>NC_049913.1:30394615-30730668 GCF_001411555.2 Juglans regia
CCCTAAATTAATTTAGGGCTCAAATCCGAAACCCTAAATTAATTTAGGGGTTTCAAAATACCTAAATTAATTTGGGGGGATTCAAGATTGAGCCCTAAATTGTTTAGATCGAGAAACCTAAAATTAATTTAGGGCTTTCAAGGTTAGAGGCAGTGAATTTGGGGCTCCGTCGAGAGCCCCTAAATTGATTTGGGGTTTCAGTCTTTGAAACCTAAATTAATTTCTAAGTTCAATACCTAAATTAATTTAGGGGTTTCAAGGTGGCTCCCTAGAGCAATTTCCAGACTCAGCCAAAGCCTAAGAATTTAGGGGTTTCAATCTTTGAAACCCCTAAATTAATTTAGGGTTTCGAAATACCCTAAATTAATTTAGGGGATTCAAAGATTGAAACCCCTAAATTAATTTAGGGCTCAAATCTGAAACCCTAAATTAATTTAGGGGATTCAAAGGAGAAAAACCAGTAGAGAGCAAGCATGATTTGGAATTAATTCCGAAAAGTCTCATGCTATACTTTCATTCTTTGAGTTAAATCATACTTATCTAAAAAATTTAAACTCCAAAAAATCTAAACTCTTAGGAGATGATAAATTCATCGTTGGCATGTGGGGTCAAATATATAGCATCCAAAGCCTCGTATTAGCTAGAAAATGAATTTGATATTTTCAATGGGAGGTAAATGAGTTTTAGGCCCCATTTCACAATTTCTTTTGCATATCCATTATGCTATGAAGCCTATGATAATTTGGATTTTCTGCTGCTTCTTGAAAATCATATCCAATATTAGTAGTAACAATTGTTGTTGTTATTATGGAATGATCTCTGTGTGTGTGTGTACACATTTGAAGACATGAGTCTTCTTGCGAAGCTGGGTGCACATGCATATTGGTTAAGTGGCACCCCTTTTTATGTCAACTTGTATGTATATATATATATATAAATAGTTGGATAGTATATACAACTAATAAGCAAATAATTGTTTATATATAATTGTATGTAGCTAGAAGGTGTCAAATTGGATTCAATACCTCCTTTGTGAGGACTTGCTTTCATTATATAGGCACTGCCGTGCATGTTACAAGGCTATATTATTTTTTTATTTCTCATTTCTTTGTTAATATTTTATAATTTGTTGGATGTGGACTTTTCCACCTTACTTAAATAAAGGAAACATCCATATTTTCTTGCCTCATATAGTGTATTTGTTAATATACTTTATTAACAACATATAGTGTATTTGTTGTTAATATACTTTATTACATTTTATAACCAAAGTACACAATATATATATATGAATGTAAAGTGATAGTGTGATACTTTTTGTTATTCTACTTTTATTTTATGTTCATTATATAGTTATGTTTTCTATTATTTCAGATTTCTTGTTTGCTTTAGTTCATGGATATTCCAGCGGATTCGAGTGCGAGCTCTCCTTTTCAGGCCGAGGGCACCCCTACCCCTACACCTACACCTACACCTACCCCTCCTACTCATACCCCTACCCCTAGCCCTACGGCACCTTGCCCCGCCCCCAAGCCCAGCAAGAAACCTGCTTCAATAGTTTGGACTCATTTCACCAAATTAGAGGGTGGTGACTCAAGTAACCCCCAAGCCAAGTGTAACCATTGTGGCAAAATTTATGGATGCCACTATAGGAAACATGGCACCTCTCAATTAAAGGTGCACTTAGAAGAGCAATGCAAAAAAAGTCCAATATTAAGATCATTACAAGATAAAAGCCAATCTAGGCTAGAAGTTGGACTTCAAAAAATGGCGGATGGGACTAGTGGGGGTGCAAGTTTGAGGGGGTATACTAAGTATGATCCCGATGAGTGTAGAAGACATCTAGCTCGTATGGTCATAATGGACGAGCTACCTTTTCAAATTGTAGACGGGAAAGGGTTCCAGGCGTATTCTCACTACTTGGAACCAAGGTTTAATATTCCCTCTCGCCACACGGTGGCAAAGGATGTAAAAAAGCATTTTTACATTGAAAATGAGAAGTTGAGGGGTCAATTGGCAGATCAATTTGTTTGTCTCACCACTGACACTTGGACATCGATCCAAAATTTTAATTATATGTCTTTGACTGTGCATTTTATTGATTGCCATTGGACATTACACAAGAAAATCATAAAATTTTGTAAAATCACCGATCATAAGGGTGAGACAGTTGGGAAGGCCTTGGAGGCTTCAATAAAAGAGTGGGGTTTGAGCCGAGTTGTTACAGTCACAGTCGATAATGCCTCGTCTAACGATGTTGCATTAGGACATTTGAGAACTTATCTTAGAGAGGCAAATAAGACACTTATGGGTGGTGAGTGTCTGCATGTGAGATGTGCAGCACATATTCTGAATTTGATTGTCAGTGATGGTTTGAGAGATCTTCATGACTCGATTGCTCGAGTTAGGACTGCTGTGAGATGGGTGAGATCTTCTCCTTCAAGGTTGGAGAAATTCAAGGTTGCTGCGAGATCTGCGGGTCTAACATCTAAGAAGGGTCTTTGTACTGATATGCCTACACGATGGAACTCAACATTTCTGATGTTAGAGGCGGCCCAAGAATATAGGCTGGCATTTGCATTATTGGGTGATGAAGACATCCAATATGTAAAATATTTTGATGATCACGGGGGATTGGGGAAACCCGTAGCTGATGATTGGGAAGTTGTAACTATTTTTGTAGACTTTTTGAGGCTTTTTTACGATATCACCACGAGGCTATCTGGAACTTTGTACCCTACATCCAATGTTGTATGCCAGCAAATATGTAGGGTAAAAGAAGAATTAGATGACATGGTCGCGGGTGGTCACATTAGGCTGCGGGAGATGGCATTGATTATGAGGTCAAAGTACGACAAGTATTGGGGAGATTTAACTAGGGCTAATATTTTGTTATATGTAGCTGTCGTATTTGACCCGAGGTATAAGTTGGATGGCATGATATTTGGATTGGGCCTTGCGTACGGGCAAGTATGGGCGGAGCTTATTGCAACAAGGGTTCGGGAAACCCTTACTAGATTATTTGATGAGTTTTCCACCTTGCGGGGTGGTAATATTGCGGCACCTACATCTACCCCCTCAGCCTCAGGCTCACAGTTTCCTGAAGTCGAGAGTGGGAAAAGGCGTAGATTGGAGTGGGGTGAGAGGTATGAGCAGGCCCCCTTCCTCCGGACTTCTGTAGAGGCTCAGTCAGAGATAGACAGATACTTAGCAGCAGAGATGCTACCATTTTCACGAGATTTCGATATATTAAGTTGGTGGAAGGTGAATGCTGTGAAGTATCCCATCCTTGGAGAGATAGCCCGCTCACTTTTGGCCATCCCTGTTAGCACAGTAGCCTCAGAGTCGGCCTTTAGCACCGGAGGACGTGTATTAGATTCATTTCGGAGTTCATTAGCTCCTGCCACTGTGGAGGCTTTGATTTGCACCCAGAATTGGATCAAGGGAACTCCAATTCATGTTCCGGATGTTCTTGAGTATGAGGAGGCCGACGTCGAGGAGGAGGGTGATGATCAATCTGGATCTGGTATTTATTCTAATTTCTTATTTTCATTTATTTATTTTCATTTAATTGGTATTCATTAATTTCATTTCAAATTTAATACTTATAGTGATACATGAGACGGCGTCTACGGCTACCTCCGATGCAGTATGACTTTTGTATTGGACTCACCATTGCCATGGTTTGCATAATTTCTTCCCTAATTGTTTGTTTATAACTTTTTAATTCTAATTTGTTTTATTTTTAACTTATTAATATTTCAGGTTTTTTGACTTATTAACTTTTATTTTTAACTTATTGATTTTCAGTCTCGCAGCAGTCGCTCAGTGAACTCACAACTACGGCTCCACCCCTAAAATTAATTTTCTTAATTTACAATTATTGTAATGTTGCTACAATAGTTAATTATACAATTTGTAATATTTATTTTTTTTAGAAGAGTTTGTAATAGTGTAATAGTTTATTAGTTCTCTTAATTTGTATAATTGTAAACTATTTATTGTAGCATAGTGTCTTATTGCCTTAGTGATGAATATTACTTAATTATTTAATAGTTAAAACTTAATATCTACTTATCAAAAAAAAAATATTTCTTTTCTGTTTTTAATTTTATATTTTTTTTAATATAAATAATGGGCCCAAAGTGGCCCAAAACGAATTCTGGGCCCAAAGGGGCCCAAAAACTGATTCTGGGCCATTTATGGCCCAGAAAAAAGTACTGGGCCGGAGGCCCAGTACTCAGTACGGGGGTGCGGACGGGTGGGGGTCCACCCCCACCCCGGGCAGCGGATGGGGGACCCCCCGCCCATCGGGAGAAAAATCCCCGGGTGGGAGGGTGGCCCCGCCCCGTAGGGGGCGGGTATCACCCCTATTTTTCACTCTCTCAAAATAATGTACGTACTCTTATTTTAAAAAGTTTACTCACCTGGAAGTTAATTAACTTCCCTAAATATGTGGAAGTTAAATAACCTCCCTAGAGTTGTGATAGTGGTGGGTAGTTAACAAATAACTTCCCCACCCATGTAGACACCACTTGGTCATGAGATTTATCCATTACCAGCATCTCTTACTTATCCACTATGGATGCTATGTCCATTAACAAATTCCTCATATTCCTTTAATCAATTATCCCTTATATAGAAAATAAAGTGTGTGACCTGACGAGAAGACAAAAGGTAGGAGTACTATATTAAGTCACAATCATATTAACATAGTGCATCACTCATTATATCTCGTCTATGCCCAAGATTATTTGATCTCACTAGATCAAGTTTCCTTAATCCCTCACAAGTTTATAACTCTAAGCAATTCTTGATCTCACATATATAATATGCTCATGATTATTTCGAATCAAAACGACACAATCGTCCGGGCTATGAGACATAAAATAACAAATAAGAATCTAAACAATCTTCCCTAAAAACTCATGTCAATTCAATTAGACTTGACTGCTTTCTTAGAGATGTTTCGCGAGACCGTATTATTCGTGGTCCTAAGAAAACATGCTAAAGTAGCAACATCAAGTTTTCATTTCATGACATAGTTTCATGTTCAAGGGCATATGAATAGATCATTTAATGATCAATTAGGGCTTACATAGTGATGGAGCAGGGACTCATCCAATCACTCCCTCATATGGTCGTCTACAGCACATAAAGTATGTTACGATGAAACTCCCACTTAATTGGGCTTGTCACATTCAAACGCCGTAGGAATCTTAATCTAGTCACTACAAAGGTGCTCTAACTTGAGTTTCTTAGCACAGTCACTCATCTGGCGCCTGTCTAATATCTCATATCCCGCTTTAATCAGGCTTTATGAATTTGTACAAATACTTCATATACGACTCTTGTAAGTCTCATCTTAACCAAGCTAAGGCAACATTCTTTAAATTTATTTTAAATACTCCAAAGCATTAAGATATTTACTAGTTCGTTTTCCAAGCGCCAAAGTAATCAACTTGTCTCATCTTGCTCGCTACTCAAGCGCCAAGGTGATCATCCATATGAGTGGACTGATCTTTGCCTTGTGACTTCTTTATAATGTGTGATTTTCGCTTAGTATCAATTATTTAATAATATGAGATAAACACAATAATCGCACTACAATAGATACTAACAGTATTAAATATACAATAAAGTCCAAGGTATCCTTAATACAACATGTATCAAATCCGATGAAGTCTCAAACTCCTAACATGAGTTTGGAAAACATTTCTACTAGTAGCCTTAGTGAGAGGATCAGCTACCATTTTGCCAGTAGAGATATGTTGTAGGATAATCTCACCTCGTGCAACAACATTTCGAATGTAATGAAAACAAATATCTGTGTGTTTGGTTTTGCCATGATACTTGGGATCCTTGACATATGCTAAAACTGTCATACTATCACTGTATATCTTAACGGCTTCATCTACAAGAGCCGTAACCTTTAGGAGCTGGAAAAATCTCCTCAATCAAACAGCCTTTTGTATAGCTATTAAACAAGCAACGTACTCTGACTTCATCGTGGACAAAGCAATGCATGATTGTTTCTTGATACACCAAGAAATAGCTTTCCCACTAAGCATAAATGCGTAACCTATCGTGGATTTTCGTTCATCTTTGTCACTAGCCCAATCTGCATCATTATAACCCTCCAGTCTCATGTCTCCACCCTGGTAGCAAAAAACAAGGTCTGCTGTCCTACGAAGATATCGAAAAATCCTCTTAACTGCTTGCCAATGAATAGGTCTTGGGTTACTTTGATAACGACTAACCAATCCAACCGCAAAGCAAATGTCAGGTCGTGTACACAACATAACATACATTAGACTTCCAATTACACTTGCATAAGAAACTTTGGTCATTCCTTTCTTTTCCTCATCATTCATAGGACAATGTTCTAGGCTCAAAGTATAACCCTTCTCAATTGGAGTGTCTATGGGTTTGGAGTTGTGCATACAAAATCGTTCTAGAATTTTCTTAATGTAAGTCTCTTGAGACAAACCAAGAAGCGTCCTAGATCGATCCCTATCCCAGCACATAATTTGCTTCACCCATGTCCTTCATCTCAAAAGTAGTGGACAACCACTCTTTTGTGGCGACAATTATCTCCATATCATTTCCAGCTAATAAGATGTCATCCACGTACAAAGACAAAATTAAAAAACTTTTCCATGTATGTTTGACATACACACAATGATCTTCTTCTAGCATTTCAAAGCCAATTGAAGTAATGGCCTCATGAAATTTGAAGTACATTGTCTAGATGATTGTTTAAGGCCATAAATGAAACGTTTCAGCTGGCATACTTTGCGCTTTTGTTCCTCAACCTCAAAACTAACAGGTTGATTCATATAGATCTCCTCATCTAGTTCTCTATTGAGAAATGTAGTTTTCACATCCATTTGGAAAAGTTCCAAATATAGATGTGCAACTATATCTAGAATTAGGCAAATGGAAGCAAATCCACCACATGGGAGAATGTTTCTTCATAATCTATACCATTTCTTTGAGTATAGCCCTTCGCCACGAGTCGAGCTTTATACTTGTTAATTGATCCATCTACCTGACGCTTAATTTTTAAAACCCATTTGTTTTCAATAGATTTACGCTCAGGTTGAAGATCAACTAACTCCCAAATTTGGTTCTTTGCCAAAGAACTCATCTTATCTCTCATAGTGGCCAACCCTTTATTTGAAGCAGGTGAACTTAGTACTTCCTCATAAGAAGAAAGTTCATCAAATCACACAGAGCACACATAAAAGATTCCCCTACAATCTCAAAACGACGACGAGGAATGATTTCACGTTCACTTCTACATAACTGAGACTCTTGTGAGTTACATTCTAGTGGTATACTCCTACTAGAAGGCAAGTCACTCCCACTATCTTTTGCGATTCTAGGATGTGATAATTCTCCACCCTTGCCTAAAGATTGTGTAACTCCTTTAAGTTCTTGCAACTCAAAAAATTCAAGATCATTCTTTACTTCACTAATATTGGAAAAATCATTTTCGATAAATGTGACATCACGTGACTCTATTTATGTCATCCCTCTGTTAGGATGTTCACCAAACATTACATAGCCATTTGAGGTCTCAGAATATCTTATGAAGATATGCTTATTTGCTCTAAGGTTAAGTTTTCTATATTTATAGAAAGTAGTGTGAACATAACCCACAAAATCCCAAGGCCGCAAATGTTCTAAATTTGGTTTTGCGCCACTCCATAATTTATATGGGGTTAAAGGAATAGACTTAGAAGGCACACGGATCAAAATGTAGATAGCAGCTAGAAGAGCATCCCCCAAAAAGATATTGGCAGGTTAGCTTGCGCTATCATTGATCGAACCATTTCTAATAAGGTACAATTTCTCATTTCCACAACACCATTTTATTGTGGTGTGCCAGGAATCGTTAATTGCCTGCGTATCCTTTTTTGCTCACATAGTTCCTGAAACTCTTTAGACAAGTACACTCGACCATAATCAGTTCGTAGAATTTTTAAATTCCTTTCTTTATGATTCTATAGCCACAAAGCGCTTGAAGCAATCTAATGTTTCAAAGCGATGAGAAATCAGATAGACATGACTGAATGTGAGTACTCGTCTATAAATGTGAGAAAATAAGAGGCGTCATGGCGTACATTCACATTCATAGGTCCACAAATATCATAATGGATCAACTCTAAATGATAAGATGCTCTAGGAGCCTTTCCATAATAAGGCTTCCTACAAGCCTTACTAGCTAAACAAGTCTCACACACAGGTAGACTGACATTAGTGAGAGACCCCAATAGACATTCTCTAGCTAATCTAGTCATTCTATCTTTTCCTATGTCGACTAGTCTAGCATGCTTTTTCAATGAATTAGAAACAATATCATCATCATTTGAAACCAAAAAAGAAAATAAGGAATTATCTAAATCCAACATAAAAAAACCATTCGAAAAAAAAAATCCATGTCCATACAAAACTCTATCCAAGTAAAAGTCCAACTGAGGGTCATCAAAATGAAAAGTAAGACCAAGTTTTAACATAGAAATAACTAAAAATAGATTACATTGAACATCAAGTGCATGTAGCACATCATGAAGAAGTAATAAGCGCCCCAGACACATCTTGAGTTAGTAGGTGCCAACTCCAAGCACTTCCTCCCGAGTTCCTTTACTCAATATAACGTACTGCCTACCAACTGGTATTCTTCTATAATCTATAAATCCAACTCGATCTCAAGCTACATGTTTGGTTGCTCTTTTGTCTACAATACATTTAGGGATTGATTGAGCAACAAAAATATGTGAACAAACATAAGTAATGAGAGAGTTATGTTTAAGGGATATCTTATTTGCCTCAGTGCACTCATGAGCAAAATGTCCTACTTTTCCACAGTTATAGCACTTCATTTTGGACTTGTCATTGCCTGCACGCTTGCCTCTGTGGTGCTTTGCTACTTTTCCATCATTTGGCCTAAGACTATTTGCTAGTCCAGCAGATCTCCCATGTTGCTTGCGCTTAGGCCTGAATGTCTTGCTCTTCCTAACTTGGGCAACACGTAGAATATTACGGTGCGCTCCGCCTCTAGCTCCAAATGGCGTGATATATCAGCAAAAGTCTTTATATTCTCACTGTGTGTCAAAACAAGTTTCATTTGCCCCTAAGTTGACTCGGTCAAAAATCATATCATAGCGGTAACTTATTGTTCATCAATGAGATTATTGCCAGCAGCCTTTAGATCACGAATCAAGGCAGACATCAACCTCAAATGCTCAATCATGGTATGTTTAAGGTCCATAACATATTGCTCAAACCTCAAAGTGAGAGTACGGAGCCTACTAGCTGATGTCCCCCATAGGTGATTTTCAGCTAGTTCCACATATATTGGGTAGTTGGACAGTTTTCAAACTCCCCGATAAGATCATTGTGCATACTGCTAAGCATGGTAAAACGCGCACACCGATCTTTCTTTACAAAATTCTGATAGGCTTTTATATCACGACGATGTTGGGAAGTATTCCTTTCATTAGGTTGTATCATAAAGTAAGATAGATTTTCAAGGACCTCTTGTTCATTAAGCAAATATTGAATTTTTCTATGCCACATGTCATAATTGGTTCCATCCAATTTCTCTCCTTTAGTAAGGTCAGCAACTACGTTCTTAGTGGCCATCACTATATTCATTGAGCGAGATTGACATTAGCACACATTTAATTTTATTCCAAAATCTAATTAGACAATGGAATTACTTCCTATATAGTGAGATAAAAAAAATTTCGCAAAAATCTAATAATCATCTCCAACTATATAAGTCCAAATGCCATATCTAATTAATTTTGAATAAAATTTATGGAGGATTTTTTTTAATCCTCAAAACTCATGCACATGTAGTCTATTAATCAAATATGAAAATATAACAATTATTGCGCTAAACACATAGCGCATAGGCTTCACCCGAAGCCACATTGGTAATTAGGTGAATCATGTTAAGGTGACCTTAAAGTATATCGATAGATGTGAAATACATCCCTTTACATGGCCTCAACAATAAAATTACATTCCAATATTACATTTCCAAAGAAAATCCTACTACAAATTTTCTACGAAAAACAATAAATAAATAGGGATGCCACGTCATCGATATACTATAAGTTACACCTTATCCATTCACATAAAAATACATACCTACATTATACATGATCCCAACAAATTACCAATGTCAACTCTATCTATTTCGTATATAAAAAAAATCAAATCAATCATACTGGTATGCATGATAGTTCAATGGATAGAGAATCCACAACTAATGTATATAAATATCACATAACACAGAAAAATTGGACTTGAGGAAGTATGACAAAAATACAGGTCCCAAATCATTTAAAAAAAATATTTTTGGCTCTCTATTTCAATAAAAAAAATTAGAAATCAACTTCAGACACCAACACATGATTACACGTGTCAAAAGTGTAAAAAAAAGGCATCGGAATTCTCTGCATGTGCCCAGACACGCCGCCAACGCGTGTGGGATTCATTTTTTCTCTAGAGGCTATTTTGCCTCTGTTTCACTTGCTGCAACAAAGAGTGTACATCACCTCCTCCGCTCACGGTATTTTGAGACTTCTAAACTCAAAATCCAATCATCTTAATGTGTATTTGTGACGGTAAAGTGATTAAAAAATGGAGCCAAGTGGATGGGTCGACTACACTCTCTCTTACTGAGAGTGGGACTGGAAAACAAAACACTGTTAATCGTCTTCTTCCTCAAGCCAAAAAATTGGTTTTTTCCAATTTCGAGCAGTCATGTTCAATCAATCATAACTTACTCATACAAAGTCCAAATTAAGCATATGATATATCAAATTAAATCTAATTAACCCAGCTTTCCAACCATATAAAAATTATTACTAAAACATTAGATTTGTTGGGCTAAAACTTGGTTCAAAGTCACGGTCCAAACAAGAAGTTTTAAAACTAGGGTCTCGAATTTCTTCTTTTATATGCAACGAAACTTCACCAAATTTAATTGATATGTTTCTGACATTATAAAGATCATTTTTGTGTAAATACTTCAATATTAAACATGTCATACTGTAGCCTCTAATGAAAAATCTGAAACACAATAGACTATGGCATATCATTGATAACATGCTTTTAAACTCATTCCAAAGCATTACACCATATGCAATTTTACTCACATGGACAAAAATAAGCAGCATAGGATCTGATACCAATTTTAAATAAGGTTAAATCAAATTACCTCAAGGAGAGGAATTCCCGCAAGGTCGGATCTTTGCTCGTCTTACAGCTCATGTCACTTTATTGTTTGCACTTCTACGTCGTTTAGGAGGCTACTAGCGTCTCCTAAAAAATTCAACGCTTCAAGATCAAGAGATTTAGATAGTTTCTCTAGGAGAAACGAAGAAAGAGAGGAGAGTTTTTTTGTCTTCTTTTAGGACTTTTTTTCACTCTCTCAAAATAATGTACGTACTCTTATTTTAAAGAGTATACTCATATGGAAGTTAATTAACTTTTCTAAATATGTGGAAGTTAAATAACCTCCCTAGAGTTGTGATAGTGGTGAGGAGTTAACAACTAACTTCCCTACCCATATGGACACCACTTGGTCATGAGATTTACCAATTACCAATATTAATAAAAGCCAAAAACTTAAAAAGCAAACTTTAGGAGGAGGCCACTAGTGGTGGTTGAATGGCAGCCACCACCAATGGCCATGTTTTGGCCACCAATAGGTTGCCAGAAAGGTGTTTGGACCACCCTGGCCTCCATGACATGGCCATTTCTACTTCTACCTAGAATCTGTATCCACGAAATCTGACTCCGATGGAATTCAAATATAAATTTCAACTCCGACTTTGAATTATTTGATCAGAGTTAAACTAGAGTTGAATTTGAATTTTTTTTTTGCTTCATATTAATCCTATTCTTAAACATGACTTTACATATAATAGATCATTTTTTTTGGGCTTCCAAGTTTCAGATTTTCTAAAAAACATTTCAAAAAGAAAACAAAATTTAGATATGATAAAACCAAAAGTATAAGTAAGAATATTTCATGTGTTATGCAAACCAGAACACCAAAAATAAAAATTTAAAGAAATTAAAATATACACTAGGCCCATTAGGCTATTCTAGATATCTTATTGTTTATAATTTTAGATTAGAGTCTCAAACTCCCAAATCAATTAAAAACAATAAAATGTTATCACCAAGGAAGAGAAAGAACAATAAAGAGTAATACCAAAGTTTCAGGTAAAAGAATGTAATGAAGATTCTTCTCTCTCTCCTCCAGTAGGCGACAGAGGAGAAGTTAATTAGTCTCTATTATTCTTGTGGGAGTAAAGGGAGGGAAAGTTTTCCATTAACGGTGGTAGTGAAGGCTGAAGATGGAGGAAATCGAAGTAGAATGGGAGCGATAACGATTGAATGAAGAAGAGAGCAAGCCAATAGCAGTGGATTTGGGAGATATGAAGGAGCTTCGTAGAAAGGGAGAACAAAGTCTAGTTGGAAGGATCTGTGCTGATCGAACTATTGGAAAGGATGTTGTGAGGAAGACGATGGAAAAGATCTGGCGAGTTAATATGAGTATGGAGTTCACTTAGATTGGTACTAATGCTTTTTGTTGTGACTTTTGCAAATCATGGTGATAGAAACATAGTTCTTGCATGCTGTCCGTGGTTGTTTGATAGTTACGTGTTTGCTTTGAAACCATTTGATGGAAGTACGCAGGCTCATCTTCTTGATTTTTTGACGGCTAATTTCTGGATCTAGATGTACAATTTGCCGCTGGGAGGGATGAATTGCAAAATGGGAGAAGTCATTGGCAGATCTATCGAGAAGGTTTTAGAAGTGGATGGAGAGGAAAATGAGGTAGCCTGGGGTAGATTTCTGAGGGTGAAAGTAGAATGTGAGCTCACAAAACCGTTAGCTCAAGGAAGAACAGTGAATTATGAGAGGAAGCAGATTTGGATCCCATTTAGGTACGAAAAATTACTTAAAATCTGTTTTCGATGTGGCTGTATTTTGCACTCAAAACAAGGGTGCTTAGGTGGAGAGGGGGAAGGTTCTAAAGTCAATGGTGATCCAAGACAGTTTAGGGCTTGGATGAGGGCCTCAACTGCGAGTTGTTATCGTGCTGAAAGACAGTCAAAAGCCTTATGAATGGGAAGGAACTTTTCAAGCACTGATCAGGGGGAAAAGGGAGAGAATGTGACAGATGGAGGTGTTTTGATGAAGGAAAAAAGTAATATGGAGGGTGGCTCGAAGGAGATAGGGGTGACTGAGATGACACAAGGGGTTGAAGAACCACTGGTGATGAAAGTAGAGAAAGACAAGATGCAAAGTTTAGTTAGTATATCAGAAGACCCTGAGGAAGGATACCTACCGGTCACTGACAGTGAAATTGTTGCAGTAGACATACAGCTCAATAATGAACAAAAAAGGAGTAAAATAAGCACCTGGAAGAGAAGAGCTCGTGTTCACAAAGCTTATGGTTAGTCTTTAACCTCTAATGTACTTTTGAAAAGAAATCCAGTCTGTAATTGGGATGAGGGTGAAAAATTGGAGGGGAGAGGTAAAAGATTGAGAAGAGGAATTGTAGAAGGGGGAGATGTGAATCCAAATTGTATGGTGGAGGCTGCTGAGCAGCCCCACCAAGATCAATGAAAACCTTAGTTTGGAACTGCCGAGGGCTTGGCAACCCTTGGACAGTTCAAGACCTTAGCTTGTTGGTTAAGGATAAGAGGCCTGAAGTGATCTTTCTGATGGAGACTATGATTAAAACTAGAAGAGTAGAAGGATTGAAATCAAAGCTGAGAATGGAAGGTTGTTTTGTGGTTGATTCATTGGGTAGGAGAGGAGGTTTGGCTCTATTTTGGGATGGTCAAGTAAGTGTGGAGATTCTTAACTTCTCTCAATGGCATATCAATGCAAGTGTTAAAGAAGGCAATACAACTGAGTGGAATTTCACTGGCTTCTATGGACACCCTGAGGTAGCAAAGAGAAAGTTCACTTGGGAGTTGTTGAATAGATTGAAACCTAGTGAAGGGAGAGCCTGGTGTGTTGCAGCAGATTTCAACGAAGTTTTGACCCAAAGTGAAAAAAAAAAGGTCAGATGAGACCTAAGGGTCAAATGGGGATGTTTAGAGAGGCCTTGGAAATAAATGATCTGTATGATATGGGTTATGTGGGAGATTGTTTCACTTGGAGTAATGGTCACAATGACCATACTTTTACCAAAGAAAGACTTGACAGATTTGTAGCAAACAAAGAATGGAGAGAGAGATTCCAGTTAGTAAAGGTGGAAGGTCTGGTTACTAGGAGTTCAAACCATAAACCTTTTGTTAATGACTGCAGGGAATGAAAAGTATGGGAAGAGGATAAGGAAATTTTGGTTTAAGTTTGAAGCTGGCTGGCTGAAGGAGGAGGACTGTGAGATGATGGTGAAGAAAGTGTGGGAAAGGAAACAGATGAATCTTGAACCCATCAAGCAAGTACAGAATCTATTACAAAGATGCAGTGGTGAGCTAACATAGGGATTCAGTAAGAGGGATAGGGAAAGAGAAGGGAAGATTGAATTGTTAACAAAACAGATAAAGAATTTGCAAGAAAGTGAGGGTCCTGAGGTGGTCGATGAATTAAAAAAGCTTAAATGAGAGGTGGGTAAATTGTTTGAGCAGGAGGATCTAAGGTGGAGGCAGAGGGCAAAAATGAATTGGTAAAACTTGGGAGATAAGAATACAAAGTTCTTCCATGCTTGTGCCAATCAAAGGAAGAAAAGAAACAAAGTGCTAATAGTGGTGGATGCTCAATCAGTTTTGAGATATGGAGAAGATGAGATTGTAGAGGCTTTCAAGAAGTATTTTTCTGAGGTTTATAGATCTGAATCCCCTTCAAGGGAGGCCATTGAGGAATGCATACAACCTATTAATACAAAAGTAACAAGTTGTATGAATGAGGTGTTGGAGAAAAAGTTTTGTAGGGAGGAGGTGGAGTTAGCTTTGAGAGATATGGGCCCTCATAAATCCCCTGGGCCAGATGGCTATAGTGCATGCTTTTATCAGAATCTATGGAAGACTGTGGGTGGAGAAGTATGTGATGCAGTTTTTGAGTTTCTTGAATGATGGTAGAATTGATAAATCTTTGAACTTCACCGGCATTGCTTTAATTCCAAAGCTGTCTGATCCTGTGAAGGTGGGTGATTTCAGGCCAATAAGCTTGTGCAATGTCTTATACAAGCTCATTGCAAAAACCTTGGCTAATAGGTTGAAGAAAGTATTAGATGGGGTGGTTTCACAAAATCAAAATGCCTTTATCCCAGGCAGATTGATCACTGATAACATAGTGACAGCTTATGAGGCACTACATTCCATGAAAACCAGACTTAAGGGCAAAATGGGGGCAATGGCTTTAAAGCTAGACGTTTCAAAAGCATATGACAGAGTTGAGTGGAGGTACCTTGAAGCAATAATGGTGAAAATGGGGTTTGGGAAGAGATGGATCAGTTTGATCATGGAATGCATTACTACTGTGTCATATGTTGTGCTATTGAATGGGCAGCGCGGAGAAGTTATAATTCCAACAAGAGGTTTGAGGCAGGGTTGTCCTCTCTCTCTATACCTCTTTTTATTATGTGCTGAAGGTTTGAGTGGACTAATCAATAAGGCAGAAGGGGCAAGCAGGATTAGAGGTGTGGCAGTGACAAGAGGAGGAGTAAAACTTACTCATCTTCTATTTGTTGATGATTGCATCATCTTTGGAAGAGCATGTTGGGAGGAATGGGTGAGGATAAGGAGTATTTTGCAGCTTTATGAAAGGGTTTCAGGTCAATGCCTTAATAAGCAAAAAACCACCATCATGCTTAGCTCAAATGGCAAAAAAGGGGACTGGGAGAGAATTACAGTAGACCTGGGTGCTCGAGTTCAAAACAGTTTTGAAAGGTATCTTGGATTACCAGCAATGGTTGGGAAATCCAAGTATGACACTTTTAGAGGTATCAAAGATAGGGTGTGGCAAAGAATTCATAATTGGAAGAACCAATTCTTGTCCCCTGCTGGGAAAGAAGTCCTTTTAAAGGCTGTGATTCAATTAATCCCTACTTATTGTATGAATGTTTTTGCACTCCCAAAAAAACTTTGTAAGGAGATAGCAGCAGAAATGGAGAAATTTTAGTGGAGCTTTAAAGGAAATGATAAAAAGATAAGGTGGATGGGTTGGGATAAAATGGGAGTTTCAAAACATTGTGGAGGGCTTGGATTTAGGGAACTCGAGAGTTTTAATAAGGCTTTACTAGCAAAGCAATGCTGGAGAGTCTTAACAAATCCTGAATCTATTACAGCCAGAGTCTTGCATGATAAGTATTTTAAGTCATTTGGTGTGCGTGATGCAAAACTGGGCAGAAACCCTTCATTAATCTAGAGAAGCTTGTGGGGAGCTTTGGATCTTTCAAAGGAAGGGCTAGTATGGAGGGTTGGCAATGGAAAGAGTATAAATATATGGGGGGATAGATGGATCCCTCAACTTTCATCCTATAAAATTCAATCTCCTGTCAAGTGTTTAACTTAGGTTGAAAAAGTGGCAAAGCTCATTGATGAAAGCAAGGGTGAGTGGAAGAAGGAAATAGTGAATGAAGTTTTTAATGAAGGTGAGGCTGAGATTATATGTAGGCTACCAATTAGTAAAACTGGTAGGTCAGACAAGCAAATTTGGGCACTCTCAAAGATTGGGATTTTCAATGTGAAATTAGCTTATCACTTTGAAATGCAATGAAGGATAAGGCTGGCAGGGGAGTCCTCGAAGATTTCTTTTGAAAATGAAGGTTGAAGTGATATTTGGAGGCTAAAAGTACCAAGGGTCACAAAGTTGTTCATCTGGAAAGCTTTAAATAATTGTTTGCCTACTAGAAGGAACTTATATAGAAGAAAGGTAATTGAAAATCCCAACTGTCCAATTTGTAACAGATATGAAGAAACAATCTGTCATGCTTTGTGGAGCTGTGATGCAGCAGTGGATGTTTGGGCAGATGGGAGCAGTCCAGTTCAGAAGTGGTCATCAGAAGTGGCAGATTTTGGAATGGTTTGGAAGAAAATGATACAATCTCTTAGCAGGGAAGACCTGGAACTGGTTGCTATTGTTTTGAGAAACATTTGGTTGTGGAGAAATAGATTTGTGTTTGATTCTGTTTTTAATAGTTCAGCTAACATCTTTAAGCAGGCTGAAATAATAATGACCGATTTCAAAGAAGCCAACTGTGTTGAGAGCCAAAAAGGAAATCGTACAATAAGAGGAGTGGAAAAATGGAGAA
The DNA here is from genome assembly GCF_001411555.2 of Juglans regia. NCBI lineage: Eukaryota > Viridiplantae > Streptophyta > Magnoliopsida > Fagales > Juglandaceae > Juglans > Juglans regia. The sequence continues at coordinate 30,411,918 of NC_049913.1, forward strand.
AGCCCAGAGAAGGGAAGATAAAAGTAAATTGGGATGCTGCCTTCGTGGATGATAGTAAGAGCATGGGAGCTGGGATTATTTGTCGAGATCAAGAGGGGGACATTCTATTCTCTGCTTGTATGCCACAGTCAAATGTTATGACAGCAAAACAAGCAGAAGTTGTGGCCTTGTGGAAAACAATGAGTTTATGTGAAGATTTGCAGGTGGGAGAAGCTGAGCTAGAAGGTGATACTTTATACATTGTCAAAGATGTTAATAGTAAATATGAGAGTGGGGAATGGAGAGGCCAGATAATTAAAGATATAAGGGGGATGCTAAACAACAGACTCCATTGGTGTGTTAGTCATACACGAAGGGAGGCAAATAAGGTTGTGGATTACTTAGCAAAAATTGCCTTGAATATAGATGAAGACTTAGTTTGGATGGAAGATGGCCCTGAGGGTCTGTATAGTTTGATTTTACAAGACAAAATTGTAATTGATCTTCTTAATGAAATTCTGAGGTATGTTTTGATTAAAAAAAAATTAAAAACAATAAAATGATTATTTAACCATTTAGCCAAGACCCAAGTTAACACCAAAGGCCTCAAATAACAACTAACAAGTAAGAGCAATCATGAGCCATCATAGTCTAATAGCAATATCCATCATCCAATCATTAGCTATCGAATAAATTACAAATATGAAACATAACCAATCACTCAAATGTAAGCTAAATATTGTATTGGATTATTGTTACATATGACAATATTAGGATCTAGATAATAAATTAATAATCTTACAATATATGCATTATACGCGGTATATGACTCATTATTAACTCGTTAAGTTTCATATATCCTAATATATGTAATATGTTTGATAGTGATACTATGATGTGTAGTGTGTACATATAATTGATTATTAGTCTATTAATATTATTTTTTAATAATTATGATATTGATTATTAGTCTATTAATATTCTTAAATTTAATTATATAATTTCTAAATTTTTTATATGAGTATTTATGATCAATATACAAACAATATATATTTTTATTGAAATCAAAATCGAAATCAATGGTCAAAATCTAACTCAGAATCGGAGGTAATGTCAGAGTTGGAGCGGAGTCGATCAAACAAACAAATCTAACTCCACTCCAACAAACAAATTTTTATTATGAAAACTGTTTTTTATTATAATTCTTTTTATTTCCTATAAAGAATTTTGATTTGTTTATTTTTAACAAATCAAGGTCGATACGTTTCAGTTTTTTATTGGATTATGTTTTTCGATTAACATGGATGGACAAAAAGTTTAATAGAAATTCTTATGTCATAAATAACTGATATTATTTATAAGAAAAACATTTATTTTATGTAGAAATATTTGATTTAGAAAAATTCTAATCATGATCCATACATTACATAATTATTTTTATTTTTTTTATTCTTAACAGATGTGTGATATACAGATGATAATTAGAAGAACTGTTTAATTTAATGAGATCAATCTTATTTTTAAAAAAATATTATTATGCCACCTCATTTATACGGCTCAGTTTCATTCATATGATATTATGTGCTTTATTAATTAAATAAAAACATAAATATATATAAAAATAATTATGATTTCAATATTTATTGTTTTGTGTTTTTACAATTTTGTTTTGAATATATATATATATATATATATATATTTTTTTTCTAAATTACGTAGAATAGAAGAAAATGAGCTATACAAATGAGGAGACAGCGGCAAATCTGTATTCCAAAACTGTTTTAATTATAGAATACAACAAACATATTATGGTAATCACAGGTTTGTTTGCAAAATAGCCAAGAATGCTATGACTCGCCCAAGTTCATGACTAGGCTGGAAATCCACCAGTTGTCCGATTCGGTAACCTCCTAATTTCAATCCCTATATCTTCAATCTGGGAACTTCTTTGAGATGTTTTCGTTTCCCCGGCTATATTGAAACTGCGTTTCGGATTCGAGCAGGATTTGATTTACTTTTCCCCCATTTTCGTTATGGAAGGCTGTCATCTTGGGTTTGATAAAGTAGTTGCTTCACTTATCTGTTTGGTTCTGATGAGAGGAATGCTGGAAATAATAGGAAACAATCGGATTTTAGTTGGGGTTTTTTTTTTTTTTTTGAGAGACCATGACATATATGAAAACTCGAGCTGTTTGTTTTTTGTTTTCTCTCGTCCTTTTGTTTTCTATTCTTCTGCTGGAGTTAAATCCATGCCTATCGAAAAGGCAATCCCACCTTTTGTTTCTGAGTAAGGGTTTTTGTATAATGTGAAGCATGGATTCAGAAATTTTAGCTTGGGATATAAAGAGCTTAGTGGAGAGTGTATACGGAGTTGATAGTAGTTGTTATACTCTCTGTTAGCCAATGCTGGCATACTATTAGCTGCTGCATTTTGTTTTAATGTTAAACTAGTTGTCTACTATTTTCTATCTGTGTTATTAGACCAAATCCTTGGAAAGAAATGCGAAATTTTTTGGAATATACTTAAAATAGTTTGTGCTGATTGAACATTTTCATACAGATTGTACTTTTGTTTCATGGATCAATGAAAAATAAATCGACCCTTCTCGGATATTATATTTTGCATACAATTATTTGCAACATAGCAACATGGAAGGAAGATACCAAAACAAATTAGGAGTTTGGCACCCATCGGCGATGAAATCTTGAGCTTTTCTGATCTTTCAAAGGTTTGGTTCTTGAATTCATATATGTTGCTTGTTTAGATAAGGTCCTCTTCTATCTTGTTGCCTGTTCTACTAGACATATATCTCATAACCATCAATGCTCATACGTGCCAAAAAGTATCTGAGCGACAATCACCATAGAACTGCATGCTTGTCCATTTAATTTTATATCACCAATTGATAATTAAATAATTTTATATTACCAATTTATAATTAGATAAATTGCTTGTTTCATGCCAATCATATGCTGCAATATTTTCTATCTACCATTATCTTCCCCCTCATTGCATTTCCAGATTTTCCCAAGTAATTCAAATTGTTGTTTTATCTCATAGATCATGAATTTGTCATGCATAAGCATGGTCTCATTAAATACAATCATGAAATGTAGGAATACCATTGTATTAGACTCTATTTCATGGGGCTTGCATCACATCAAAATCCAGGCAGTGCTGGTGGCTGAGATAGGATACTTTATGTTTGATAAGAGAAAATAGTGTCATAGAGGCTAAATTGTAGTATACTTGCAGGTAGGGGTGATTAACAGTCCGGTCGGACCGAACGGACCGACCGTTTCAGTCCGGACCGGACCGGACCGGACCGAGACTTAGACCGGTCCGGTCCGGTCCATATTTTAGAGGACCGAAATCATTCGGTCCGGTCCACGGTCCACAGTTTTTTCGGACCGGACCGGACTGAATGAAAAATTAAAAAAAAAAAAATATTTTTTATATATAATAATTGTACAATTAACAATATAAATTTTTAAATATATTATTAATACTTGTTAATATTCTATAAATTAACAATATTTTATATATATCTTCATTTAACCTATCACTATTAACAATATAAAATTTTAAATATACTATTAACACTTGTTAATATTCTATGAATTAATAAATATATAATATCAATTAGTTAATTATATAGTAATTATATAAATTAATAATATAATTTTCATCTAATTTATTATTATTGACCATATAAAATATTTTTTTATTGAGTTTGTTACATAATCCACATTAATAAGTCACTTAATTTAATTTAGTATTTTAAATAAAATTTTTTATTAATTTTTAAAAAAAAAAAAGGGCGGACCGACTGGACCGGACCGGACCGATAGCTATCGGTCCGGTCCGGTCCCTTTGGGTGTTCGGTCCGGTCCGGTCTGGAAAAATAATGGACCGAAAATTTTCGGTCCATCGCCGGACCGGACCAGACCGGCCCGTTTGCAGCCCTACTTGCAGGTCATTTAAATTACTCTATACTTTCCGGTTGAAAATTAGTGAGAATCGGCTTTGTCAAGGTACACCAAATTCAATGGGAGGTTCATTCAAAACCCTCTAAACATGGAGGAGATTGTCGAAGCTGCAAAATGTTTCCAAAGAATTCCTGATTGCTTGGTTTGCAAGAATTTGGAGTTTGGCACTGCGCAGACTACAACCAACTTTTCTGGGAGGTAATGTTTGTATGTTATGTTATTGTTTTAACTCTTCCTCTGTTGATTTCTTTATGTTCGAGGCAACCAAAGTTTAACTGACTAAAAAAGTCATTTGAGGCTCCAGTTTTCATTGTAGGGCCAAGTTTACTTGATAGTTTTGAAGCATATATCATAGTGATCCAAATTACTATTTCTATTAGGTTCTTTGGTGGGAGAGAATATTCACACACTTAACTCTTATATTGATTATCTAAATAGGTCATGTTATTCTACAAAGGGAGTCAGTTTGCCTTTTGATAGTGTTGGAAGCTACATATAATATGAGAATATGAGGGCTGAATCTTTCAAGCTGCCAAGTTGATTCCATAGTTAGATGCGTATACTGATCCAAATATCTTGTTTATTATACCAATTAAAAGTTAAAGTTTCCCGTCTGGTCATTTTGTTTGAAAAGATTGCATTGAATTGAATGTATTAGAAAAAATTGGTTATGGACTAAAAAATGGCTTTACTGTGTACATCAACGTTACAAGAACCCAATATTCCAGTTCAACTGAAATTATCACTTATCCCAAAAATTTAAACTAATAGGAAGGGATAGATTTTATTATTTAACTTATATCTTAACATTCCCTCTCAATAAGTGGGCCCAACACGTGAAATATTTGATTAAATGGGTACAATGTAGGGTCAGCTCCGAACTTAAGACTAAAAAATGGGTTTATGGTGTACACCAACGTTACAGGGAACCCAATATCCCAATGCATGTGAAATTACTACATATCCCACAAGTTTAAGCTAACATGAAAATGTAGATTTTTTTTTATTTAATTTATATCTTAACACTCCCCTTCAATAAGTTGGTCTAACACGTGGAATATTTGATTAAATGGGGTACAATGTGGACTTAGGTTCCAACTTTGGACTAAAAAATGGGCTTATTGTGTACATCAACGTTATAGGAACCCAATATCCCAGTGCATATGAAATTACCACTTATCCCAAAAGTTTAAGCTAATGGGAAGAGATAGATTTTATTATTTAACTTATATCTTAACATTCCCTCTCAATAAGTGGACCCAATACGTGGGATATTTGATTAAATGGAGTACACCAATGTTACAGGAAATCCAATATCTCAATGCATGTGAAATTACTATTTATCCCAAAAGTTTAAGCTAATGGAAAAAGATATATATTTTATTTTATTTTATTTTATTTATATCTTAACACTCTCCTTCAATAAGTGGGTCTAATACGTGAAATATTTGATTATATGGGGTACAAAGTAGAGTTAGGTTCCAACTTTGGACTAAAAAATGGGCTTATTGTGTACATCAACATTACAACGAACCCAATATCCCAATGCATCTGAAATTACCACTTACCCAAAAATTTAAACTAATGGAAAAAATGTAGATTTTATTATTTAACTTATATCTTAACTGTCCCTTCCCTCTCAATAAGTGGGCCCAACATGTAGAATATTTTGATTGAATGAGATACAATGTAGGGTCAACTCCGAACTTAGGACTAAAAAATGGGTTTATGGTGTATACCAACATTACAGGGAACCCAATATCCCAATGCATGTGAAATTACTACTTATCCCAAAAGTTTAAGCTAATGGTAAAATGTAGAATTTTTTTATTTAATTTATATCTTAACACTCCCCCTCAATAAATGGGTCTAACACATGAAATATTTGATTAAATGAGGTACAATATAGAGTCAGGTTCGAACTTTGGACTAAAAAATAGGTTTATTGTGTACATCAATGTTACAGGGAACCCAATATCCCAATGCATGTGAAATTACCACTTATCCTAAAAGTCTAAACTAATGGGAAGACGTAAATTTTATCACTCTCCCTCAATAAGTGGGCCTAACACGTTGAATAATTGATTAAATGGGATACAGTGTAGAGTTAGATTCGAATTCAGGACTGCTGCTTTGATATCATGTGAAATCACCACATATCCCAAAAGGTTAAACTAATAGGAAGAGGTAGATTTAATTATTTATATAATTTAACAAGGTAGTCCATAAGCTCATTGATGTATGCAAGTTGAACGATTAATCTGAAATCTCATAAGCATTTTAACCAATTGCAAACTTCTAATTTTACTTTAAAAAAAAAAAAAAATTCACCAAGATGAGGTTGGTGAAACTTTATACCCCTCCTGTTTGAGTAAAGGTCCTTTTCAGTTTTATGTGTAATATTTGATCTTTTTGTAACTTAAGTAACGTATTTCTTTCTCATCCGTATCTAGTAGTCAATCACGACATGCCCCCACTTTGTTTTTGTGATGCTGTGTATGGAACTGGTTGGGCCCTTCATTCTATGGGGGAAAGGCTGTCCTCCATAATTTTCTAAATTGGAAGTGTCACAGTATGGGCATGTTTTTTGTTTCGTAGTTATTTTTATTTAGTTGCACCGACGAAGTGTTCTTCCACTAAATCATGCTTCTTGTTCACAAACTCCTCCCTATATTTTTATTGATGTAACAAGCATTTATGCAAGTTATAGAAGCAATCTAGGTATGTGGCTAAATGAGCTGATGCAACTGTTGAGCCTGCCGCCTTGGCACACAAAGCAGTATTCTTCATTTCCCGCGAGGTAAGTGAGATTGATTGCAAAATCATAGCCCTTGACACTTGAACTAGAGAGAGTATTACAAAACTAGGGGACAAAAGAGCCTGGTTGAACGGCTTTAGGGTAGGAATTTTCTCATTTTTCAATAAGGGAATGTTCTGTGGTGATTACTAATTTGACTAGAAAAGATGGGTATGAAAAACCTTGTCAGGCAAGTATAGGTTAATCTTTCTCTTTCTTCTGGAAAATTTCAAAGTTTGGGACATATGCCTTGACCTGTTAGGTTTGCTGGTTCGGATTGAATTTGTCTTCTTTATGAAAATTAACAGCATTACTTCTTAGTTGGGTCATCAAAGCACTAAGCTTTATTTTGATTGGTCCAAAGTTAAATTAATGAATCAAAGAATAGTTGTTAGGCAACAATGATACTGAAGAAGATATAAAAACCTTACAAGCATGATATATATATATATATATATATATACATACATACATATATATATATATATATATATATGGTACCTTCATCCTCATGCTTGATGGATGGGTCCCACTAGTAATTTTCTTCAATTGGTGGGTCCACTAAGTTGAACCAGCCTACTTAGTCTATTTCTTGTAAAGATTGTAACAAGATAGGAGCCTCAAAAGGAATGCTTTCTTGATTATGCTAATGGAATTTAAACAGGTTGTCTCCTTTTGACAAGGAAACTTGTGTGTGTGGGTCTGAACCTTAGAGCATGATAAACATGGTTGGTTGTTCTTATAAACTACCAACAACACAATCTGGCATAAGCTGATGGGACTAGAAGCTAGAATCAATGTTAAAAGTGGTACACGCTCATTAAACATTACTACTAGACTTAAGCTATGACCAACCATTTTATTGGTGGCTATCAAGTATGGTTCTAGGAATGTTTTCAAAGAAATGCTTGGCTATAATATATATATATATAAAATTAAATTTAAATGAAGCGAATGTGGCTTGATGTAGTAAGTTAGATTATAAAACTTGTTTTATTATAAAGTATATCTATCATATTACAATAAGCCATATTAATTTGTATTTTTAAGATCCCTTTATAGATATAGCACTTATAATTTTTTCATGGAGAGGCCAAGTGAAATAAACCTTGTTTGATTATGGGATTGGTATCTGAATAATAACAAAATGAAATTAGCATAAAATTTAGAAAATTATCAACTTTCAACTATTTTACAACTCTATATTAAATGGAGTATATTAAATGGAGGGTAGTTTTGTAAAACTGATTTTTTTTTTTTTAATGAATTGGCATATACTTGTATTGATTGATTGTAAAGTGAGTTGTAAAATAGTTTTAAAATTAAGAAATTTTTTTTATCAGTCATTATTCATTATTCTACATTCCACATTTTATGGAAAAAAAAAATTATAGGTGTAAGATATGAAACTAAATAGTAGCTGATACATAGAATTTCTTTAAAATTATTATAGTAATATCATTATCTTTTAAATTTTGGAAAAAAATGTAAAATCTATAAGGAAAAGGAGCGACCTACAAATTTTTTATAATTATTTTATATCTCTATGTATTGCCTAGAAAGGAAATTTTATAAAATTAAAATCTAACGGGATCTTCTAACCATATTATATGTCGATTATTATTGGGTTCCTGTCTGAATTTTCAATGGAAATAATCTTATTATATTTATATCAGGAGTGAGACGAGAATCAGAATAAATAAAGGTTGATTTTATTGCCTAGTTCTCTTCTCTCCACTCTAATATGTCAGTCTTGCCCGTGTGACACGTGACAAATATTTGTCAGGCTGGAAGTGAAGTGAAGTGTAGGTGTGAAAAAAAAAAAAAAAAAGAACAGAAAATATTCCTCTCCTTTTTATTTAACCTTTGGTGACTTTATCAAGTATCACTTTGACTTTGGTCCACAGACAGGAGGGACCCCTGATGTGAACCCACTGCTCTACCCAATCAAATCACCTCGATTCTATTATATTATTAACAAAAATGCCCAATAAATATATATATATCTAAATAAAATGCTACTTCAAACAAATTTTTCCTATATTAAAAATTCAAGAGGAAGACAGAGGTTATTGATTCAATTTATGTAATTATAATATGTTTATTTTTTGGATGTTGAAGACCATCGACGCCTGGTTTGTACAGTAAGTTTGAGATATTTTATGATTAATAATAAAATATTTATAAAATTTTAAAAATAAAAAAATATTAAATAACAATATTATAAAATTAAAAAATTGTTAAAATATAAGTTTTTAATATAATTTCTTTTTTTTAAATTTAAAAAAATATAATTATTTTTTATATTTTATTTGTATGTTTGTAAAAATTATAATAATTAGCTAAGAGCCGTGCAAGACCTATCGAGGGCAAGGGTGTAGCTCGACAAGTTGTCTGGAGAAGGCTAAAAGCCCTTTTTATTTTATTTTATTTATTTTTTTCATATATTTTTTATATCCTTAAAAATTAAAAAAAATCACAATATCATTAAAAAATAATTCATTAATCACTAAGTAGGAATAAAATAAAAATTTTTGGGACCCATCATCAAGAGAAATGACATTATTTATTAGGTAATAATTAGATGAAAAAGTTGAATATTTGAAATTGAAAAGTGTTTGTGTTTGTGTTTGTGGTGTTTGGATATTGAGATGTGATGAGATACAATCATATCTCTATCCAAATTAGGTCTAAATGGGTTACTTTTTATTAATATTAGAAGCACGTCACATTAAGGTCTGGTTTGGATAGAGATGATTTCATATCATATCATCTAGGCCTGTGCAAGAAGCCCGATATGCCGCTCAACCCGCGTGACCGGACTAGGCCCACCCGACAAAAGTCAGGTTCATCGGGTTAAAACTTAAAAATGGGTTTATAAAGTCGGATCTGTCGAAACCGATTTTGGGCAGTCTCTTCTCCACTGCGAAACCCTAGTCTCCGAGTTCCTCGTCGCGTTCTCCCCTCTGCTGCTACTTTCCTGACCCAGGTTACTAGTCTCTCCTACTTTCTCTCTTTTGCTCAACTATTGGAGGGGTTCTCTTCTTCCTCGTCGCGTTCTCGTCTTCTATTTTATATTTACTCTTTGTTTTGTTTCTCAAAAGCACTGAAATGTTCAAAAGCACTGAACTAGGTGGAGATTGTTTGGTGCTGCGGCCAGCGAACTTCTGTCCCGGGATCTGCAAGGTGCGCCGATCTTCTGCTCTGAAACGTGGTTGTGCACGATGACTCCATGGTCCGTCGGGGAGTAGCGGGTTGGGAGAGTGAGCCGAAGTTGTTCCCGTTGGGGAACTCCGACGGATGGGGAGTTACCCGAGATTCCCCATGTACGAAAATGACTTCGGGTGGGGACCTCTAGCGGTGCGTGGCGATTCGGTGAACGAGTTCGATGGTAAGATCTCGGCATTTCCTAAGATCCAATACTAGTTTATATGTTTCAATACATATGGGAGGTTGATCATTATGAAATCAGGTTCAAAGTAAACCATCTGCTCGTTAAGGAAAAATAACCAGAAGTTCATTGGTCCCATGGATTCGTCTTCAAACACTTCCATCAAGTCCCCTACTTCTCCTCTTTCATAGTGAAAGACCTGATTGGGTCATACGGGGTTCGACCCGGCTTTATTTTGATCGGGTCGGTTCGGATCGGGTTGTCCCTTAACTGGAGTTGCAAGTCTAATATCATCTCATCTTAATATCCAAACACCACAAACATAAAACACTTTTCAATTTCAAATGTTCAACTTTTTCATCGAATCATTACTTAATTATTATAACTTTCCTAAACTTTCAAATAAAATATAAAAAATAATTCAATTTTTTTTAAATCTCAAAATAAAAATTATATTAAACAATTATATTATAATAATATTTTAATTTTATAATATTTTTATTCAACTTTTTCTTTATCATTTTTCAACACTATGAAACATTTTAACTCAAATCATTTTTAATTTATCCCATCTCAACTCAGAATCTAAATTAGGTCTAAGATATGATAGGCTTTCTTAATGAATCTCCCACTTAATTTGAAAATATGCTTTCTTAACTATAGATATAATATATATATATATATATATATATATATATATATATATATACACACACACACACACACATACACACACACACACACACACATATATATATATATGCATATTTTTATTTTTAAGTAAAAATGATTAAAAATGTGAGATTTAAATTTGGAATTCTTTAGATAGGCATAGTGACAATAAAGTTTATGGCTGTTAAGATCGGTATAAAAGATTTCATAAACAAACGAACAAGACATATCGACATATCGAGCTATAAATTATATTTGTGTTAGTTATTAATATTGAGTTTTCGAGTTGATGGTACATTAGATTAATAAGAAAACAATATCCCATTAAATCAAACTAATGATTTAATGGATATCACTTTTAATTGTCAATGTTTTATACATTTCTTCTTTCTTAAAAAGGAAACCACTATTTTCTCTCTCTCTCTCTCAAGCTTCACCTATATTCAAACATGCATTTAGAAAACGATATTTAGACAATTTATTTTACAAAATTTACACAATTTTATTATAATATATAATTATCTTAAATTTAAAAATTGAATAAATTTATGAATTAAAAATTTATAATATTTATTAAAAATTTACAATAGAATTTTGTTACTCATCATTCTTACACATCATATATCATATTTATTTTTATTTATTTTTAATTTTATTATTGCTGAATAATGGAATTTTTTTACTTATTTTTTATATAGTATATATTTGATAAAAAATTAAAAAAATTATGTGTAATATGAGAATGATTAATAGAATTTTTATTAAGAGAAAATTATAAAGATTAAAGAATAAGGAATCACGGTGCGAGGCTGACGTGTGACGCACCAGCACCAAGGGCGTCCACGTGCGTCGAACCTCCCCCGACTACTTGACGTGAATCGGACGGTCATGATAGATTCTCAAATCTCAAGCACGGCTTCACATGCGTACGCTCTTATTTATAGGATGGGTCCCGACTCCCATCTCTCTCTCTCTCTCTCTCTCTCTCTCTAAATATTCTCTTTCATGGCAAGACACGAACGTTGTGCTGTCCTATTGGCTATTTTGTGTGGGGACAGTCTTGTTGCACTGGCTTTTCTGCCGCGTGTACAAGAAGACCTCCTTTATTTTCCTCTGTTCCTTTGTTTTTCATACTTAGAAATTAGAATATTAGGTTGTTAAAAAAAATATATATATATATATTAGGAGAATCTTGTAATTATTATTAAATTGTGTAAATATTTATTATTGTCATAGATATAATACGTATCAGTATATGGTAAAACTTGAATAAATCTGAATCCTTTTTAATTAAAAAAGCTGATTAAAAATTAAAATAAAAAATTGAATGATTATATGATTAGAAATGACAATTTATGTCCTATGAGTGTTAAACTATTTGAGTCTAACTCAAACCTGATCTCTTTTATTATCGGATCAAATCATAAAATTTGAATCCGACCTGTTTGATTAATGGGTAACATGACACAATCCGCTTAACTCGTTTAGTAATTAATTTTTATTGAGTTAACTTGGACATGACCCGTTTAACTCGTTTTAACTCATTTAGGCTCTGTTTTGATAGTGAAAATATTTCATCTTATCTCATCTTTTCATATAATTTTTTCAAATTTTCACACAAAATATAATAAACAATTAACTTTTTCAAATCTTAAAATAATAATAACATTAAAAATAATAATCTAATAATATTTTATTTAACTTTTATCTCATCTCAACTCACTATCTTAATTCACTTCAATCCGTTTCATATAAATGGGTTGAATTGACCTGTATATTTATTTTTTAGTCCAATTAATATAATTTCATATATAATGCAAGGATAACTATATAAATAGAGTAATGTTTTAGCCACAAAAAAATTACAAAAAAGTAATCATAAATTGATGTGGTTAGATGTTGTACGTTATATTCTAAAGCTACTTTTATTGTAAAGTAAATTTAACGTATCATATGAAGCTACGTCAACTTGTGAGTTTACTTTTATGAGATCTCTTTATGACTGTAACACTTCTCGAAAACTAATATTTTCATAAAATAAAACTAGATATGAACAAAAAAATATTTAATAGTTTGAGATATAATTTAGTAAAATACAAATATTAATATAAGTTATTCCCAATAATAAAAACATATATATAAGACTAAACATTTATAAAATTTTAAAATAAAATTTATTCTTGTTATACGAGTTAATTGCGAGTTGCACGCGTTGGCTTGCAATTGACCTGTTTATTAATGGTGTTTTACCGGGTCATCCTATTTTGACTCAAACTCATTTATATAATACTCAAACCTAATTATTTCGTATTGTATTCGTGTCGATTTCATAAGTTGTATCATATATTGACACTTCTAACAAAATGATATCATTAAAAAAAATTCTTGATTATAGACTTTAGAATGATGCGGAAACTCAGAGAGAAAAATTTTAATTTTTACGAATTTCTTTATTATTATTATGTTTTTGTCCCAATAAGTTTTAGTTTTAGTTTTTTTAAATTAAAAGACCTTTAGATCATATTAGCGACAAGCCAAATAATTAGTATCAACATTAATTACGTGTTGCATTTATCAGGTCTCAATGCCAGACCATTACATTGCGAGCAAATTAATTGACCGTCTAAGGCCGCGTTAGAAAGAGAAGCTCATCCTTCTCTTTAGAAAAAAACTACTCCTTATTTTAGAGTGTTTTGTCGGAGAGGAACGTGGAACCTTGGCACCCATGCTCCTCTCCATTCCTTTTTTAGTATCGAATCTTGGCACCCATCCTCTTCTCCATTACTTTTTTAGCACCGATCTGTATATATGTTTTCGTAGTAGTATTTTCTCTTTCTCTTTTTCACCGATTCTGTTTTGGTTAAATCTATCGCACTACGACGACCAACTATGAACATGCTTCCCACCATGCAACTCCCCATCCGACGATCTATTGGGATGAAGCGGAATCGCGACAAAAATCTCGACACGTGACGCTCACGCACGGCTTACTCTGCGCGTGGCCTTCAACAGTAGATTCCCCACCTCAAGATCTTTCATATATGCCCCACCACATCTCACAACCACCAATGTGTGGTTTCCACGCACCACCACAGGTGCGTGTGAAGAAATTTGGCCAGCCGCAACCCAATTCATCTGATGTCGATCTTCCTATTATGTTTCCGATTTCCCTAACCGATGATCTTAAAGAAGGGAATACAAGACTTTTTAGGAAACATTTTAAGATAACAAACCGAAGTGCACCTTCGACTTCCACCGCCTCCAGTGGTGGCTGCACAGTGTGGTTGTTGTAATTAGGGGTGGGCTCCAACTCCGACGGAGTCGAAATGTCCACCTCCGACCTCCGACTCCGACTGAGGTCGGAGGTCAAAATCTTATTCGACTCCGACTCCAATCGGAGTCGGAGTTCGACTTTGCTCAGAGCTCGGAGCTCCAATCGAAGTTGATTTAATATAAAAAAATATTATAAAAAAAGTACAAAATAATGTAAAAAATTAATTTAAAAAATCTAAAATACTGTAAAAAAATAAGTTAAAAAGTTAAGATTTAAATACAATGACCGAATCATTTACAATACAAAATAGTTGATTTAATGTGTGCAAATGATAAACTTAAATTCACAATAAATTTAAATTTACAGTACCAAAATATAAATAATGTCATCCGCATCAGTCCTAACAGTCTATGCATTTGAGTTGATGACTCGATAGTTATTTCTAATTTTTCTGCATGAAGTTTTATTGATCAGATGCACTATATTTTCTTTAGTACTTCTAAACTATTAGCCAAGTGATATATTACATAAAATAGGACACATTATGTACTCACCTCCACTTCTAACTATGACGAGTTTTGCATGATGATAATCATGATATTGAGTTTTTCACCAATAAAGGAATTATCCCACGATGCGTCCATCTCAGTCATCCACAATTAGCTTAGGGTTCACATCTAGGCATACAAAATCATATAAATTATAAATTAAATATTGAAAACACTAAAATTTTGTAAATAATCAATTAAAATCATAAAATTACTTGATTCAAACCTATAGCTCTCGGCATCAACGATATCTACTTCAATGGGCGTTGAACTTAACCAGTTGTGCATGCAAATAAGGGCATCGACCGTGGTCGAAGACGATGAACTTCGATAAGCATCCAAGAACTCAGAGGCAACCGTAGTGATAAGAATGACTAGTACATCCCTAGCTATTCAGGAAAGGCTTGAAAAATTTACCAGAATTCACCTTCTACCAAGATAATATTTGGAATGTTTCACTAGCCAAGTCATATTTGGAATGTTTCAAGCTTAGACTTACACTCCATAATATTCCTTGATGCACTGTTTTGATGATTCCGTCGTAGCTGCAATAAATTTGAACTTTGTACATGTGTGCCATCTAAGGAGCTATTACATTCGGTTGAAGACTGACCACTGTTATTACAATGGCTATATAAATCATCAATATCATATTTAAAAGATCAAATAAATTGATTAGCGTCTTCATCACCGACGACGTCTATAATCCAAAATTCTACAATCGCCAACTTATATTAGGGGTCAAGAATTGCAGTTACAAATAATAATCTATTTATCTTCTCCACATCTCTCAATATTTATTATATTTGTATGTCATCCTCATAGTCATTGCATCCAACAAACCCACAGTGCCAGCACAACTTTGTTGCAAGTGGTTATAAAGCCCCGAGAGCTCCTCGAAGTACATGTTCGTAGTAGGATATTTTGTCTCAAATATCCGCATAGTTATATCATAAAATAACTTCAAAAATTGAGCAAAATACATGACATTGACCCAATCAACTGTCCGGCGCACCGAGCCCCTTTCTCCCCCAATTGACTCCAGCAAAACATACATCATGCCCCCATCCTAGACCTCCATCTACTCGAAAGATGTTTGGTACTTCTGTGCTACATCTAACATTATGTATGTAGAGTTCCATTGAGTCGGAATGTCTAGTTGCAACATACTGGCAGATGAGATCTCAAACTGTTCGGCTATTGTCTTAAATTGGCAAAACCGTTAGGGAGAAACCCTGACATATCTCACAAGATTTCATATTTTAGTAATGGAATCATCAACCTCCTTGAACCCTCAACGACTATGAGATTGATGATATAGGTACAATATGGATAAACTGGTTCTCATAAATGATATCTTCCTTTACTATCGTATTCTGCCTAAACCAATCAATGATAGTGTCATTCGCACTGACATTTTCAACCGTGATACAAAGCACTTTTCTAATTCGCCAATCCTTTAGACATTCATCCATCTCCTCGTCAAGCAGATGAACTCTTGTGATCAACAATTTCCTTGAAGCTGATAATCCACTTCTGCAACGTCCACTCACTATCAATAAAATGGGTTGTAATACACATGTAGCCCACATTCTGTATGGAGGTTCATGTATCAGTCGTAAATGACACTCTTTAGCCAGTAGCGAAAATATTTCCTTCATCGCTGTCTTCTCCTTGGCATGTCTCTTCAAATAATTGCACATCACAATATATCTTGAAGACATGAGAAATCATGGCTCTGGAGTGTGCACAAATTTGCAGAAGCTTGCCTTGTCAACTAGTAAAAGGCATCTCATGAATCATGATCATCTCCGCAAGAACATCCTTCAACATCTTCTCACTCTATTGAAGGATTGATAGCTTTTTAATCTGCATGCTATCAGTGGTCATAGAAGTCTCGTAACTCAGCTTCATCTGATCAGTTGCCACCAGCCCTTTGTATATCTTATACCGCTGGCAGCCCGTGAGATGTGCTATTAATACTAACGTGCCTTACTTCTTCGAATGACAACCGTATAGTTGCCCATAGTAGTAGTATCCAGCTTGCGGGTTCTCATGATCATCGAAAACTTTGGTGAAATGTTCCTATGTCCATGACCTTTTTTACAAGGTCATGCTGGTCGATCGGCCTCAACATTCATCAACTCTTCCTTTTCATTAAGCATATCAACATCTTCTAGATTTATTGGGACTCGACTATTTGCACAAGAAGTAGCTGCTCTAGATGGGGGTCAACAGCCCGAAGAACCTATCGGTGACACTAACGGTTGTGTGCCATCCTCTTGTGGAGAATCGCGACGAGATGGTGTATCATTTATAATTTTCTATGCAAATCTGAAACAGTTAATAATTAATCGTCATTTAACATATTATGAAAACTAGCTACAAATTAGAAACACATTAAAAAGGAAAAACATATGTGTCTAGTCGTGTTTGTAGTTTTAACAATAAGAAAAACACAGAAAACTGAATGTCCGCTCGAGCCACAATCGAGTGAATGCTTGAGTGAACAATCTGTGTGATGTTCACTCGAGCCACACTTGAGTGAAGGCTTGAGCAAACAACCTATGTGACGTTTGCTCGAGGCACACTCGAGCGAACAACTTGTGTGATATTTGCTTGAGCCACACTTGAGTGAATGCTTGAGCAAACAATCTATGTGACGCTCGCTTGAGCGAAACTCAAGCGAATGTTGTCTAGATTCTAAAGCCTTATTTTACCAAAACCTAAATCCTCAAATTCTTAAATTTAACAGCTTAAAAACCAAAATCATTGAAATGCAAATAACAAATCATACACATTTCACAAATTTCAAACCACAACGTGACAATTAAATAATTTTGGAACCCACAAATTCTACAAAAAAAACTAAGTGAGTGAGTAAGTAGCTTAAAAATACAATCAACTGATGAACTTTTGAAAGTGGCTCACGGAGGGCTCGGGTGACAGCAGACGGTAGGGGAGGTGAAGTACAATGTGGACTATGGAGAGGAGGGAGACAAAGGGAACTGCAGGTGAGGTGGGTGTTGTGCAAAAGTGAGGGAGAAAGAAGGGGGTTCTGCGTTTTGGACCCCATTCTTCATGAAACGACGTCTATCCGTAGACGTCATTTAGTTACTTCAGTAGGGGGTCCTGCATTTTGGACCCCTTCTGAGCGAAAAGACGTCGTTTCTTTTTAAGTAGAATGACGTCGTTTTGATTATATGATTTTTTAAAAAATTTAAGTCAGAGTACGGAGCCAACATGGGCTCCGAACTCCGACTCCAACTTCGGCTAGGGATGGGATGGATGCAATAGCTTTTCCTTGAGAGACTACCTCGCAGCTTTAGAAGTAGTCAAAATTCAGTTGGAGTCTGAGTTTCAAAATTTTTGCCCACCCCTAGTTGTAATGGACCGGGTGTTTATTGGAGAACTACCTCACCTCCTCCTCATGTATCTTGTTTTCTATTATCTGAATGATATATTTACTTGTTTAGAAAAAAATAAAAATTAATTGAGCACCTTTAATTGACGTGTCACATTTGAAATTATTATTATTTTTTATTTGCATGGTTAATTTAAAAAATCACTTTAAAAATTCACCATATATCAATTAATATATTTAAAAATGATAAAATTTCCATATCAAGCATTATTATTATTTTTAGAAAAAAAACATTTTCAATTGAACAGAGATCATGTATACTAAAATGACAAAAAGAATATTAGGTATGGCGTGGATATATATATTAAAAAAATATTATATTCACATGTTGATAATTTGATACATACACATGTTCATAGGGATGGGATGGATGCAATAGAGAAGTAGTCTTTCCCTTGAGAGACTACCTCTCAGCTTTAGAAGCAGTCATTTTCACAACTAGAGACCTCCGAAACTTTTTTTGTTTTTTTTAGTCCATGATACAAAATCCACCACGATTTTGGTCTTGTCGCTTTCTTGGTAACATGGCAACCCTAGTGTGTGTTTCACTCTCTGATATTTCTACTTTCTACGGCAAGTGGGGTCCTTCTAGATTCATTCTCATTTGTCTATTAAACATTTTTCTTACCTTTTTGTTTTCTTTCTCTAATTTTATTAGGGTTGAGGAAGAACTTGGGATGTTTTGTGATGCATGTATAAATAGTTTAGAGATCAAATGCCTTTTAATATATATAATTTACATCATATATTTTATTATCTTTAATTAATCATAATTATATGCACTTGTTATGTACATGACATGCATGTATAGTACTATAGATGAAAATATATGATACAATCCGTTAACTCAACATGAATAGGATATGAAATAAACGGATTTGAGTTTGATATAAATAAGTTTGAGTGAAAATAGATTGACTCGAATAGGCAAAATTAATAAACGAGTAAATTGTGAGTCAACCCGGAAAACCCGCAATCAATTCGTATAACACGATTAAATTCTATTTTCACATTCTATAAGTAATATTTAATTTGATATGCTTTTATTGTTGTTGAGATGTAATATTAATATTAATATTGACTACTTAATTATTTTATAAAAATATTATTTTTTATATATTATTAGTTTGGATATTGGTTATAAAATATTTTATCATGAATTCAATTGTAATTATGAATGATTTATATAGTTATCCATATATTATATATGAAATTATATTAATTGAGTCAAAATAAATATGCAGGCCAGCTCAACCTTTTTATATATATGAAACGGGTAAACAAGTCATGTCCAAATTAATCCAATAAAAGCTAATTATTAAATGAATTATGTTGGTTGTGTCCTATCATCGGTTCTTCATATGGGTCATATATTAGATTTTTAGAGTCTGGCCTATTTAATTAATCGGGTTGTGTTCAGGTTAACCCATATAATCTAATACTTATGACTTGACACGACATTAATACGACTCGCGACGAAAATTAACTGCCACTTACCCATATAATGCATACTGGTCAAAATAACTGTCATTTAAGTACTGATTAACATATGAAATAATTTAGAACATGTCACGTAACAAATATAACTAGAAATGATAAAATGTAAAATTTAGCCTTGGAACTGAACAGTAATTCTTGAAGAGAATGTGAGTCGTGAGAAGAGGAAGAATCCTAGTGCCTTCCTCGTTCCCTGGTCAGAAAAAGGAACCCACTAAAGTCCAATGTCATGAGCACAAAGACACCTACAAAGATTGACTAAACTGGACGTACGTGAACAAAGTTTATATGGTAACTTTGTACTGCATGCGTGTTATACACAGATGATGATTCTAATTTCCATAAAAAATATACATGTAGCTAATCGCTAGTTATATGTATATTTTAAAAGTAATGTTACATATAATTGTGAAGTGTGTAAGTATCATACAATCGTATTAAAAAAGAGTAGGATTTACTATTAAAAAATTAATTTTTTTCTCATATGAATCTCATATTTATTCAAAATGATTATGCAGTACTTGTATTCTCACGATTATAACTATTATTTCTCATATTTCAATGATTACGGGTCATTTATTCTAAAACATTTGAAAATGAATAAACATTGCTCTTAAGGATCCTTATCCTGAATTTATCATTTTTAGTTACATTTTCCAAACATTGGTGAAATCTGGTTTTAGTTCGATAAAATCTATGCATTTATTCATGGATCTATTAACTTTGTTTGCTAAAGAAAGTAAACTGAGATCATCCACACTTATTCAAACCTCGTATATATACCCTGGAAAAAACTTACACATACAACCTATATATGATCTAGAAATGCTTAGGGGTTAGGGGCGGAAAAAGCTGTGGGGAATGATAATGAAAGAGCCGAAACGACAAAACTACCCTCTCTCTCTCTCTCTCTCTGAGATATAGATGTAGTTGGCCAACACATGGAACCATCACATATACCGTGTCTAGCGTTCCGGATCGCTTTAAGACAATCAGCTTGAAAAGCGGGTGATTTTCATCTCTTGGAAGACCAAAGCTTTTCCTCTTTCCTTTTTCTCCCTCTTAATCCATGGATACTGCTCAGTGGCCACAGGTAAAGAGACTTTTTCCTTTTTATCCCCTCTGAGAAATTCTGATATTTTCTTCTGGGCTTGGGGTTTCCAAAGCTAAATAAATGATATTTTGGTTTGAGCTCTTAAATTTTCTCTCTGATTGCTTGTTTTAAAAGCACAACCTTTTTATCCCCATGAGGTGATGTTGTTCAGCTCAGACCCCTCCCCCCCTAATCTTTGAATTTGTGTTGCTGTCTTTTTTTTTTTCTCACTTTGTTCTTGAAAGTACTTCACCTTTTTCTTCCTTTTTTCCACCATCTGATAAAGCAACCAGAAAAGTTATTATAATTTGTTTTTATTTCTGGTGTAAATGTAATCCTCAAAGTGTAAAGCAGCTTCCTTGTTTTCTCTGTCTTGTTTGTTTCCTGCTTTCTTTCTCTTTCTTTGTCTTTTAAATTCTTCTTCTGGGACAGATACTTTTGTTTTTGATCATCAACTTATGGCCTTTTCCTGTCCTATCTTGGTGTTTTTTTGTTTTAATTTCAGGGAATTGGAGTGGTTAAATCCATGGAGGGTTCAAGGCCTGTGAGGGCAAGACCTCAAAAAGATCAAGCCTTGAACTGCCCAAGGTGCAATTCAACTAATACCAAGTTTTGTTACTACAATAACTATAGTCTCACTCAGCCAAGATACTTCTGCAAGACTTGTAGAAGGTATTGGACTGAAGGTGGGTCCTTGAGAAATGTTCCTGTTGGAGGAGGTTCAAGGAAGAACAAGAGATCGTCAACTAGTACTACTTCCTCATCAACAATATCATCACCTGCTTCTTCATCTTCAAAGAAGCTTCCTGATGATCTGACCCCACCTGCTGCTTTCCCTCACTCTGCTTCTCAAAACCCTAAGATCCATCAGGGCCAAGACCTTAACCTAGCATACCCACCCACTGATCATCATCAGGACTACAGTAACATATCTAAATATCATGTGGATCAGCTACCCTTTAGTACTACTACTACTACTGCTGACCAGTACAACAAAAGCCACCGTCAAAACCCTAGCTCCTCCTGTACTACTTCTTCATCTCAACTCTCAGCCATGGAACTGCTCAAGACTGGGATCAGTACTTCAAGAGGGTTGAGTTCCTTCATACCCATGTCTGTGTCCGATTCCAGTACCATATATACAGCTGGGTTTCCTTTGCAAGGATTCAATAAACCAACCCTGAATTTTTCTCTAGAGGGATTTGAAGCAGGTGGGTATGGGAGTAGTACTAGTACTCTTCAAGGGGTGCAAGAGACTGGTGCGAGGCTCTTGTTTCCTATTGAGGATTTGAAACAGGTCCCAACAAACACAAGCGAGTTTGAGCAGAATAGAGGACAAGGAGCGGATCATTCTACTGGCTACTGGAATGGAATGCTAGGAGGATCATGGTAAATAATAAATAATAAAGCCCAGAAAGAGAAACGGATGAACGATCGAGGATGATCAGGAGGAGTTTGTGTTTCAATTTGTTTTTCTTCTGCCAGATGGGTGACTTGTTTTGAGTTAATCAAAACTAACAAATTAATAGGGTACATGCTTTCTTTTTTAATCTATTTTTTTTTTCATCCTCTTTCCACTTATTTTTCTTTGCTCTAGCTGTACTTCTTTTGCTTTCTTGTCTTCCTTTGCACCATGATCAATGCGGATGTTTGAAGCTTTATTTTAGGTTGGCTTCAAAAGATGGAACGAACACGAGGCTAAGAACGATCGATATCTCTTTTTTAGGGATCATTCATTTGGTCAGAAGAGAAATCTGACTTCTAGTTCTTGGCTAGCTAGCTTCGCACCTTTATCTTCCTCCATCTTATGTTTCTTCTATCAAAACAAGCTGAGTTGTTCAGTAGTACTGTATGATGATCATGATCATGTGGCTGATCTTGCTAGTTGCTAGAAATCAATAATATATGTTCCATGTAGCTCGAGCTAGTATTAATACTATTATAAAATATGTACGAAACCTTGACTTCATCACTTTGATTATTTTTAAATCAGTACATGAGTACTGGGATTTGTGGGCTTGATTAATTGATGTAATTATTATATATATGTGCATGAATTATATATTTCCTCGAATTAATAAAGTGAGTTGGAATGATGGCTGTCAATCCTTTACAGAAAAAGGTTTCTCTTTTTCTCTCCTCCTTTTCTCTTTTTGCTTGCCAAACAGGTCCAGAAGTAGTGTCAGGTCTTTTATCAGCACTATCTGGGTCGTCGTATAAGAGATTCTTCCACTCAATTAAAGCACCACCACCATCAAGCAAATAGGATCTGAATTCTGAAGAGCTACCAGAATGAAATATAGGTATGACCCATGAAAGATTACTTCACATGCCACACCACTTTATTAAAAAACCAGAAAATGAAAAAAACAACAAAATCCTATAATTTTTGCAGTTTTTTATATATCTGTCTGTAACAGTGTCTCCCCACCTTTTTTGTTGTCTGAATAAAACTTAGAAATCATGAACCAGTGTCTGATCGATCTCACCAGATGGTTACTTTTTGTAGCCACACATGGTCGAAGGCCTATTCATTCAACTTGTGCTCCATTTCCATGAATGATAACTACCCTTTCCATGCCACCCCACCCCACCCCACATATACATATAATTCTATTCTCTCTCATATTTCAAAGAGGTAGAAAAAGCCCTAGAGCTTGACTTGGCAGCGCGGCCCCCACAAACATTCTCCTTGTTAAGCGTGCTCATGTGGAATAATGTCCTCCACTAGTCCGCAAATCCTCCTGCAGATTTACCTAAGTAAGAAAACCCTCCATTTTTTTAATGTCCTTCATGTTCGTTGAACTTCCATTGATCATACGTACCCTTTTAGTTTGTTGGTTTGTTTTTTTTTTCTCTAAGGTACTGTTTAGCACTAGCGCCTAGGGTTTATTATTAAAGTGGAGTAGTAGTACTGGATGGATGATGGGTAAGAAAGAGAGTAGAGGGAAAGAGAGGGGCACCACGAGATGACGATGACGATGATGGAGGAGGCAGTCCTTTTCTTTTGCCAAACGTAGTTATCTACTCCATCACTCTCTCTTTCAATCTCTTTCCTTTGCCCTTACAAATTTGTCAATGAGATGGGTGAAAATATTAATGACTTTGCACTCAACTTATTCGGCCCCTAGTGTCGGCGTTTATTAGAGTCAAATAATTCGGGTTCATGTGGATTCCATTAATTATGCCATCCATGCATGCATGAATGCATTTAGATCTCTACTAATTATTATTAATGTTTATTATAATTTGCTGATAATTATCCATTTTTTGTTGGTCAATCCAACCATTAATTACGGCCGCTTTCATGCATTAGACTCCAACTTCGATTCCAACATTAACTCATGATTATGTCGACCGTTAGTCTCCAATTACTTGTAATTGGTCTATTACTTCATCATCATGTATAATGAATAGTCCAATGCGTTTGGATTAAGAGAATTACTTATATGTCTACACAAGCTTAATTCCTATAAAAATTAAGTTACATGCTCATGATTTGGTAGGTTTTTAGCTTAACAAAAGTTAACTAAAAACTTAATTAATTACTAGTTAGCTACCACGTCAATGTGTAAAATTACTTTTATAATCCTCTTTCGAATTAATTAGAGAAAATACAAGGTAATAATTAACTTAATTGGTGGATAAAGTTAATATGAGAGGAAAGTACTACAATCTAGCTAGCTACTTTCTTGGTTCGTACGTACTAATATAAATTAAAATTTACTTCTTTTTGTAGAGTAGTATGTTTCCTTTAAGTTAATTATAAATTTAAAAGAATTAATCCAATGATATATTTATATATACACACACCATCTATTTAAAAAATTATATTCGGAGTTTATGAGTGATAAAAAAAAAATGTGATGGTTGTCTTCTTGACATGTTGACGACCCACACGATCTTGATCAGAAGAAAAACTAGATATGATCAATGTGATGAATAATTGAAGTGTAACGTCTCGGTTTCGGATGGATCAGAGAGAATATTTGTCACTCAAAATCATATCTCAATCATATAGTCATAGACTCCAAAGTTTTTAATGATACATATAACTCACTTTTTCAAATCAACTACTCCGATATGAATAATCTAAAACACCACAAATAAACCTCAACCTTACAAAATACCTAATCGAAAAAGTAAAACAAAACTATTGAATAAAATGCTCAGATAGCCAAAGTACATTCTTTGTACTTATTCTACTATGCTCACGTAGCCTTATACATAATTTTTAGTCTTGATCCCTAGTTGTACTATCAAAATTATCTAAAGAATGTTATGGAGATAAGGGGTGAGTTATCAACAATTCAGTAAGTATAAAACACTAGTATGTAAATGTTGTACCTAAGGTTTCAAGTCTTGTATAATTACATATTTACATATAGATTTTAATGATAACAAATGAATTCAAGTATAAAGGAATCTCAAGCTCAAGTTGTCTACACAATGAAGCCAAGTACATCAATGAACCAAACATGAGCAAGAAATGGAACATGCTCGCAAATGAAGCTCTTAGAGTAATTTTCTACATCTCTTGATAAAATTTGAAATTGGATTAAGGCTCAAAATTAATCTTTTATCATAATGCATCAAATTGCATTTTCCACATGCGCATGACATATTTAAAAATTAAAAGTTTGAATTTTTAAAAAATGATTGATTGTCATCTTTCACATGTGTATGACATGATTAAAAGATTTAAATGTTTTGAAAAGTGAATGATGTTGTAATTGACAAAGCAAAACTTTGATTTGAATATTTTGAAAAGTGAATAATATTGTCTTTGACAATTACGAAAAATAAAACTTTAATTTGAATATTTTGAAAAGTAAATGATGTTATCTTTGATAATTAAAAAAAGTAAAACTTTGATTTAAAAAATTTTGAAAAGTAAATGAATGAAGCCTCATATGCCTGTAAATAGTTCATTTGAGATCTTCAAAATCAACAACTACAAGAAGAGCATAAGCACATCATTGCAAGTTTTTACAACATTCATTCAAAACTTTCACTCCCTTTTCTCTAAGCGTTAAGCCTTAACACTTGTTCATTTTGAGAGAGATATAGTTTGCATTGTATTATTTTTATTCCACGCATTGATGAGTGTTTTCTGATAACCTATCCACTATCAGTTTTTGTATCAGTAAAAGGGTGTGTATAACCCTTGTGCGTGTAGAAGGTGTTCTGTACAGGGAATAAACATTGAATCACCACGTGCAAGGTGATTGCAAGTGTAGAGGGTGTTCTATACGGATTCTTTGTAGCGTTCTACACGGATTCTTTGTAGCGGTACTACTCAAATGTGTAATAGGTTTCTATCTCCACTTGAAGGAGGTTGAATAGTGAATTTGGGAATCCTCGAGAGGTAGCTTGAGGCGAGGATGTAGCCAGTGGGGCTGAACCTCGTTAACATACTAAATTTGCTTTCTCTTACCCTTACTCTTTATTTTTATTATTGTTTCGTATTTTGTTCATATTTTATATTGTGTATTTGAATTATAATTGTGAATTTTTAAATACAACCCAATTCACCCCCTCTTGTGTTAGTCATCTGGGCAACAGTAAATATGAGCCTTTTCAGAAAGTTCGGTATGCAGAAACAAAATATTTTATTTTCATATGTAGACCTCAAAAACGTGTTATTAAAAAATGAGAGCGGCTTTTCATACTCAAAAACCAACTGTTCATATTAAAAGATTCTTTTCATATTCAAAGACCATTTTCATATTAAAAAACAAACTGTTCATAATAAAAAAACTTTAGCATAACATAACTGAATATCTTTATCTTATCATATCGTATCATATCATATTATATCATGTCATATCACCATATCATATCATATACCATGTTTAACCCCCGTGGTAGGGTTGTGCTATCCCTGATGGTCAAACTAGGCAGTATCATATTGTGAACTTTTCCTTATTCATTCTCAGAACTCCGAGTGTGCACAAGGGAAAGAACACATAAAAGACCATTTTGTTTTCAAAGTGGGTGCACTCATATCATATCATATCTTTGTTGGTACCAACCATATCAGGTGAACTAGTATCATCATATCAGAACCATATTCATAATCAGAATCGAAACAGATAAGTATGCCAAAGGTTTTTCATATCCATATCATATCAAACCACATGCCGAACACAATTATATCATTTTCAGATGATCAATAACAGATCCAAAATATTTCATAACACATGTATAAAAATCTGAATTTTCATATTTGCTCTTTTGCACATCTCAGAAACATGTCAAATATTGCTCATGTCTACACTATTCATGTCAAAAAATATTTTTCTTTTTCATATAAATTTTTATGAGTGAATGCAAAACACATATACAAAGGTTGTTTTCACGGTTTATTTTAAAAACATATCATGCAAAATTTATAAACCAACCTCAATTCATTTTCCATTTTATGCAAATGTAGCATATGAATCTCGCTTACCTGAACTTTTTAGTTTTTCTGAATTTTTTCACAATCGTGCTGAATGAATACCAATTGTCACCTATACAGAATACTTAACGTTACTAAACTTCTAAAAGGACTGCTAAACCTCTCACTCTACTTAAATTCATACTAAGAAAATAGCTTTGATAACTATCTAGTTATTAGAAATCTAATAAATATAATATTAAACATGACAAAACAACTTAAATTCATTTCGAAAATGAACTTAATCATATTTAAAACTCATATCTCTATAAACTATTATTAAAATGATAATTTAATACTTCTAACATATAATCTAGTAGGAAATCATAAATTTCTTAAACAATAGTAGTTCATAAAATATTTTTAATAATACTTATAAAAAATCATTGCAAACTACTAATAATATCTAATTTAAAACCATATAAGATTTATTTCATATAATAGGCTTAAAGTGTTTTAAATAAAATATTAAATACTTACAATTTACTATCGAAATCAAATTATAAAACTAATACCAAGTAATATAATTGAAGTCTTTAAATATTTTTTCGGAATAAGATCATGCCTAATTTAAAAATACTAAACACAAACTAAATTAAAATAATACATTAGTCTCTTAATACAATAAAATAAAGTTTATTAAAAATCGTTAACATAGTTTTGGAAAAGTACAACGAATCTAATTTAAACATAAAGCTCATATGAAATCAGCTCATTTAAAATGTTATAACGGTTTCTGAATTATAGTAGCCAATCCCCATAAGCCCCACAAATCATTATGATAAATTTGACCCAACTCATCCCTCATGAAGAGCCAAAACCGAATGGCTTTTGTGCACAACCCCACTCTGCAACCACCCTCCATTGCACCGTCTTCTTTGAGCTGCACCTTCATCATCACATGACAGCCAACCCTCCACCTTCTACCACATGAAAAAGCTTTCAGGAAGTGACTTGACAACTACACAAAACAACCATGGAGATAAACCAAAGGGATGCAAAAACAAAAATGAAAATCTGCCCAGCTTTTAGGTCTATACCTAACGCATCATGGTAAGGCATCATGCCTTGGTTTTTATTTTTCTCTTCTTCCTTGCTGCACCACGACAACTCTACCCCTCTAGCAACCTTGCAATACTTGCCATGATGAGATCATGGCAGTTCAGAACACTATTCACCCTACAAAGCATGGCCCAAGTTGAAGGATGGCCATCATCACCACCACCGCCCCACTCCACTAATCACAAGTCGCCCTTCCAAGCTATGACTGGCGCCCCTCCCCTCCATTGAGCACTATAAAAACCCCCCTCAATCCCCTCATTTCCTCCACACCTCTTCTCCAAGCTTCTCTTGAGTTATTGAGAGATCTTCTTCCCTTAGAGTACAAAAGAGTAGAACCGAGTGAGTGTTCTTGGAAGTTCTTGAGTTCTTGCATTTGGAGCTATAGAGGGTTACGAAATTTGTAAGTTTTCTTTTCCTAGATGTTATTTTACATGACAAGTTGTATTTTAAGTATTGGAGTAATTTTTGGATGAGTTTAGAAAATGTTACCATGCTTAATTCACGGGTCATTAAGGGTAGATTAAGTGTTTAAATTATTTTTTAAGTTAGAATTTTAGCTATGGAATGTCTTAGAATTTCTTGATATGATTTATTAATGTATTATAATGCTTTTTGAAGGTTTAGATTTGAGGTTGAAAGCATGCCATGATAGATTTTAATTTCTATCTTGTGTTGATCATCAAAGCATGCAAGGTGTGGTTAAATCATGCTTAACTTGTAAAGTTTTGATTTATTTTACCTAGGCTTGAAATATAAGCATTTAGAAAAACCTGACAATTGGGATAAGGAGAGAAATGCATGATTAATTCTAGTTTTTGAAACTTTTATTGGTGATAAGATTAAGAAATATCATGCTTGCTTAAGGACTAGTTTGACAGAGATTAAGGTTTCTAGCCATGATTAAGTGTTGGGATGAACTTGTTTATCAAAAATTAAGCTTTAACATGTCATTAAGGATTATAGTGATTATCTGAAATTAAATAAAATTGAATATGCATGCATTCATAGGGATCAATAGTTGAAGTTACACTTAGGCATCAACTAGAGTGGATGCCACGGGTTGAGTGTGTTTGGGTTAGTTCCACTTTTATTTTTTAAATTCTAAGGGATAGATGATTTTAGAATATGAAAAATATGAGGTCTATGAAGTTTGGTTAAATTTGGAGTTAGTTTGCAATTAGTAAAAAATTATGGCCTTAGTGGCAAGTTTTGAAAGTGTAGGGGTATTTTGTAAATATTCATGTTTGAAACCTTTTAATTATAAATATCTTCCTTAATAGCATAAATCCTAACTTAGTGTGACTTTGATTACATCCGCTATATTTTTCCAAACCTAGGTAGTTTGTAAGTTGGCCTCTAAACTTACACATTGATAAGTTATTTATGATTTATTGATAAGTGTTACATTCATATTATAATTATCATTTTGAGCATAAAACACCATGTTATATGATACATTGAGTACATGACTACTTGCCTACATGACATGTGACATTTTCTTCATTTTAGCATATTGCATATAAATGTCATTTTTACATGAAAACTTGCTACATATGCACATGTCAAGAAATACATTTTTTAAGTATAGTGTGAAAATAATTTTTGTCATGACTTCAAAGGCTAAGATGAGGAATTATTCTAGTGGAACTCCTATGTCCACTCTGGATTGAGTAAAAATTGAGTGGTAACCCCTGGGTTGACGAAGAACAATCAACGGATTTCAAGTGGGTTCTTTTTAAAGAATGCCGTAGCGAAATCAAATATTATGACACATAAGACTGATGGGTGTATATGTTATCATGCTATGATGATATTATGTGATGATATTATGTTATGTCTCAACATGAGTTGTACTACGGTCATCAGCAAATACTTACAGTGCATATGGAAAACTGTGACGAGATCATACGTTATGATGTTAATGTTATGATTAATTATGAACTGCTAAAAAGGATAAAATGTTATGATGAAATTATGTTTTTGACGGTTGAAATGAAACAAATGTTCTCTATAAGAAAATGTGTGTCATAGTTTTCTGAAAATGTTGAGGAATTAGGATGGGAGACAAATATGGATTTTTTTTTTCTACATCACATGCATTTCATATTTATCATCCATCATGGATAATTTATCTTTGTGCATGTTGGTTGTCTAACTTATTGTGATTTCAAGTAAATCTCACTCTTTGTGGACCCACTATCATTCCACACGGAATGATAGCCACTCGGAATGATAGAAGTTATGTTAGGACTTGACGAAATGGACCAGATGAACCAGTGGATCCGATTGATTGAAGATGAGCCAGACCTCAACAAAAGATTAGACCTCATCTTGATGTTTATAGGTGCCCTAACCCTTTTTTTTTTTTTTTAAGTAGCCCTAACCCTTCATGCTTTAGAATGCATGAAGCAGCTGATTTAGCCATGGAGATTTCTTTGCAAAAATAATTGTACTAAGATTATGCCAGCTTATGATTTGAACTAATTATGGTTATAAATGAAATTGTGATGTTTTAGTTGATTCTGGCATAAGTTTTATTTAGTCACCCTAGGGCTGAGCACCGACCATTTCGGAGTCGGAAGGCCCAACCTCCGACTCTGACTCCTACTCCGACTTTGTCGGAGGTCGAATCCGACTCCAAGATGTAGATAATCCGCTTCGCCTCCAACTCTGACTTGTCGGAGCGGAGTCAGATTTTTGGACTTTTTTTTTTTAATTTTTTTTAGCTTCATATTTGACCCACTTTTAAAAAAAAAAATTTTGTGGGCTTTCAAATTTCAATTTTCTCAAAATTACAATCCAAACTTATTAAACTTTTGATTATAATAAAAAAATACAACTAAATAAAACAAGTAACATACTAATATACATTCAAAAATTAAAAATAAAAAGAAAGTCCTATTTTTACATGTACTCCCATCATCCATGATTCCATATCCACATCCAACTAATCGCTATAATAAACAAAGGCACCGTATAGTTACTGTAGTATACTATTATAATTACTATGAATCTATTTTTAATTATATTATATATATATATATATATATGAAGATTCATAAAAAATATATGATATATATTATTATATATGAATATTAAAAAAAAGGCACCGTATATAAAATGAAGATTCAAAAAATAGTATTACTATTTTATATATAATATAGTATTACTATATTATACTATTAGTCTATTACTATATCTTATAGTATAATTACTAATACTATAGTATCATACTATTAGTATGTTAGTGATTTAATATTATATATATATTAAATCTCTAATATCTTATACTTGATATATATGTATATATATATTAATATATATAAGTATTAGTATTAGTTATACTAATAGTTATATTAGTATTAGTTATTATTAATACTATATATTATACTAATAGTGATATTAATACTATATATAGTTATAATGATTAGTATAACTACATTAGTATTAGTTATAGTGATTTAACATAACTATATTAGTATAAGTTACAATGATTTAGTATAGGTATAATATTATAAGTTATAACTATAGTCTATAATAGTATTAGTATAAATATTAGTATTAGTTATAGTGATTTAGTATAATTATATTAGTATAAGTTATAGTGATTTAGTATAGGTATAATACTATAAGTTATAATTATAGTCTTTATTAGTATTAGTATTAGTTATAGTGATTAGCATAACTATATATTTGTATTTGCTATAGTGATTTTAATTTAGTATAACTATATAATACTATTAGTATAAATCACTATACTAACTATATCACTGATAGTATTAATATACTAATACTAGTATATCACTATAGTTAATAGTATCATATAGTAATATAGTATTAGTAATTAATACTATAGTGATTTATATAGTAATTTATATATAGACTTAAAGTGGATTACTAATAGTATTAATATTAGACCATAAATCTAATTAATATATTAATGTATATTAGTATTACTAATATATTTATCAAAAGGAATATGTTAAGAATTTATTAAGTCAAAAAATATAATTAATACAAGATATTGTTATATAAAATTTATAATATGAATAATACTTTAGTTATTATACATTAGTATTATATGTTATTCTAAATTTATAGATTAGTGTTTATCCATTAGTATTACATGTTGATGTTATTATGCAT
Source organism: Juglans regia (assembly GCF_001411555.2). Taxonomy (NCBI): domain Eukaryota; kingdom Viridiplantae; phylum Streptophyta; class Magnoliopsida; order Fagales; family Juglandaceae; genus Juglans; species Juglans regia. The sequence goes on from NC_049913.1 coordinate 30,444,233, forward strand.
CTTAGTGTTTATAGTATATTATATATACATTAGTATTACATGTTATTATATTTATACATTAGTAATTTAGTGTTACAAATTACATGTAACATGATAGTAATATTGTAAATTTGTAATAGTATGATATTTACATATAGTCATATACTAAACTATTATTATTTATTAGTCAATTTAGTCTATATATTATAGTATAAATATATTATTTAACTAGTATATTATTGAGTTTAACTAACTATATAAGATATAGTTGTATAAAATTTAAATGATTAATATATAGAAAAACACATATATTTTTATAAAATATGTATAAAATCGGAGGCGGAGTCGGAGGGCCAAGTCAGAGGCGGAGGCAGAGCGGAGAGGAGTCAGAGTCGGTTCTTCAATGACTCCGACTCCGATTTCCAATAGGGAAAAAATTTCGACTTTGACTCCGACTTGTCAGAGTCGAAGTGGACCCAGAGCGGAGTCGGATTGTCGGATTTTTGCTCAGCCCTAAGTTACCCTTATTCCACTGTGGTTATTATATACTGTTAGATGTATTTACAGGATGCATTGCATATTAACTATCACGAACGGAAGTATGTAACCTTGTGTTACATGTCTTAATGCTCTAAGTCTCTGTTCCTTCCCAAGCAGAGGTTGAGGGCGTCACAGAGTGGTACAGAGCAATTACGTCTATGGGTAAACCCACATATCCTTAGGAATGATATGCCAGAGTATAGGTTTTGGCCATTAGATTGGGTAGGCTTGAATCTTGCTACAAGAACTGGATCTGATACATGTGCCTCACAGGATTTGATGACAGAAGCAGAATGGCACGTGAGAGAAGGGAAAGAAATCTTGAAGGGTCCCATGCTCGTCAGGAATAGAATTGTTGTTTGGATAGAGGACGCGATTTGGCGAACGCAATTCACCAGATGACGGAGACCACGAAGCAACAACATGAGTTAATCTTGAGGCATAATCAATAACAGCCACACTCGCATGTTGACGGAGACCAGATAGTGCATGCTTTACTATGTGACAGCTTTGGTAGTGTAAAATGTCCACGAATTTTGTATCAAGCTTAGCTTCTAGATCAATATCTGATGATCCAATATGTCGGTGCAGTGTTAAATCAAGCCTAAAGACTTGTCGTAAGGTTGCAAATTATGGCAGACGCTTTTTTACTTGTAAGAATTGGCAGGTAAGATGTCATATTTTAACCATGTCATTGTGTTTGGAAATGAAGCCGGGCCCACATGTTTGGTATTTTGTTTTGCAGTATGGCCAGTCATTCAAGTTTTTCACTTGGATAGATCCTGAGATCCGTGAATATGATATGACTATAATAGAACATCTCTAAGCAATGAACGAACAATTTGTGGCAAATATTTTCCAGAATGATATACTAGTTGAGCAAGCGGCATCTAAGTTCAAAGCTTCAACAATGGAAATAGAAATTAAGAGATATCAAGTAGCAATTTAGAGTAAAGAACGCAAAAAGAAGATTCTCATCCGTAGAAATAGGACAACACTTATAGTATTGTGGATGTTTTTGTTATTTGTATTAATATGAGTGCTACTTTAACTTAACCATTGAACAAGATTGGAAATTTTAGTTTTTTTTTTTTTTTTCGAGAAACTATTATATGTTGTTGGACTCAGATTAGGTATTATGTTTGGTATTGTCACTCCTAAGACGGGGAAACTTGTATATGTGTGCTCTAAAAGTTTTACCTATTTGTCTTTGTAAGGATGAGAAACTTGTATATGTGTGCTCTAAAAGTTTTACCCAAAAGTTTTGCTCTCTTTGGAGTGACAGTGTTACTTGTGGTATAAAATTTGGGGGTAATTGTAGGTCAATGTTATTCACCTAGAATTACCCATCAATGAAAATGAAGTGATTGTGTATTTCTAGGTTGATATCAAGTTGTGATGATATTACTCACAAAAACAAGTTGTGAATTGTATTGAAATTCTGAAAATTGATCATGTGTGCATGTTGCATGCTTAGTGTATTTACTTACTATTATTATTATTTTTTTTTAAATTTATAACTTGTCTAACATCTTTCTAAAATTTAGCCTTTGTACTAGGGGTAGGCAATGGGGCCATGCACCTTGCTGACCCGCCCAAGTTTGGGTGGGGCAGAGGACCCGTGCTGCAAATGCGGGGGGTGGGGGGCTCCGCTCGCATCTGCTGCCCCTAGCGGTGGTGGGGGATGGAGAGGGCCCAGCCCCACTCCGGGTTTCCCCAGCCTTGCACCCTATAATTTATATTATATATATAGACAAAACGACGTTTTTTTATGGATTTTTTTTTTAAAAAAAAATAGCCCAGACCAAACGAAACTGTTTTTTATTATAGACAAAACATCACTGTTTGGTCTGTGTTGTTAAGTCCCCCTTCCCGCGACTCCCCCTCGGCCACCTCCCGTTCTCGAATCTCACTTCTCTCTCTCTCTCTCTCTCTCTCTCTCTCTCTCTCTCTCTGTTCTTTCTCTGTCGCTCTCTTATCTTTGTTACTATGTCCGCTCATCTTTGTCGCTCTTTATGTCCATCGCAGTTGTCTACATTATCATCACCGAAGGTAAGCCCAAATCTGAAAGCCTTTCTAGTATTTTATGTTTTTTTTTTTTTTTTCGTTATGGAGATTGGAGGAAAGTTGAGATTAAATGGAGATGAATGATAGAATTTGTGAACTGTGTGCTGTGGAGATTTGATTGTGCATGTGTTTGATGTTATGATTTTGTGTGTATATGTGTATTTTGATTTTAATCCGAACTCTAAATTAGTTTAGGGTTCTAATCCGAAACCCCAAATTAATTTAGGGCTTTCAATCTTTGCGTGCAAGACATTGTGCATATATGCCATATTTAAGTGTTGTAGTATTTTTTATATAAAAAATTCTACTTATTATTCCTATACCACACTCCTACTTTTTTATATGAAAAATTATACTCATTATCTTTTTTTTTTTTAATCTTAGCAAGTATGTGGTGTAGGGATGATGAGGAGAAGAACTCAATTAATTTAGTAGAAAAAATTAAAATTAAAATATGTGTAGTGTGCGGTGTAAGCAATTTGATAACAAAGCTCTTTTTATGTAGCAAAACATAAACTTATAGATGCATATCAATAAGAACAAACATTACTACTAAAAATCGTTGGGGAGAAAGAAAGAATATTAACTGAATAATCGTTAATCCGACAGTGGCAAAAGGAGCAAATCAACCACAAATAGGTTTGAACATAAATGAGAAAGCTGATGTTATTTTTAAATCACTCATTAAGTCCACTGCAGGCAGCGGATAAACAAGTATTGAAGTGTATTGCTAATGGGGTCCAGAATGCCTACTACCCACCTTCACAAGGAGTTATTGATAAGAAATAATGGAGGTCCTTTTCACATCAAAGATATGAGAGCAGCATTGGTAATGGCTGTGGAGTTTGGAACTCAAATGTTCCTAATCCATGTGGAAAGCCTGCAGCAACATCTTACAAGCTAGGTCCAAGTCCAACCTTTAAAAGGGAACGATATTACAAGAGGGGATTGCTAATGCAACTGAGAGGTGTCCCGAGAGTTCCCACCGATAAGTGCATTTTGCGCTTTTTTATTTTGCGTATTTTTTTCAAGCATTTCTTAAATCACTTTTAATTATTTAAAAAAAATCACAAACTCGTTAAAAAACATTTCTTTAACTATTAAGTATAAAAAATAAAAAATCAAATCGGTAAAATTTGTCAGGAGAATTCATCAGTATTTTCCAATCTATGGATTGAGTGAGGAAATGACTTTTAAACATATACCTTCACCTTGTTTGTCATTGTCAATATTTACTTACTACCACTTGACAACAAGCATTTGGGATTCGATACTTTCTTTCCCTTTCCTCTGACTTTTGAACAACTAAACATGATAGTTTAAGGTTTTATTTATTTCTTTATTTATTTGGATAAGTAGAACAAGATAAATGTTTCATATCTAACAATCATATCAGGTAAAAAAAATTTGCATATTTGAAAAATGCCAAGGACATAAATTGAGTATCCAAATTACAATTTCAGATTGAGAAATGAGAAGCAATGAAAAATATTTGAATGGGTAGAACTTCCTGGTCCTGTACAAGATGAGCTTCATGAACCATTAGAAAGTTACTTCAAGGCTGGAATTAATGGAACAAGGACCTGAATAATGTAGTGTTACCAGTTCTCTTTAACAATCTTTAACTTCTCAAATATGAACTTTCCTTCTTTGTACTTCTGCAATGCTTCATAAGCTCGCTCGTACTTCCAACCCAAAACCTCATCGCAAGTAGCACAACAGATATCAGCAACAGTGTGGAGACCAGTCAGGAGATGTCTATCTTCTTTTGGTCCAACCACAATGTTCATTGCATGGGTGAACAAAAATGCTCGGCCATGTCTTCCCTGATAAAATTGTTATGGAAATGAATGTTGGAAGGGAAATCCACCGAAAACATATTACCACAGTCGAGATTGAATATAAAAAAACCAATCAAGAATAAACTAAAAACAACGTTTGGGATTCTGGAGTTTTAGCAAAAGATGCAAAAAAGGTACTGATAACAAGCACAAACAACAATGTGGGCGTACCTGGTCGGAACACATGTTTTGTGGCCCATGGCCAAGCCACTAGCCATGTCAGCCACATGCCAGCAACCTTACCAGCAATGTCAGTCATGCCCATGGGCCAGCCTAGCCCACCCATGGGCTCATGCATATCATGGGTCAACTTGGCTCATGCCAACTATGTTATTGATTATTGTTTATTTTAATTTAATTATTTATTTTTGAAGGGACCTATTGGGGGTTTCCAAGTTGTAATCCTTATAAATCGGACCATTAGATTTTGCATTTACATCTTTTGGCAAATTTCCTAGAGGAGGATTATTTTGTTTAGGAGATCAATAATCGGTGCTAGGCACTTGAACTTTTTGGGTGCAATTCGTGAATCCCAAAAAGAGGATCACACCTTATAATTCGTAAATAGGTGTGATTCATTTATCCTGTTCTTGCAACTTGGTGCAATTCGTGAATCCACGTTGTTGTTATCCTTGTTTTTATCAAGTTATCAATTCATGAGGTTTACTTCAACTATTGTGCAATTCGTGAATCATTAGTTAATTTGTTAGCTTTTGTTCATTCAACTTTTTAAGTATTTGACTTTGTTCTTGAGTGTTCATCATTTTGTTCTTGGTGTTCATTCTTTCATTGCTTATTTGATTCTTCCATACCCTCATTCTCAACCACTAAAGTATTTGCCACTTTCCATAAATTCTTCCCATCATCCAACTTGCCCTAGCCGAAACACTTGCTTCCATATCCATAAAACCCTAGCCATAATTCCCACTTATCATTCTCGACCACTAGTGTTGCCCTACTTTCTATAAGTGAACCATTTTCATAATTGCCCTTTATCCTTCACAAACCTTGACTTAACCTAAACCCTAATTGCCTCCCATCTTTCCATTCCTTCACTTACCATATTCGGCCACCATAAGCCTATCCTCCCTCAAAACCTAGCCGCCCACCTCAAGCCCTATAAGGTAACTCATTCATTTTAGGAATCTTGACTTCCTCACATTCAAATTCAAATCCCATTTCAAATCCCTTAATTTAAGGAATTGACAATCACATTCAATCTCTTAAATTGTTCTTCTTAAAATCTCTCTAGTCAACTATTGACTTGCCATCCTGATTCAAATTCGAATTTCCCTCTTCCCTCAAGATTCTCTCCATCTTGCAAACCTTTCATATCCATTTCCAAATCATCCAAAACTAGCCAACCTTCCAAAGACCAAGTCAACCCTAATACTACCATATCCATTTTGGCAACCCTAGTTGACTTATACCCAAAACCCTAATTTCCCACTCTTCCACCTCATTCTCAAACCCTAGCATCATCCTAAACTCCAACTTTAAGTCAACTCTTCCCAATCTCAAAATCAACCCGAGCCACCCCACAAAACCCTAACTACACTTCACTATACCAACCCAAATTACCATCGAAGTAGCCCAAACACCAAGGGCACCCTTCTAGCCATCCACATTGCCTCAAACACTAATAATCATCACTTATATCATCTAAAACCCTAATCTCACCTCACTCATCTAATCCTAGCCCATCATCTTGGCGCCACACTCAAGGATAAGTCCCAAGCCGCCCACATTAATTTGCCTTCCCTAAACACTTAGCCTGCCTAAGTTCATCATCATTTTTATCATTCCATCACCCAAACACCAACCCTTTGTGGAAGGCCAATTAAGTTGGCAAGGTCACTCGGTCATCATCCTCACCAAGACAAGCTCGTGATCTTTAGTGTTAGGGACAAAACCGGGGTACCTAACAGTACCACCAAGGGCGACGACACAATGGTCCTTGGGTTACTCTAATGTAGTTTGGTATGTACTAGTCCGAATTCAAATATGGATTTGCCTTGAACTATTCTTATTACTCGCTTAAGGATTCGTTGTTGGGGTCTAGGTTATGGCCCAAACCTGATTTGAGGTAGTGTCTGCAGAGGTAGTGTCTGCAACATCCCATCGTTTAGGCCTCTCTCATTTATTTCCATAGGGTGCTAATATGGTCATGCTCAAGTAGGGAGGTCACCTCCTACCCTTTTGAACAAGGCGAAAAAAATAAAGTGTGTGTGTGTGTGTGTGTGTGTGTTTGTGTGAATTCTATATTCAAGTGGTACAGTATACCCTTAAGAAGTTAAGAGTGTACACAAGAGGGTGACATTGCAAAGGAAGGCTCTTGCATAGAATTGTTGCAACATGGTTGAATATTGTCATATCTACAACTGTTTGGGTGTAGCTGCCTGGATATGTCATAATATGTATACATAGTCACTTTTACGTATTTTTTACACACTCTATTGATGTGATTGATCAAAATAGATAATTTGATATTTAAATAAATAATGCAGCTAATCATTTAGTGCAGTGCATAAAAGAGTACGCAAAAGTGACTACATATAAAATTTTTATAGATCAAATCCTCTTTGTTTTGGTTGGTGAAGTGCTGAGATTCTCATTTGTTTTGGAGAGTGTAGTTTGAGCTGGAGTTAAATGAAAGTAGTACCGAGTTTACTTCTTTCACTTTGTCCATTTCTCTTTGTTCTCCCCCACCTTTATTTGGGTTTGAATCCCAAATAGATTCTTAGTAATGTTTCTCAATCGAAGAGGTTTTTTTTTTTCATCATGTTCTGGTAAAACAAGAGATGGTATGCGTAATTACTAATTAGAGAGCCCTCCGTTCATGGGTCCCTAATACCCTAATATGTTTCAAGAACAATCATCTCTACACTTGAATCTTACTTGGGATAATCTGATTACCAAACTCATTCTGAAACCAATGATCATAGGCGAAGAAAAAAATAAAAATAAAAAATAAAAAACGATAATAAGTTGGATATTGTGGCCGAAAAGAATATATTATGCTGGGAATTGAGGTGACTTCACCTGAAAGGCCTTAGAAATTATATCGTCGTGAAGCGAAACATGGCTCCGACAATTACAACAGCTGTACACTCGAGGCCCTGCGATAAATTCCGCCATTAACGGACAATTTCAGCTCCGAACACCAACCTTTGCCAACCCAAAAGCCCAAAACAGGAGAAACAAAAGATCATTAACACAGAAACAGAAAGCTTTAAAAATGGAAACCCAATTTAGAGTACAATTCTGCAAGACCAAAATAAGGAATTAGAAAGACAGGTAAAGAGCATTGCTTACCCACAGTAATCTGAGTGATGACCCAAAAGTATGCAGCCAGAAGAAAGAAAGAAAGAAAGATAAGAACACCAAAAGCGGTTTTAGCGTACAAGATTAGACCAAGTAAATTACAAGGTTGTTGAGTAGAGATTCTCCACATAATAATATGTTGAGAGTTTGAATAAAGAAACGAGTCTGATGGAGACACGATCGGTGATAAAACTTTAGACAACAAGAATAAAATATGTTAACTAGTTATTGGAATATACAGAAAAATTCACAAATTTCTTTTTGGAAAAATAGAAACAAATGGTAGATAAAGTTTTAAAAGTCTTTGATAAAGAGTCTATGGAAAGAAAGTAAAGAGAAACACCCAATAACAAGATGATCAGTATGATTATGCAAAATGGATAAGAACCTGAGCTGTAAAATCTGGTTTCAACGAATTAATTAAGGAAACTGTTTTATTCTTTGCTTATAGGATGAAAATTAGAACTGTTTCTGTTTACCCAGAAGTAAACAATACAAGGAAAGGATTGAGAAAATAAATTCATATATGATAAAGTTTTATCTTTTTGGATCTAACCTGGCCACTCTCATATAGATTCATTGCGGCAGCCGGCATCGGACTTTGAAATGAGAGAGAGAGATAGCGAATTTTCTGCAATATTTTGAGTTGACGAACGGGACTCACGCGCCAACCAACCTATTCGCTGACACGCTCCACGTTTTATATTTGAGTAATGCGACATAAGTGATAAGTCTGCAATAAATCGTTTTGAAAAGACTATGATTTATTATTAATAAATTAATATTTTTTATATAAATTTTGTATTATTATTTAAAAAAAAAAATTGTGCGTTGCTTATATAATTTATAATTATAAATATAATTATATTTTTATCAATATTTTTTTATTTTATTTATATAATTTATAATTATAAATATAATTATATTTTTATCAATATTTTTTTATTTTATTTATATAATTTATAATTATAAATATAATTATATTTTTATCAATATTTTTTTATTTTATTTAATGGTTAAGTAAGTATTTTTTAATAATATTATGATTTTTTAATATTTAAAAATATATAAAAAATGTAAAACAAAAAATATTTAGGTTACGTTTAAATGTTGAGTTGAGATGAGTTGAGTTGAGTTCTTTATGAATAATAGTGAGTTACTATGGTGGAGTGAGTTTTGTAGAGTTCACTTAAAATGAGTTTAGATGTTAAGATAAATTTATATGTATTTATAAGAAGTTGAAAAATATTGTAAGTCTTGCATATAAATAAATGTTGAATTAAAAAAGATTGTGGATCTCACGTATAAAAATATTTTGAATTGAGATGATACTAATAATTTAAGAATTGGATATTTTAATGTTAGATTTAATTTAAAATTAAATTAAACTAAAATGATCCCTATTAAATCTAACAATCAAACGAGACCTTAACATTATCTGGAACCATCCCCGCGCTGTAGCACGGCTCTTGTATTTATGAAACATTACTGATGTAAGACTGTATTGAAGAGTATGTACAATTTGTCTGCATATTGGCCACAAAAAAGTATTACGTCATTATTATATTGGCGGTGTTACAGGTCATTTTGAATGAAAAAAATAGCTTAAATGATTGTTTTTCTCTTGCTAGAAATCCTTTCAAATTTTCTATTTGAATTTAGATAGTTGGGATTTAAAGAGAGATATATTCTACACACATTAGGGGTTGTTTGGAAAATATAACTTGTCTCATTTCATCTAAAAATTTCTTATAATTTTCTTTATAAACATCATTTAAATACAAATAATTTTTAATTTTAAATCTTTAATTTTTTGTCTAATCATTATCTAATGATTACAACTTTTCAAATTTTCAAATAAAGCACATAAAACAATTCAATTTTTTCAAATTTCAAAATAAAGATTATATTAAAAAATTATATTCTAACAATATTTTAACTTTATAATATTTTTTATCCAATTTTTTTTACTCATTTTTCAAAACCCAATAAAATCTTAATTCAAACCATTTCATAAATAATTTTATTATTATTCACAAAATCTTCATCTTATCTCATTAATATAACATAAATTAGGATTAGTAGTAACTTTTTTTGATACAGAAAAAGATTTTTTACTGATTATTATTTGAACTTGAATACTTTAAGATCCCGTTTAGATAGTGAGATAAGATGAGATGATTTAAAATAAAAGTTGAATAAAATATTATTATAATATTATTTTTTAATATTATTATTATTTTGAGATTTGAAAAAATTAAATTATTTATTATATTTTGTATAGAAATTTGAAAAGTTGTAATAATGAAATAAGATAAAACCGTTTTTATATCTAAACGAGATAGAGATAGATAGTAAAAATGAGTCCTCATCAAATAAATAATCCAACCATAAAAGAAATGGATAGATAGGGAGCGGGAGTTTTTTTTTTTTTTGAAAGAAACATCATCTTCATTGATATCATAATGTCACTCAATACAATAACACTCCCTCTCTACAATTCTTTGAATACTATCAGGTATGTCTTCTATCCACACTAATTCGGTTTGTAAAAGTAAACTTTCCTTTGCTAAAGTATGTGCTGCTGCATTGTTAGACCTGTGTGTGTATTGAACTGTCCAATTTGTCCTCCCTTTTAACAGTTGTTTTATACCTTCAGTTAAGCTATCATAAACAGAAAAATCTTCACTTGCATTGTTGACTGCTTTGACAATCACTTGTGCATCTCCCTAAAAAATGACCTTTTCCAATCTGAGATCTCTACATATAAATAACCATTGCCTTCCATAGAGCCTGAGCTTCAGCCACAGCAGGATGGTCTATATTGTCCTTTTGACCTTCAACAGCAGCTAGAGGTTTCCCATCTTCATCACGAATTAGTACCCCTAATCCCACCCTCCTTTGCTTCTTTTCTACTGCTGCATCCCAATTTGCTTTGACAAAACCTGTCCTTGGCTTTTCCCACCTCGAGGTTCTGCTACCTCCTTCCTCATTACTCCTCAGTGCTGCCTTGTTCATCTGTAGAGCCTGCTTGTACTCTTTCAAGTCATTTTGTGCAATATTGATAACTTGACTTGGGGGCTTAAAGATATCTTCAAAGATACTCTCATTTCTTCTCACCCACAGACCCCTCATTACCACTGCAACCTCCTCTAATTCCAATTCACTCAGCTTTAGAGTGAGTTTTTCCCATAAAGCCAGCAAATCATGTTCTTCCCTCTTCATTTTCTGCATAATGCTTGAAGATTCTGACCAAACATCACCAGCTGCAGGACATTGCCACACCACATGCATAATAGTCTCCTCATCTAGTTTGCAGATGGGGCATAAGGGATTGCCTGTTATTTTCTTCAAGAAGAGATTTTTTTTGGTAGCTAGGAAGTCGTTTGTAGCTTTCCAGAGGAAAAGCTTAACTTTCCTTGGAACATCCAACTTCCAAATGCTGTCCCAGCCTTTAACCCTCTCCTCATGCCTAGAATTTTCACCTCTAATGGCCTGCTTTCTTTCCATCTCCAAATGATACGGACTCCTGACTGAGAAAATGCCTTTTTTTGAGGGACCCCATACTAATCTGTCCTCCACCTCCATGCTGCTAATTGGAATGCTGCAAATCTGGTCAGCCTCTTCCTTGTTAAAAATATTTCGAATCAAAAGAGTATTCCACTCCCCTCTGCCTTGCATCAGTTCACAAACTCTAGCTTCTTTATCCAAACCAGAAATAGGTGATTGGACAGAGAAGGATGAAGGGGTTGGAAGCCACCTATTACCCCAAATTTTAATTTTTTTCTCCGTTCCCCACCTTCCAAATCAGACCCTCCTTAAGTAAACTCAAAGCATTCCATACACTCCTCCACAGAAAAGAAGGTCTATGTCCCAGACTAGCATCAAGCAAAGACTTGTTTTTGTAGTATTTCTCTTTTAGAATCTTGGCAGCTATAGAGTTCTCATTTTGAAGGATCCTCCACCCTTGTTTGGCTAATAAAGCCAAATTGAAGCTCTCGAGATCTCTATACCCCAGCCCTCCTTTTCCCTTTTGTTTCCCCATCCTTTCCCAGCTACACCAGTGTACTCCTCTACCACTTTTTTGATTACCCTACCAAAATCTGCCAAGCATGACATTGAGTTCTTTGCAAAATTGTTTAGGGAGCTGAAAAACACTCATAGTGTAGGTGGGCACAGCTTGAAGGACAGCTTTGATTAGTACCTCTTTCCCTGCAGCAGACAGAAAAGAATTCTTCCAATTGTTGATTTTTCTCCAAACTTTCTCCTTAATGCCTCTAAAAGCATTATATTTTGAACTCCCTACTACAGCAGGAAGCCCCAAGTAGTTCTCATAGTTCCCTCTCAACACTGCACCCCCTCCTTCCAGTATCAATCTCTTGTCAGCTTCCTTAGTGTTTGAACTGAAAAAAACAGCAGTTTTTTCCTTGTTGAGAAACTGACCAGAAGCCTTCTCATACAAACTAAGCAAACCGTGAATCCTGTCATATTCCTCTTTCTTGGCTCTACCATAAAGTATACAATCATCAGCAAAAAGTAAGTGGTTTATTCGGGACCCCCCTCTTGAAATAGTAACACCCCTTGTCTCACCTCTAAGATCTGAATTGTTGAACAGAGAGCTAAGTCCCTCAGCACATAGGATAAACAGACGAGACGAGATGAAACCGTTTCTGTATCTAAACGAGACAGACATAGATAGTAAAAATGAGTCCTCATCAAATAAATAATCCAACCATAAAAGAAAAGGATAGTAGGGAGCGGGAGTTTTTGTGACCAAATGTTGGTTATTGTTTCTTAGCTCGTGAATTTCTCTTGGACCATAGACCATAATCATCAAATGTTCTAGTTTTTTGAACTGTTTCGCCTGCAAAATTTGAATAGACTGCTCGACAATACGGCCAGCTCATCTACACAGGCACACAAAAGCCAGACCTTGTAATCAGGGGAGGGGGGGCTGCAACGAGCTCAGATAACCATGCTAGCTTGACTTTGAACCCAAGCAGGGCCTGCCTATAGAAACAATTTCTGCAAGTCAACTAAACTTAATAAAACCTAGTCCAAATACAAGGGCATGCTTATATGAATCAGTTTCTATCGATTGGGTCTACATCAGCATAGATACTTGACAATCATGAACTGCCTCTAGCGAAAAGCTTTTTATTCCACGGAAACAAGAAAACAAAAGAAAAACTTTATTTACATCAATCCTAGAATGCGGAAATGGAATGTTTCAAAGAAAAAAAAAAAAAAACAATAACATCACACTTGGGCCCCCCGCCCGGAGGGTTTTAAGATTTTTGGATCAATTGTTGAATTTTTAATTAGAATTTTTGAATCAATGGTTGGATCTTTAATAATTTGTATCAAAAGAGAGACCACGTTACAAATTCAAATCACAAAGAGGGCAATCTATTTTTTTTTTTATATAGGAAATGGGATTCGAACCTGATTCTCCCAAGGTTCTCCCATTTAAATATCAAGTCTAATGTCATCTGATTCAAAAAATCTTGAGTTTTCATGATCAAAACATGGCTGGCGGGCTGAGGGCTCGGGCTAAAATGAACAATAATAAGAATTGGTACTTGGAGGGACCAAGCCTCTAAAACCAAATTGGATTTAAAATTCCGATTGATCATTAGAACATGGCCCAACAATTAAGCAACCAACTACTAATACTATCTTCCCAAGGACTCGGCCCATTACAACCCATGACTCCACTTGGCAAACATGGCCCACGAGAAACGAAACCTACCCTCCCTCCCTCTCTCCTTTTTCTCTCCCGGAATTTTTTTTTTTTTTTTATCCTCGCCGTTGATTTGTAAAACATAAATGAAATAAGAAATGATAGTTACAGTCGTAATATATAATTATAAAAATTAAATAAATATAAAATTTATATAAAAAAGTAATAAATTTTTAATTATAAATTTTATTTTTTTTAAAACGACTGCACGGCATTTATAGATTTTATGACTACACGTAGAATTGCTCATATCAGATTTGAGAATATCTTATTGCCCCGATTTCATGGCCACGACTTTTGGTGCTTGATAATCTTCTGATCATTTGGTTTTTTTTTTAATCTGATCTGGAAGTGTTTAATGTCATTTTACAATGTTTGTTTGAGGTCTGCTACGTAGAAACCACTGTAGTAGTGCACTCGTTGCACACACTACGTGGCACAATTTTTTTTTTTTTAAAACCAAAACGTGCGATTCAATAATTTCATTCCCATTCAAATTCCTCCCGCGGAACACCTTCTCCCTCGACAGAAACTTGCGCTAGGTTCCTCTACCCAGTACCTCCCGGCGACACCGTCTCTCTCGTCAGCGCCACCGAGCAGCGCTCCTCCGTCTGCCCAACGCTGCCACTTCCAGCGAGCTCGTTGAACGGAGCAAACCCGAAACCAGATTTGAATTCGCGAAATCCACCCTCCTTCCTCGCCACGAACCTACGTCGGCTTCCTCTTCCCAGCGCCACCTCGCAACGGCGTCTCTCTGTTCAGCGCCACCTCGCGACGCTCCTACTTCTCCCGAGTGCCGCCACTCCCCTCTGTAATAACTCTCTCTCTCTCTCTCTCTCTCTATTTCCGTTGCATTTTCTCGTTCATTCACTCTCTGTAATACTTATTTATGTATGCTTGGGTTGATTTCAAATTAATGCCTTTGTAAATGTGAGATTCTCCTCCCTCCCCCTTATCGTCAATGGCTTTTTTTTCTTTTTTCTTTATTAATTTGATTTGAGTTTTTTGGGCTTCAATATACCTTTGTATGTTCATATACTTGAGTTTTCAGAGAATTGTTATATAGCATTTCCATTGTTTCTCTTCTTTTAGTGATTTACAACGCTTAAATATTGGTCAACGACTCGAAGTCCTGCCGCTAGTTTTCCCTTTTTTGCTTATTTTATTTCTTTGTTTTTTGCATCTCTCATTGTTTCTCTTCTAAAATCCCTCTTGAAAACGAGGGTAATCCGAGTAATCCGAGAGATATAGAGAGAGAAACATGGAAAGCATAGCAGCATACCCATCTAATCCCCGAAGTTCTTAATGTCTAGCATTATCTCGCTTTTTTTTTATATCGCTTCGGGTGGCAAATATATGTTTATCCAAAAGGTGAATTTATCTGGAATATCTCTTATAAATGTTTTGGAGCCATTCCTTGGTTCTCCAGATATGATTAATGGCCAAGATTATGGATGCTTTCTCCTTTGTAATTGTATTTTGGGAAAAAATTGGTGGTGTTGATTAGAGGATTCTTAAGTTATTGCCATTAATATTGATATGAGATTCAAAATTTTCAACATAATATTGGAATTTTATTCGCTTTAGCCTTTTCTTTATTTTAAATTTTATTTGTTCTTTGAATTGTTTTTTTTTCCTTGATTTTTCATTGGTAGATAGTCAACAACGCTGCTTATTTGATCAATTTCTTTTCTTTTTCTTGTTAGATTTACCATTAGATGAGACTTGCCATTGAGTTCTTCAAGTGAGAAATTAAATGAAGTTTGACAATTGATGTGGTGAAAAACCAAATCCACTCAGCAATGTTCATTTTTGGTTGGTATAGTTGGATCATGTGAATATTTATATTGTAAAATTGGGAATTACTCATTTCTAGAGGAAAGCATACATACCTGACCTATATATTCATGCCTGCAACAATTATATTCTACCTTTCTCTCTTCACCAACAGTGAGCTGCTTCTCCATGTCAGATTGGTACTCTTTCCAGGTGGTTTTAACGGTGGGGTTATCTTGCTTGTTTGGTTTATCCATCTCTTTCTTTGGATTTTCTTGCCGGAGGGCCATTTCAGTAACAAGATTTACTGTTCTTGGGATAGTGGACAAGCTATTAACGGTTGTGATTAGTTTGGTTGTTTGGGACATGCATTCGACATTTGTGGGAACAATGGAGCTTTTAATTTGTATGCTTGGTGGGGTTATGTATCGGCAATCTACAAGCAAAAAGCCTAAAGATGTAAAAGAAGTAAATGCACGAGAGACTGATGAGGATCAACAAAAGTTGCTTGAAATGCAACGCAACACAGAAGGCAATGGCAATCAGAAGGAAGTTGCAGAATCAGAAGTGGGAAAATGAAAGGGTTTATGCTAAGTACTATCATTTTGTTTCTTATTGCTGCAAAATTTATTTCTTAGGTCCAACTAATGATCGGCCAATTCTTGGAGCACTCTTTTCTCAAAGGTGCATTTGCAAATACTCAGCACTTAAAACATTTGTTCTTCATGATGCAAAATGCAGGGTTATGATACTATAGTAGGAGAACGAGGACTGCAATTGTCCGGCGAGCAGAAGCAATTGTGGAGAAAGGAAAGCATGAGACTTTGATTAATATCCAGGATGGGTCTTATGCCTCCCTTGTTGTGCTTCACACAAGTGCTGCAACTGCTTGAGCTTCTTGAAACTCTTTTTGTTTCTCTAAAATTTTGGAGGGTGGGATTGCTCTCTCTTTTCCAAAGAGAAGAGAGACATGTTGTATTAATGGTTGTAACTCCTTTTTTTTGCATTTTTTTTTTTTTTTTTGTAATCAGTTGTGGTTATAACTTAATTGTATATTCGGGTGGAGGAATGAGAAAAACTACAGAAATAAAGAAAAGATTTTCGAATTCGTGGTATAGCATGTATTTCCTATTTGAATCATCAGCTTTCGTTGTTCACAGGGGAGAAGTTATTATTGAGTTGCTTGTAATATAGATAAATGCTCATAGTGCTCTGTTTTCGCTTGTCCACACCAACCATGAGCACATTGAGCAGTCTGCATCAATCATCCAATTCTAATGGAGGTTTTCTTTCTCTTTAAATCACGTAACATACGCTGAATCATGGCCCTAACACCATATCTATTAGAGTCATTCAAATGCCATGCTATCCTGGAAATAAAACACAATATCACCAACCACAGTGGCCAACCATAAATCCTGCGATCCAAATACACTTAATTAATACATATCTATAGCTCAAATGTTTTAATGTTTGGTAACTACCCACTTTACTGTAAGCATATTTTCAATCTGAGAGTCAATTTTCCAACAACGGAAAGATAGTTGTTTCCATTCATGAAACTGCACAGAAGCTACCCATACAGATGACTTCGTGCATATTTTTACAATGAGACCTTACATAGGTTGATTTAGCTTCTTTCATTACATGTTCATCAAAACATGATGTTAACAAGCTGTTTCCATTCATGAGCTACCAATCTAATCCATACAACGTGCTTTTTACATGGAATTCATCCGAACCAAACCAACACTATTACAAATGTGAGAACCCAGTACAAACAGAACAATTTGCACTTTTCACTTTTCAGATTCTTCCCCATCTCTCTCAGTTTATCTTCTCTTTTCCGAATATCATACTCACGCTATAGTACATCATCATTATTCTCTCTTACACAAAAATTATCCTCTAGCAGATGAAGTATATCCGCCCATACGAACAATTCACACCTCGCATCTCCCTGCACATAGTGCGCACTCCCACAATTAACATGATAAAATATACCCTGCTGATCAACAAATTGATATGCAAATATGACAAATATCAAAGTTTGTTTTACCGTATTATAGTTTGGGCAGACAAACAAATAAGAATCATGATCTCTAGCATTATTTATTTGTTGTCAATGAATTCTTATTTTTCTTTAGTAAGTAATGAGTTCGGATTTCTAGAAAGTAGATAGATGTGATTTTCAGTAGGTTTGAAGCTACCTTCAATGCACTTAAACAAATGGTGTAGGTTCTAATTCATATATAGATTTTTCTAATTCTTTTCTAGTTACCTTCAATGCACTTAAATAAAGCTCTACAGGTCTTGCTCCTTGGTGAGGTTCCACATCATCACAAAATGCATATAAATAATGGTTCTACCAAATCTTTGAATCTTCAATCCTAAAGGCAACTGTCCCAGGCTAAATATTCAACCAATTTTTAAGTGTAGATTAAATTTATACTTGAAAATCCACTAAGTGATGATAAAGACATTATTCTATATACTTCGAAAATTTATACTAAGTTGTTCCAATTTTTAAGTGCAGATTAAATTTATACTTGAAAACCTGTATGCTAAATCTACTAAGTGATGAAAATCGACTAAGTGATGATACAGATATGGAGTAAACAGAGGGAAAAAAAATGTATGCTAACCCTTCTCAGTCAAAGTAAAATGAATGTTAAAATGTCAGAAGGTCCCAATATAAATTTTGTGATAAAATGTATGCTACACAGTATAAATTTTGTGTATACATTTTTTAATCTGTATACAAAAAATGTATGCTAAAACAGAGGGGCAGAGGGGAAATAAAATGTATGCTAACCCTCGTTGGTGGACTGAGGGCGGCTTTGGTGGACTGAGATGGGACCTTCTGGCTTGGGGCTGAGGTCGTGGTGGCGAGGGCTTCGTTGGTGGACAGAGATGCTCCAAACGGACTGAAATGACACCGAGGGCTAGGGAACTGAGTTTGGTGGGGCTTTGGGGCGAAATGGTGTTGTGGTGGGGTCTTGGTGGGTTAGGGCTGAGGTCGGTCGGTGGCCGCGAGCTCGATGGCTCTGAGGTTCGGACTTAGGGCTTGGGGTCGAGGGGGCTTTGAGGGTCGTGGTGGCTTAGGGCTGAGGTCGGTGGCCGCGAGCTCGCTCGATGACTCTAAGGGTCGTGGTGGCTTAGGGCTGAGGTCGATGGCCGCAAATCTTGAAGACGAAAGGGCAATCTCAATTTTTTTTTTTGGGGGGGGGGGGGAAACGCAGGAGGTTGGGGGAGAGGAACGAATGTTGAAGACGAAAGGAGAAATTCAAAATGAAACCGAAAACGTGCGTTTGGAAGGGGGGTGGGGCTCTGGATACGTCATGTGTGTAAATGAGTGCAGCAAACAGTGGATGTCAAGTAGAGTTTTCCTTTGTTTAGTGTTGGGTTAGTGCCATCAGAGCTACTGCGCCGATATGAAGGTGTGCGGCGGTGTGGGTTTGTGTTTAGAGTGTTGGGATAGTTGTTTCGCTCACACACTTCTAATTTTTCTTTTACTAACATGTGATGCGCCTCATGTAACTTTTGTGTGGGTTGCTGATGTGTCAGCATTTTACTTGTGGCCGTTAACTGCATGAGAACGGAATTGCCGTTCCAAAATAGTTTCCAGAAATGACTCTATATATATCGTGTTTCGATTCGGTCGTCGCTCCATTTCAAATCAAAGTACGACATCTCCGTGGCCGTCGTCAACAAAATTATCCACCTTCGCCCGTCGTCGTTTCGGCAGATTGATATTTTCCTTTTCTTGAGGTAGGTCAATTTTACTCATGTCGTTCGTTGTCCTCTTCTTTTTCTCCTATACGTTGTCTTAGGTTTTCTGTATGCAAACTTATTTATCATTTCCGAATCTGAAAATCACACTGAAAGCTTAAACCCTTAACAAAACCTTAATTCAAAACAGTAATTGACTTGGTTCCGAGTTATTTTTTTGTTTTTGTCCGTTGGGCTCTGGTTTCTCTATGAGTTCTTGTTAATGTTTTGCATGTCTCTATGGGAAGTAAAATTCCCATTCAAATTTCTCAGTGAAACACTGGGATATTTATCGGTTGGTTTATGAAAAGAGAACTGCAACAAATACAAAAGATTGCGCAAAGTAAATCCACAAACTGTTGTGATTTCATGAAATTCGTTAGATCTATTTTATAATAAAATTAACTTTATAATCTGATGTATTATATCAAGTTATATCAGTTTGTGAGTTTATTTTTGTATAATTCCTTTGTAACTAAAGTATTTTCCTTATGAAAAGTATGATTGAAAGGGAAGGGAGATGATTGTAGATAAATCTTAAGAAATTCCAGTTTCAAGAATCAAAGACCCTTTACTTCTTCCTTCTTTTCTGGGAACTAAACAATTTGAAGGATTTTTGTTGGGTGGGGGATTGGGGCAGAAGAAACAACTGAAAAAGGGAGGTGAACTTAGAGAATGTGGGTTTTTTGGACAAACTAAATGGAGCTAGGCTTTTGCTGTTAATCTTTGCTTTTGGACATACTGGAAATTGGAAGGATCTAAGGTTAGATCTCCAATTATGTAAATTTGCAGTCTATTTGATGAAGGCTAGTGCAGCAGTCTAAACAATGGAAGTTGCATTTTTGAAGGGTCTTAGCTTTCAAGATGGACTTCCATGAGAAGTTAGTACTATTGCGAGTGATTAATGCATTATAGAACAGCTTGACTTTGAACACTCCTCTCTCAGACATTGGCCAACGCATTTTGTTGTTCTTATCCTGTCTCAACTAATTAGGATGCAACTAAGCTCGAAATGAGTTAAAGGGATGCATCCCTTAAGCTGATGCTGCTCTAATAAAGGCAACTATCGATTGAGGAGATCTGTTTGAAATATGTGCAATCATAGCCTGGGCATTGTTTTAGTGGGTTAAGCCGTGTGCTATATAGTTTTTTTAAAATCGGTTAGTTTACCTTTTCAATTGCTGTTTGTTATTCTTTAGATAAACTAAATGTAATTGAGGCTTGTCCTTATCTTATTAATCTTTTCTTTTGTTTATATTGGAAGGAAGGTCGGCTTTATAACCTCAAGTGCAAGTTCTGGGTCCTTTTGTAAAAAGGTCTTAATTTGAATGACGTTCCCCATTTGGTGTTTCTGACTGTTTAGCTATAATATACTTTCCAATTTTCTGAAAAGAAATACTATAGTTAGTGCAGAACTTATAAAATTAAAAACTAGTGTAGAACTACTGCATGGTACAAAAGGTTGCTTAGTTATTTCTCTTGAGGTGCTATATGGAGTTTAATTTTTAGTTTAATTTTTAACATTCCAATTTTTTGTTGTAATTTGCTTAGTTCAAATGGAGCCTCCTGGAGATCCTGGGCCAATTGATAATTCGGTACTTTATGATCAAGATAACCATGTCTCTTCAGCTGTTTGGGATGGGCAGGTTTGACCTCTATCATATCTTTCTTTTTGTTTCCAAATCTTTTTTGTAATATTTCTTTTTGACTTAGTTACTTATTACTTAAACATTTGCAGGAGCGAGGAGTTCTTAGATGTCATGAACACACGTCACTACTTGATCAATGGAAGCTCACACCTAAACAAATTGAGTTGGTTGTGAAGGCAGGATTTCAGTACTTACGAATGATTCCTGCAATTAATTTTGACAGTGCACTCATAGCAGCACTAGTTGAGAGGTGGAGGAGAGAGACAAATACCTTTCACTTGCCTGGTGGAGAAATGACAATTACCCTCGGAGATGTAGCACTCTTGCTTGGACTAGCTATTGATGGAGAGCCTGTTATAGGTACAACAAGCAGCACTCCGAGCTCGTTGTGTGCAAAATTACTAGGAAGAGTACCGGAAGACCTAAGTGGTGGAATGGTGAAGCTTACCTGGTTGAAAGAGTTCTTTTCTCAGTGTCCCAAAGATGCACCGATTGAAGAGATTGAATGCCGAACACGTGCTTACCTCCTATACCTGGTAGGCAGTACAATATTTTCCACAACAACTGGAAACAAAGTCCCTGTCATGTACCTGTCATTGTTTGAGGATTTTGACAAAGCAGGAAGGTTTGCCTGGGGTGCAGCAGCACTGGCATTCCTTTATAGAGCACTCGGCAATGCTTCACTTAAGACTCAAAGCACCATTAGCGGCTCTTTGACTCTACTGCAGGTTCCAGATATTTTAGTAAAGCAGCTGCCATATGGTTGTGTTGATGACTTTCAATTATAATGCTGACTTCAACTGTTTCTCATTTTTCCAGTGCTGGAGTTATTATCACCTGAATGTCGGTCGACCAAGATTCAATCAGGAGCCAAACCAAGGTTGTTTTCCATTGGTGCTTTGGTGGAAAGGAAAACAAAGCGGTTCAAGAATGAGATGTAATATAGTTTCCTACCGCAAGGCCTTGGATTCTCTCAACCCTACTGATGTAAGTTCACATAGATTTTGGGCGATTCTAAAACATATTTTCGGGGAGGATATAATCCATCCTGTATGATGTTGATGTACAGATAGAGTGGCTTCCTTACAAAGATATCGACCATACAGAAATACCGGAAGATATTAAAAATACTTTGACCTTACGAGCATCAAAGACTATGCTCATATGCTTTGAGAAGGCAGAAAGACATCTCCCAGACCGTTGCCTTAGGCAATTTGGCATGCTTCAAGGAATCCCAAAGGATGTACAGCGATGGGAGAGAAAGAGCCGTGCATATGATCATGGGGTTGACATCTTGGGCAAAATGCAATCTGAGCTTGACGAGTGGTCAATGCGTCGACTTCATATTGTGGAAGGTGATGATGACGTGGATGAGAAGGAGTATATGCAGTGGTACCAGAGAATTACTCGTAAATTTGTAGGGAGGCTTACATCTGTTGAGTCCGAGTTTAAGGGAAAAGTAAGGCTATGCATAATTAGCTATCAGATGTTTACTAGGCTACTCATAGATTTTATGTATGTTTGTTTGTTTGTTTTTCTTTATGGGCTTTTTGGTTCTTGATACTTGATACTTAGTTATTCGTGAACTTTACAGGTTGAAGCTTTGAATGAAATTGCAAGCATGCTAGATAGATTTTCAGAAGATGGGATGGATTCCCAGGATAGGAAGTTACTCGATGAGGTAAAGGATATTGTGCACAACTATTTGATAGATGAAGTTGGAGAGTCACAAAAGAAAATTGGAACAAAGAGTACAAAGAAACGTAAGCGAAAGGATGATTTGAATTGCGAGGATGGTCAATGCTAGAACAGTTGATGCAGTAATCATATGGAGGAAACTATGGTTATTCAGATGAAATGAAGAGTTTATTGCAAAGCGATTCAGGTGTGCTTTTTTCCTCATCAGTAAAGCATTGCTACCTGTAGACTATAGTGGATCATTTTCACTAAACTTAGGTTCATAGTGCTCATAATATAGTCACCTTGTATGTCAATCATGTACAATATTCTAAATTTTAGATGCCAAATATTCATCGATCCCGGAATCTTTATGCAGCTTTATGGAAAATTCAGAAGATAAATACACCTCCAAATGGTAAGGAACATTCGCATCTCAAATCGTATGGTAATACATAAGGATTCTTGAATGAAAGCAAAAAGGAGTGCTTCCCAACTCCTATTATTGCCTAAGAACGTGAAGGTCATGTACTTTTGGTCGATGAATGGGGAATTAATGACTAAAATGGGTTAATGCAAAAAGTTGGTATGAATAAGATCTCCAGCATCCTGTATTCCTTACTGATAATGATGATAAATTGCTATTTATATTCTCTTTTATTTCCTACTTTTATTCAAACTGAGAGATGCCATCGGCTACAAAATCCTAGCTTGCCAAGTACAATGATCTGGATGGGATTTAAAATAATAAAGGGGTAAAAAAAGAGTTTATCATGGAGACATATCTCATAACACGACAACATCTGTCAAAAGGCAACCTCTGTAAGACGAGAAGTCCAATTAGAGGTCATTTCCTTTATTCAATTGCTAGCTGTTGGAAAAAAAAATTGGACTGAACTTATATAGTTGTCGACATTAATTCACAGCATGCGTCCTTTTTGCTTGTCCATTCATGCATTCTCCCCTCTAAAAGTGGCAAAATTTTGGGGAATGGCTTTGTTGCATGTATCCCTCCCGAAATAATACAAATCCCCTTTCCTTCTATATTTAATGAGAAAACAAGAAATGAGATTTCAAGAATGTCAAAAACGAAGATATGTGTGATGTGAAATCATTTGTCATGTATATTTAGAACATGCATGTATATGCAATATGTGTGATGTGAGGTTATTATTGACGGATTCATTGAGGGAGAAGTTATCATCTTATCTTTCCATTGAGAATGTATCCAATAAATTTCTTTCAATTTGATTTGTTAATTGTGAATTTACACCTTAATTTGTTATGTTAATTTTATCGGATTGAGCACAAATAGAAGAAATAAAAACTTCAAATAGAAAAAGGTAATTCTAAATACAATCTTAAAGTATGTAAGTTTCGCACGCTTTCTTTAAAAAAGAATGAGATCTATCATTAAAAATTAATTTTTCTATGTGGGTCACATATTTACTCACTTTTTTAATTGGAGTGCGTGAGGTTTGCATACTCTAGAACTATAAATATCATTTCTCAATCGAAAATTTATTTATAAGTCTCATTTTTTACACACCTAACACACCACTGATGCGAAAACCTTGCACATAAGTTATGCTAAGGATTGATTGGTGTTTTGGCTTTCTTAAACTTATAATGGGTCTCACTATATGTGGTGTGTTAGCAAACCAACTTGTGTGCAACAAGCCTCTTGTGGCTAAAGCATTTCTTAATATTTATACTAACAAAAATAAATGTTATAAGGTCCACTTAATGGCTCTATCTTTTTCCTGCTTGGAGCTCTCAAATTTGGGACAAAAACATGATAGTCTCAATCATGTGAACGATACATGAGTATCTAATGTTACATTTATCGCTTTCTATATCGGACTCTATAATTTTGTTGATTAAGATATCTTCAAATGGGAGATAGATAAACACATAAAGTGAGCTATATACCATTTACTGTTGCTATAAATATTCCGTACAGTATAAGCAATAAATATTATAAGATCCACTTTATGTGTTTAATAGTTTCCCACTTGAAATTCTCAGATAAAAACTATTAAGATTTTTTTCCAATTTGATCAATAAACAGAGATACTCTTAATTAATCTCACTCATATTTTAATTACGGGAATTTAATTCAACTTGTAGCAGATATTCATCCAATTTGGTAAAGGACCAAACCTAAATGAAAATGCTCGAAAACTCATAATACCGCTCAATGTCTCTGGTTTTGTCTCTCGACCTAGGGGCAAAAGTTGTTGTCTTTTCTATCAAGTTAAAAAATGGTTTTCAAGTCTAATAATGATCTCTTTTTTCTTGTCCTAAAAGAGAAGAAGTTTGTATTCAACTCATAAACCTGTATATTTATTGGCAAAAGATAAGAAAAACAGACAAACAAATATAAGAAAAATTATAGTCATATTTTTTTGGGCTTTGCTATACATCAGCCACTATTTACTCCCGAATTCCATACATGACAACGTTTTCTACATTTTTTCACAGAATGTGAAGTGTGTACAGTGAATAGTTGCTGATGAGAAGAATTATTCTATTTCCCAAGAATAATATAAACTAGGGAAAAAGAAAACGGAGGAAAATTCCATTGATAAGCTAGAATTCAACTTAATGAGTATATTGACTGCTTGGTTAACTATAATGATGTTTTTTGAACCACTTTATCACCTGACTAGCTAGCTCTTGCCTAGTATTTGATTTTTTGGGTTTCCTTTTTTTATCTGCACTTGCAGCATAACATGTCATCCATAAAGAGTCTCATAATATAACATAACATATCGGGCACAGATATTCAACCCAATATGTAGAATTATTACTCTAATATCTCGAATCGACTATAAAAACGGAGTTGATAGGATCTTACATTGCTTTAAAAATTAGTTTTTTTTTTAAACCATATAAAAAGAGGTGCATTTTGGACTGTATAATCTGTGGCTTTAGACCATTTTTTGCCCCCATTCCCCTATGCAGTATCTACACTACCCTTTTTTTAGCCCGTAGATAATAATAAGAGATCGTGTGCATAGATTTGGATGAGTATTTTCCTTTTCCATGATTTCAACAACCAGCATCCAACATGGAAATCAAATCCCTTTCATTAGGTGTATGTCATATCAGGTTGAAAATGTAGAGGATCAAGTGATTGCAGCCGAAATCACTACTGAAGATCAGGATGATCAATCCTGATATTACTGGAAATTATATAGCTGAAGAAAGTGCCGAGATCATAGCTGAAGTTTGGGAGGATAAAGATGAGGAGATACCGAGATATCATCCTGAGATCTTTGAATTGTATAGTTGTAGGAGTTTGAATTAGAATGTTTTTAAATGTTCCTTAAAAATAGGATATCAGTTGTAATCACATATATATACTGCATGTACGCTTCAAGCAAAATATTGAGAAATACAAAAACTCTTTCAAATACTTCTTCTATCTATTTCCTTACAGAAAATTCATAAGAGTTGCAATTTGAGACAACTTCAACACAATTATGATTAAAACATAGGTTTTAGTATTTTTTAACTGTTTTTGTGATATGATGCAATTGAATCAAAATGAGAAAAATAATTATATTAAAGTTGTGTATGAGTAGTAACTCTATCATCGCTCTTACCAGTTTCTTGATAATTTTGGAATAATGTAGCCATCTTATCAGGTGAATAAGATTATTATCATTGATTTCAAGACTAAAGAGCCAGAAGAATTTATCAGATCGCCAACATAGAACTTAATTATCCAATATAACCTTCAAGTTCCAAGGACAAGAGTTACATTTTTGGACTAATTTGGCAAAAGTTACATGGAAATGGGGACAAGTTTTACAAGGAAATGAGTATACTCGGTATTACTCCCCCTCAAGTTGGAGCATAAAGGTTCCGAATGCCCAACTTGTCAATGATATGTAGAAATTTTTCACAACCCAACGCCTTGGTGAAGACGTCGGCAAGTTGAAAAGTAGTAGGAACATGAGCTATGGAGATGAGGTGTGCACGTAATTTCTCTCGAATAATGCGACAGTAAATTGCAATGTGTTTAGTGCGTATTCATGAAAAATAGAATTTTCTGCGATATGGAGAGTCGCTTGATTGTCACAATAGAGATGCATGGGTTGAGGATGTGGAACCCGAAGATCATTAAGGAGAGTTTTTAAGCAAATAAGCTCAGAAGTTGTAGTAGCCATGGCATGGTATTTAGCTTCAACAGATGAACGTGAGCCAATAAATTGTTTCTTTGTTTTCCATGAAAGAATAATGCTAGTATGTCCCATCATTTTGACCGTTTATGTATTTAATTTTTTTTAAAATTTTTTTTGCTTAATATTTAAGGAATGAACTATTAGTATATTGATATATTTTTTTTATTTTTTAAAGATGTTTAAACATCTTTAAAAAATGTTTGAAATAAAAAGTAAAAAGAAAAAAGAAAAGTGCAATTTGCACTAGGGGCACACCAAGTGGGCAAATTAAGGGGGCATAGTAGCACTACCCTTTCGTGAAATGGGACAGCTACCAAGCTGAATGAAATAACATGTGGTGGAGCAACGAGTAGTAGTTTAATTGGCCCAATCTGAATTGATGTAAGCATGAATTTGAAAATCAGGTTTAAATGGGAAAACAAAAAACCAACACCGGGAGAGGACTAAGGTAGTGGAGAAGACAAATGGCAGCATCATAATGTGGTTTACGAGGCTGGTGCATGAATTGAAAAAATGCTAATAGCATAGACAATGTCAAGACAAGTGATGGTGAGGTGGACCAAGCGACCAACTAGGTGATGCACTAATGGTTAGGATTGGGATAAAAAAGTAGGTCACCATCTTGATTGGTGAGTTTGAGATGTTACTCCATGAGAAAAGAGAAAATGAACTTGGTGATGACAAGGGGATAATTGCCTACAAGAAGAATATCATCTACACAGACAAGTAGGGTGGTAGAAGAACTACCCTAAGAGTGAGTGAATAGAGAGTGGTCAGCTTGAGATTGAGTAAAATCAGTTAAAGTAAATCCATATGAAAATTTGGAGAACCAATTCTGTGAGGCTTCCTTTAGCCCATAAAGGGACTTGTTCAAGCGCAAACCTATGTCCCCTTGTGTGTATGATATCCTGGAGGAAGAGCCATGTAGACTTCTTTGTCAAGATCGCTATGAAGAAATGCTTTATGAGTGTCATATAACAACCAATGGCGAGCAGTAGCAATGGCAAGAACACACAAAAAGTGACTAGTTTGGCCATATGAGCAAATGTGTCATGGTAATCAAGACGCTCAATTTGAGTGTAGCCTTTGGCCACAAGGCAGGCCTTGTGATGCTCAATGGTACCATAAGCTTTTAGCTTTGGTTTTAAAGACTCATTTACAGCTAATGTGTTTCTTGCTAGGAGGGTAAGGGTTTGAAGAATCCAAGTTTGGTTATCTTCCAAGACTTGTATTTCAAAATCCATGGCATCACACCAATAGGGATGGCATATGGCTTAGGAGTAACTTTGGGATTCCTCATGTTGTGATAGAGCAAAAAGAAAAGCCATGTGTTTAGTATTAAACGAGCATAAGAAAGAAAAGAGGCAAGAGCGTGAGGGTTACTGGGCAAGAAAGAATTTGAGGGTTGTGCTCATGAGAATTCATATGAGAGAGGAGCGTAGATGTAGTCTTGGAGGTAGGTGGTTTGTGTGATGTGACGACAAGGCCGAGATGATGAGGCTCATGGTGGAGGGAGAGAGGTGGTAGGTGGAGGTTCCGAGATGAGAAGGTTAGGGAATGGTTCAGATATAAGCATATCAAAAAGAGGGAGATGTATGGGGATGGAGGTGGAGGTAGCAGAATGAAGGTTTTGGAGAGAAAAAACTATTTCGACAAAGGTGATGTCTCAAGAAACAAAGATGCATTTTTTTTTGAGATCATAGACACGATATTCTTTGTGACCAATTGGATAACCTAAGAATGCACATTTGATTGAGAGGAGAGAAAATTTATCACAGCTGGAACGCAAAGTTTGGGCATAACAAAGACAACAAAAAACGCGTAGGTAATCATAAGATGGTGGGTGGTGGAAAAGAAGATCATAAGGGGATTTATTGTCTAGACTAGGGGAGTGTTGAGCTGTGGAGTTTGGTCCACACCGCTCGAGCGGAGTTTTCAGTTGCAAGGCTTGATTGACAATGAGCTCGAGCGGATGTGATGCAGTGAATTTGTTTGACATCCGCTTGACATGACGTTCGAGGGGAGGCAAGACAGAAAGATTGCGCGATGAGCCATTCGAGCAGTTGACGGAAAACAAGTTCGCTAGATGCGCGCTTGACACACCGTTCGAGTGAACATAGCTTTTGATGAGATTTTAGGGTTTTTGTCGTGTACCCTATATATTTGTAGTTTTGTGTTACTATGGCCGTACAGATGTGCACAATAGTTGCCCCACTATTGTATTGTGATTTGTTAAGTAATAAAAAAATCCTCTACAACTCCCATGGACGTAAGCAAGTTGTCGAACCATGTAAGTCTTGTGTCATGTGATTGTTTGATTGTTCTTTTCGCATTTACTTTCAATTGTTGCCATCGTTTATCACAAAAATTGGTATCAAGAGCCAAGGTTCGAGTATGAGGAAAAATGATGGCCGAAGAAGAAGTGAAGGTATCTAAGATCGAGAAGTTTGATGGCAAGATTATGGGTATTGGAAGATGCAGATAGAGAACTACCTCTATGGGAAGAGATTTCATCTTCCGTTATTGGGGAAGAAGCCGGAGGGCATGGAAGAAACTGATTGGAATCTGTTGGATCGATAGGTTATAGGGGTTATTCAGCTGACCCTGTCGAGATCCATTGCACACAACTTCATCAAGGAGAAAATGATTGCGGATCTCATGGTGGCTTTGTCAGGTATGTATGAAAAATCATCAGTGAATAATAAGGTACACTTGATGAAAAAATTATTTAATTTGAAGATGACATAAGGTACATCTATTGCACAACATCTGAAGATGATATAAGGTATGTCTATCATCTTCTGCAATGATACTGTTGGCTTCACTACCAAACAGTTGCGAAGCCATGAGAATGACTGCTAGTAATTATGCTGGTAAAACAAAGTTGAAATGTGATGATATACGTAATTTGATTTTGGCTGAGGAGGTGCACAAAAGGGATCTAGGCAAGACCTCGGGTTCGAGTTCAGCATTGAATGTTGATTCTCGGGGGAGATCACAAGACAAGAACTCAAACAGAGGCAAATCAAAATCAAAGAATAGGGACAAGAGCAAATCAAGGTCTAGGCAGCAAGCAACTTGCTAGAATTGTGGAAAGGTTGGTCACATAAAGAAGAACTATAAAAATCTGAAGAAGACAGAGAATGATAGTGCTAATGTGGTTACTAAAGAAGTACAATATGTACTACTACTTGCAGTTCATAGTCCAGTTGATGACTAGATATTGTATTCAGGGACTTCTTTTCACACATCTTCCCATCGAGAGATAATGCAGAACTATGTTGCTGGTAATTTTGGGAAGGTGTACCTAGCTGATGGAGAGACATTGAACGTGGTGGGAATGAGAGACATTGATATTGCACTCCCTAACAAGAACAAGTGGACCTTGCAAAAGGTCAGACACATTCTTGAGTTGAAGAAGAACCTCATCTCTGTTAAGCAGCTCGATGATTGTGGCCATTCAGTAGTGTTCTCAGATAGCACCTGGAAGGTTACTAAAGGGGCATTGGTACTGGCTCGGGATAAGAAAACTGGTACTTTGTATATGACTACTGGTTTGAATAACACTGTTGCTACTACCGTTGCAAAGAGCACAACAGATTTGTGGCATTGTAGGCTTGGGCATATGAGTCAAAAGGGTATGAAAGAACTACTGCCTAAAGGCAAGCTACCAGAACTTAAGTCAATTGATCTCAGTATGTGTGAGAGTTGTATTTTGGGAAAGCAAAAAAATGTCAGTTTCTTGAAGAGTGGTAGAACACTGAAAACAAGAAAGCTGGATCTTGTGCACATAGACGTGTGGGGACCTTCTCCAATGACATATCTTGGAGGTTCTCAATACTACGTAATGTTCATTGACGACCATAGTACGAAGGTATGAGTTTATTTTTTGAAGCATAAATCTGATGTATTTAATGTATTCAAAATTTGGAAGGCCTTGTTAAGATAGAGACAGACTTAAAGCTAAAATGATTGAGGTCTGACAATGGTGATAAGTATATTGATAGAGGGTTCAAGGAGTTCTATGCAGTTCACGATATCAAAATGGAGAAGACCATTCATGGGACACCACAACAAAATGGTGTTGCTAAACGTATGAACAAAACTATTAATGAGGGTGCTATAAGCATAAGACTGCATGTTGAGCTACCACCTACATTTTGGGTAGACGCAGTCGACATTATCATCTACTTGATAAATAAAGGGCCATCAGTTTCGTTAGATTTTGGACAGCCTGAGGATGCTTGGAGCAGGAAAGAGATCAAATTTTCTCATCTTAAAACTTTTTGGAGAATTGTTGAGTACTGTGGAGTCTGGCCCACACCATTCGAGCGGAGTCTTCAGCTGCTCAAGCAGAGGTGTCACAGAGACTTCACTCAAGGCTTGATTGGAGGCAAGACAGAAAGAGTGCAGGATGAGCCGCTCGACACATGGCTCGAGCAGTTGACGGGAAATAGTTTCGCTTGATGCGCGCTTGACATATCGCTCAGGTGAACATCCTTTTGATGAAATTTTAGGGTTTCCGCCCTGTACCTTATATATTTGTAGTTTTGTGTTACTGTTGTCGTACAGATGTGCATAGTAGTCGCTCTATGATTGTATTGTGATTCCTCAAGTAATAAAAAATCCTCTGCAGCTCCCATGGACGTAGGTAAGTTACTGAACCATGTAAATCTTGTGTCGTGTGATTATTTGATTGTTCTTTTCATGTTTACTTTCAATTTTTGCCATCGTTTTTCACAATAAGGAGGAGATGCAATTGATGAGATAAGTGGTCGTGAGGATACAATCACCCCAAAAAGAGATTGGAAACGTAAACATCATGCAACATTGAGAAGATGACGATGTCTAAATTCTGTAACACCATTTTGTTGAGGAGTTTCTACGCCAGTGCATTTATGAAGAATGCCATGGTCAGTGAAGAATTGTTGCATGTTACGAGATAAAAATTATTGTCCATTGTCAGTTTGAATGTGATTTATGGTGCATTGAAACTGATTTTGAGCAAGAGCGTGAAAGTTTTTGAGACATGCATAAGTTTCTGATTTAAAATGCATAAAGTAAACACGTGTATTGCAAGAGAAGTCATCAACAATGGTTAAAAAATAATGGGCTCCAGAATGAGTTGGTATCCACAAATTTCACAATAAATATAATTGAAAGGAACAACATTTTTATTAGAAATTATTTGAAATAGAAGTCGAGGTTGTTTGCCTCGAACACAAACATCACAATGAAATTTACTAGTCATATTAATGACTTTATTAAAAAATGAAATAGACGGATGACCTATACATTAGTGCCATAATGATGAAGGCTCGTTGAGTATGAAAGGCAGTGGGTATGGTAGGGATGGTGGGTTTGTAGTAATAGAGTAAATTGCAAACTTTACCCATTCTAATCATCTTCCTCGTGCGTACATCCTGAAAAACGTAAAAGTTTAGAAATAAAAGCGGAACAGTTCAAAGATTTGGTGAGTTTTCTAATAGAAAGAAGATTGAATTTGAAAGCAGGAACAAAGAGAACATTATCTAAGGACAAGTGTTAGATAACTTAATGTGACCTCAATGTGTAATGGGAACAACTTCATCTATGAGTAATTGGATGAGATTAGCATGACCGAAGGGTTGAGTTTTGTGAAACAAAGATAGTCAATGCCATATGTTCATTTGTGCCACTGCCAATTACCCAATCAGTGTTATCGGAAAGAGAAATAGATTTACAAGAGAGAGAAGAAAGATTACCAGCAAAATTTGCCAATGTGGGAAGAGGTAAAGATAACAAGTCCATCGACTTGGCAATATTGGGTAGCATTTAGACTTGGGGTGGGACTTTCAGTCGGTGTGGGAGGACTTGGATTGGTGGCAACATTGTTGACAAGATGAGGAGTGCTGAGTTTGCTCCTGCCAGAGTGTTGATTCCCAAGTGAATGATCCTAGTTTGGTGGATATCTGACTAACTTGTAGCGCGTATCTTTCCAATACCCAAGATTACCGCAATGCTCACATTTTAGTCGACCTTGTCTGCACCTCTTGGAATTAGAGGCAAAAGCAGAAGAATTAGATAAATCTGGACAATTTGTTGCCATGACAATGGATTCTATAGTGGATGTGGAAGATGTAGAATTCTCTGTTGCTTTTCTTGATTGAGAATCAAATAGACTTTTCTGACAATTGGGAGAGTGTCTATGGCAAAAATCTGACTCTAGATTGAGGTGTAAGAGTTGTTGAGCCCCATTAAGCTACGTTTGGAACATGGAAGCAGCTAATCTCATCTGAGTTGAGTTAAAATTTAAGCCTAACCCAACATCCAAATACACAACTCTTAAATCACTAAATATCACTCAACTTAAGACCTCTTTACATGTGAAACCTACAATCTTTTTCAACTCAACACCTCTTTACACGTATGATCCACAACATTTTTTAATTTTCCATAAATATATCTAGACTCATCTTGAGAACACTCCTAATGGATTCTTTATCTAATCCTTTAAAATATATTACCAAAACTCACTTTTTCTATTTTATATACTGAATTTTACATTATATCATCCATAAGCTTATTTATTTTTTCTCTATATTATTTTAATATTATTTTTTTATTCTTTTTAAATATTTCATTTCTACCAATAAATTTATAAATCCATACATGTATTTATATTTACAATTTATTTTTATATACAATGTAAAATAATTAAGTCTTATACACGTAAAACAAAAATATACAAGTAAAATAAAAAATAAAAATAAAATAAAAATATTAAAAAATTAGTTTAAAAATATTTCCAAGATAATTTTTAGAAGAAAATGAAATATGTATTTTAAATGATGAACAATAAAAAAAAATTGCTTACATGATAAAAATCAAAGTAAAAGAAAATGAAGGAGTAAATGAAATATCAATAATAATAAAATAATTTATAGGATGAACAGTCCCCACTACATGTAGCGGGTTGCTGTAGCTAATTATATCTTACAATTCATTTTACATAATCAGATGGAACTCCTTTTTAAAGCAATTTTTCAAATAATTTACATTTTTTGTATACTATAAAAGCCATTGAAAGTGCTCTTAATATTCAAACACATTTAAACTCATTTTAAATGGATTTCACAAAACTCATTACATCGTCTCAACTTATTAGTATTTATAAAAAATTCAACTCATCTCAACTTAGCTTAACATTCGAATGCAACCTAAAAGTTCAAAGACGTGCTCTGTCTGCTGAAATTGCTGCAACAACTTAAGAGCACCGCAAGAGCAATGTGGAAGATTTGTTAAAATACCCAATTCATCCCAATAAGATTTGATGGTATTATAGTATGCGGCAATGGACATGGTACCTTGCTGTAAAGTGCTGATATCACGCTTCAATAAATGTGGATTTTGGCTTTGAGAAAACCGATTTTCTAAATCAATCCATACTTCTCAAGGGCTATTGCAGTATATCATACTAGAGGCCAAGGATTTGTCAATGGAGTTGAAACTTGAGGATCCAGGACAAAATCATGTCGTTGCTTTTGGATCTGTTGGTGGTTGAAGAGTCCCATCTAGAAAGCCAAACTTTTTTTTTGCATTGAGGGCCATTTTCATGGCTCGTTGCCAAGTGGGATAATTGGATTCTTTGAGTGGCGTGGACACAAGAATGGCTCCTGGATGATCAGAGGAATGGAGGAAATAAGGGGATGACGGATCCTAGCTGGCTGCAGATGTTGGAATGTGGGAAGACGCTGGGTTGCTAGCGTTGGCCATTGATGAAAAAAAAAAAAGAGTAGGGATCCTAATGCCATGTTAAAATAAGAAAAAGAACGATGGATAAACCTCAATGATTCATTTACAGAAAAGCGACTAGGTTATATAATATATAGTACAAAAAGGAGCAAATCAAGCCTCTAACTAAGGTAAGTACAGAGGAGGAAATCAATGCAATAAACCTACACGGCTAAGGAATATATAGATTGAAACAGAGATGATGTGTTTTACAAGGAAATGAGTATATTCGGTATTAAGTATCTACGCTGCCCTTTATCTTAGTCCATAGATAAAAACAGAAAGAGAGAGTGTGCATAGATTTGGATGAGGATTCATTTTCCATGATTTCAACAACCAGCATTCAGCAAGGAAATCAAATTCCCTTTCATTAGGTGTATGCCATATCAGGTTTCCTGACATATTTTGATTAATGCAGCCATCTTGTTAGGAGAATAAGATTCTTATAATTGATTTCAGAACCAAAGAGCCACAAGTTTTTATGCAATATAGAACTTAATTATCCAATAAAACCTTCAAGTTTTGGGTACAAAGTGCCTATAGTATGGCACACACATATAGTGAGTACAGCTGAAAATGTGGAACCAACATGATCATATTCTATCTGGGACAAATGAAGCAAGGACCTTTTTTCTAATGGAATCTGTTATGGATATTGTCTTCACATTTAGGATTATTAATATTCCTTGGCGATCTTCGCTGTCTCGATTATGAACTTCCCTTCCTTGGACTTTTGTTGCATCTCATAAGCACGTAAGTATTTCCAGCCTAGGATCTCCCCACAGTTGCAGCAATAGATGTCAGCAACACTGTATGCACCAGTTATGAGCTTCCTGTCCTCTTTTTGCCCAGCAATGATGTTCATTGCATGAGAAAACATATATGCTGGCCCAGATTTTCCCTGAACAATGTAATGGATGAAGAGATTGGGGACATGTCAATTAGAACATATAGATATAGACAAACATATCTATGAAGAAACCAAAACACAAATTTAGCATGTATATGGGTACCCAAAAACCTCAGCTTGAAGATAATAAATCAAATTGCAGAATAGCATGCAATCTCTTAGCCAATTTATGTACAAAGTAAGTCATATCTACAGAAGAGCATGTTTCTGGCAAAAAGTAGTAGTCCAAATAAA
The DNA here is from genome assembly GCF_001411555.2 of Juglans regia. Taxonomy (NCBI): domain Eukaryota; kingdom Viridiplantae; phylum Streptophyta; class Magnoliopsida; order Fagales; family Juglandaceae; genus Juglans; species Juglans regia. Next base: position 30,479,710 of record NC_049913.1, read on the forward strand.
TCTAGCTACAAAAATAATTAATTGAATAGATGCTGTGTAGTACTTAAAGAATATATAGAGTTGCCATAAATGATCACTGAAAGCTTTCTTGGAGAAAGCTGAACTTTTAGGCTATCAACTACTTGCTACTTTCCATGTATCCCTTATAAACTAAAGAACTATAAACGTTAAACTTTACAGCGTTTCAATTACACACACAAACATATGTATGCGGAGTTTTAAGTTTCTCTTCACCCAAAAGTCTTTTGATAGTTGGTCCCTCTGCAGGGCAAGAGGATTGCGGCAATTTTTACAGATGTACAAAGGATCATCCCTGAATTCTGCCATTGAACTAAGAACTTAGGACCAGAGGAACAGAGTTTAAAATTAAAAAAAAAAAAATGAAAAGAAGAGCCTTCAAATTACAGTATCAATCAAGGAAACTGAACTTTCTGTATAAGTTTTCGGAATACGAAATGGGATAAGACTATTGACTTTCCACAGATGAATGATAGCCTGTAACGTTCCAATGGAAGGCCCAAACCACATGGTCTATGCTTTAAAAGGACTAGTCAATGATACAATTAGAGCCTCATTAGAACCTTATAAAGAGTAAGAACTTCTCCTTCCCAAGTAATGTGGGATCTCATACACCACCTACTCATATCCATATCATATGGGAGTATCACAATCTACCCCCCTTAAATTCCCGACGTCCTCGTCGGGCCTGTCCATTGTAGGTGGCACGGCTCAAGTCCCACATTTCTGGTTGGGATAGGCTTTGATACCATTTGTAACGCCCCAATAGAAAGCCCAAACCACATGACCTATACTCCAAAATGACTAGTCAATGATACAATTAGAGCCTCATTAGAACCTTATAAAGAGTAAGAACTTCTCCTTCCCAAACAATATAGAATCTCATACACCACCTACTCATATCCATATTATATGGGAGTATCACATAGCCATTCTGCTCTTAAAGTGCTAAGCTGGAGGTACTACCGTGCAAAATGTGGACCACGACACAGTGCACAAAACGTGCACGGCAAGCTCACGGCACTACCGTGAGCTCCCAAGTCCCATGTCCCCGCCGATGGTGCCGCTTGGACCTCAGCGGCTTCTACCTACCCTGAGGTGGTCCCCGACCACCATGGCAGGCACGGGCAGGGGGGAGAAAGAGAGGGAAAGGGGAAGGAGGGGAGGGGAGAGGCACGGGAGAGGGGGAGAAAGAAGAAGGAAAAAAAAAAAAAAAAGGTGAGGGGGAGACGGTAGTGTGCGACATTTGTGTGTGGAATCCGGATTTTTTGTGTCTATAGTTTTTTCCAAAAACGAATCTTCCAGGTGGGTTTTAGGTTATTTAGGCACCAAGAACAAACACTCAGTGATTAACAATCTATGATCTTTCAATTATAAACCTTTCTCCCTTGAACTTGCTCAATAAATTTGTGGTACTTCAAATCTAGCAGCTCACAACAATCGATACCTTCTTTCCTCTAAAGAAAGGTATCTTGGAGAATGAGCATTTTGCACCAATCTGGAGAAAATAAACAGTTTGACAATCAACTGCCGACCTTTTCCAACATAGTTATCAAGGATCAATTCACATAAATAAACAAAAAAATAAAATAAAATTGGAGTCATTACAGAAGGTAATTACTATGTCTGTCACAAAGAAAAAGTTGAGGGATGTGAGTTTATACAATAAAAGCTTTAGAAAGAAGGTCACTGCGAAGTGCAATAGGATTTTTGCAATTCCTGCAGATGTACAAAGGCTGATTACCAGCAACCCCCGCCATTAAACTGAAAACTTAGGACCCAAGGAACATATAAGATCAAAACATATAGCAAGAGAGAACAAGGAGAAACTTTTCTAACCACGAAAGCTTAGAAAAAATTATTTGAATCCACAACCTGGGGTGATGGGTGATGTATGTGTGTGTATTTATAAGAAGGGAGTGATTAGAACTTAGAGGAACAACAAGAAGATAAGCCTTGAATAAAAACGAAGTTGCTAAGGATTAGGTTAATGGGGTCGCAATCAGCGGTGAAGAAAATAAATGTATACAAAGTCAGAAGAATGGGTGATGCTACAGCCCCGGCTGGGGGCTCCCGCTGGGGTGTAGTGATATTTTACATTTGTTTTATTTAAGTAATTTTTTATATAGATCTTTTATTATTTTAAAATATTTTAAAAAAATAAAATAAATTTAAAACATCATTCAAAAAATATTTTCTTAATCAGAAAGTAAAAAAATATATATTAAAAAATATTTTCTTAATCATAAAGTAAAATAAAAAATTATAAAAAATATTTTTAAAAAAATAAAATAAATTTAGAACATCATTAAAAATACTTCCTTAATTAGAAAGTAAAAAAAAATTCATTAAAATATACTTCCTTAATCACGAAGTAAAATAAAAAAATCAAAAATATTTTTTTATTTTACTTCGTGATTAAGGAAGTATTTTTTAATAATATTTTGAATTTTTTTATTTTTTAAAAATATTAAAAATTATTAAAAAAATCTATATAAAAAATAATTTAAAAAAAAAACACATAAAAAATACACTAATCTCAAACGGGAGCTCCAAGCGGGAGCTCCCAGCGGGAGATATAGCATTTCCCCATAAGAATAAACTCGTCAGATCAATTACATCTTTTCTATAATAAAAATCATTTTTAAATCTGACCAACTAATATTAAATTACATCGATTGTTAGAGTATTTTCCAAGACAAAATCTTTCTTCTATGTTTTTTTCTTACTGTTTGTGTTACAAGTCAACAAGACCCGCTTATTAAGAAGAAATACTCTACTCAACCTTTGGTTCTCTAACCGCACGGCACACTCCTGACATGGCCGAACCCAGTTCTCGCCAATGTCACGGTTCTTGCTCAATCCCGAGCTGCTTACCCTCAGAGTGACTTGACGCAATGCATCTCCCTCCCTCTTCTCCCTCAGAGTGACTCGACGCAACAATTTGAATCGTCTACGAGCCTCAGATCTCTCACTCTCGTTCTCCCTCAGACATATCGAACCTCATACTCTTCTCTCTCACGCCTTCTTTCTCACCCCGACGCCCTAACCCCAAAATCTCCCGAACCGTAGAAAATCCCCAAAATCCCGAACCTTAGAAAATCCCCAAAATCCCGAACCCTAGAAAATTTCAGCAGCAACATCTAACTCGAAGACTTTCTCTTTCTTTAACCCCTTCTCTCTCCCCCCTTCAGCCCCAAGCCGCTGAAGACCCATCTCCCTCACCCCCTTCAGTAGAAGAAATCTTCGTCGAAGGTATTTTTTTTTTCCAATTCATTTTAAATGTCTACCTTTGTGTCAATGCTGCGTCTGTCTCTCTTAGAGTTTCTACATTTTTTGTTAGGTACACGCGGACCGATTCAGCACAACCTTTTGAAAACCCATCTCCCTCAGCCTCTTAAGTTTGAAGAAATATCTGTGAAAGGTAATTTTTTTTTGCAATTCGTTTGAAATGTCTACCTTTGTTCTCTCAGAGTTGCTGCATTTTTTTTTTAGACATACTTTAATGGGACTCACTTCTCAGTCGCTTCAAATGTTAATGGCCATGTATCATTTATATGGTACAATGCACAAAAGCAAAAGCCGACTGAAAACCCTAGTATTTTTTGGACTCCAAATAAAAAACCCTTTAGAAATTAGGTTACATCCCTTGTAAATTACATTTTGTTTTGGTAAAAGATCTCCGTTATGAACTATGTTAAATGTTGAATGTAAAATAATTTCCAAGTAAACAGTTAGCAATTTGCCAAAATAATTTATGCCAGAGAAGCTAATGTGCTCAATAGTGGCTTGGATAACTTGGCATCTTAGATTTTAAAACAACATAAATCATGGCTGTCACAGAGAATTGATATTCTCCTTAGATGGAGCACTAATAATGATGTGCTCAGATTTTCGAAATGGTTCTGCCTAATAAATTGGCATCTTAGACACTTCTTCACATTTATAACAGCTGTTTGGATTTATATGCCTTGTCAACATCTCTTCAATACATGCTTGTACATGAGCAATGTTATAGTGCCCTTTTTTTCATATGTATAATTCCATATAGGTTTTTCTTTGTTCTTTTGATTCTTCTTGATGCATGAACAACATAGTAGATTAAGAAAGTCACATTGATAAAAACCATTAAGACATGTCGATATTGCCTAAATACCTAATTTGTATGGGGGTACTTAATCTCAATTGTGTTGGCATTTGAAACTTCAAAGTAGATGAGGAACTTAAATATGTGACCTAAAATAGAGGTGAGTTGGTCATTGCTGGGATTTTTAAATTAGAAGCTTTATTAGAATAAGAAATTGACCATTTCATATAAACCTAAGCATTTATAAATATAGTAATTTGCGACCACATGAAGCATGTGATCGTTGATGAGCCTTATCTATGTTCAATAGCTTCTGTTATGATTAAGAACTTCGAAATGTTAGCATTGAGGGGAGATTTTTTGCCCATATGTGAAGGGGAGTGTTAGAATTAACTATTCTTATCCACTTAACTTTCAGAGTTAGTGACACTTAATCAATATGTTTTCATGGTCTATTTGGATATATTCAATCCTTCTTTTCAAATTGGAAACCAAATTGGTTCCAATAATAATATTTTCTTGTTATTCCCTTTGGTGCACCATGTTTCCAATATGTTATCCTCACACTTTTGGACTCTACTTTGTGTGCTCCCTAGTCGAGGATGCTTAACCTCAGTTGTATTTTCTTAGAATTTCCCATTTATCTAATTTAGTTAGACTTAAGGGGTGTATAGGTACAAAACAATGTCAGAGGTTATCTGTTTATGTTGTGTAACATACCATGACCAAAATTAATTCCTGCTTCCATCATCTCTTCCAAATTGATTTTCCAATATTTTCTTGTCATTTCTCTCCCCACACTTCCTCTCTTTTTTTAAAAAATAAAAAATGAGACGAGGTACCCTAAAATAGAAATAAATAATTGTTCCGATGCAACTTTCTTTTCTACCTCTAACATATATTAGCCGTTGATACATGATTCAAGCCATTAATTTATTTCTATTCTATTTGTTATTATCTTCATTACTATTACCAAATAAAAAAAAAATGACCGAAAATAGTTGAGAATCTGCTCTTAGGAATCATTAAATCCTCGCAATGATTGTTTGGGTGTATCGTATAAATTCTTTGAAATGAAAAACTCAAATAATTCTCTATGGTAGACAGCCCATATATTTTCAATCTATTCAATATTCAATCAACTCCAAAATAAATAACGAAAGAATTGTTAAAGGAAACATGTGAAAGATACCACAGATAAAGATGCTCTCCAAGTATCCACATAAATTACTCTCGTCCCTATAGAACTAATGAATGGTAATTTGGTAAAAAAATCATTTCCGGGTTTTATTTACTGTTTCAGTTTATGACCTATATAGTTTTTGAAGCATTTTTGTTACTCTAGTTGAGCCAGTTCATCTTGTTAGCATATTACTGTTTCAGTTTAATGCTATTCATCTTGTTAGCATATTAACATGCATCTTTACTGCTTTTTTTATAGATTTATACTTGATTTGAAAAAAATAATAATGTCAAACATTAGAAGCACCCAAATTTGTTGTTAGCATTCTCCTATTTTGTCTGCAAATTGTTATCATAATATATGATTGTGGTTTATATGATGTGGAATATTCTGCTCCTACCTTGTAATAATTCTGATAATGAAGCGTGTGAGTAATAACTCAGTGTTGCACTTAAAAGTAGTCATCTCTCTGTCATCACGTAGATCGACTATGGCATCGAGTCAATCATCATCATGTGTAGTATTATATCCAAAAATTCTGAACTTCTAAACAAAATTCTAGAGATCTTTTCCATGCAGTATTACATCCAAAAATCCCAAACTTCGAGTTAATATCCAAGAAAACAATGATATATACACTCCAGTTCCTCTTCGCCCATCACGCAATTTATTCAATATCTATTGATGAAACAATATTATATCAACATAAGAAATCCCACAACCTACATTCACAAGGTATAGAAGCTAAGGGCTGGAAAAAAAACCTGCATACGTCCATCGTTACTCTTTCTAGATCAACATAATGCTCATGATATTTTCTAGAATTATTTGGTTGCTAGGTAGTCACTTGAAATCACCGCAATTGAGTAGTTTTTTTCCCAACTTATTATTTATTGTTGCCTTAATGTATTCCCAACGGGATAATTTTCGCCGGTATAGAGTTTCTCAGCATTATTTTCATTCATTTTATTGCTTTGAATCCCCAACTTGAAACAAAGGGGTCTTAACTTCTAGTATAACATTTTATTATTTTTCTGATAATGAGTTCATGCACGTATAATGCCAAGACAGCATTGCTAGTGTATGGTGTTAAGAAAGAACCAAAGAACCACAACTAGCAGCAGCAAAATCAGAGGAAAATACACAAATCATGCACTTCACAGTAAAATTGTAGCAACTACAAGAATTTATAAATGATTACACATAATACATGCATTCATTAGAATTACACACAATATATAAATTGATTATCAATTAAAGAGAAAATAAAGCATCAATCCACCAATACAAACAACCCCATTCAATATATGAATTGCTAGTGTATGTCACATGTTTGTCTTTGTTAGAGTTCCTATAATTCTCAATTATTAAAGAATTATAAGAAGTTCCTATAATTCTTGGAAGCATCAGGACAGGACAGGACAGAGGACAGTGAAAAAATTAGAGACTTGAGATTGGCATTACCCAAATGAATCCTATGCTAAACTATTTGTCTAGACTGTCCCACATTTGTTAATAAACTAGTTTTCCGTTTACTTGCACAAAGGCAACAAACAACCCCATCCAACTAAACTAGTTTTCCGTTTACTTGAACAAAGGCAACAAACAACCCCATCCAACTAAACATTAGTGGACCAATTTGTTTCACACAAACTATTGTACAGCATATATAGCCTCATACTTAGCAATAAGGATGGCTTAATGGGACCAAATTGTTTCCAAAACTTTTTTTTTTTTTCTTATAAGTAAAAAATTCCAGAACTTCTAAAGATAGTTTATTTTTACTAGAGAAAATAAGGGCCAAATATTTTGCATTCACAACCAGTTGACCACTGCTTGCAAATCGATGGTGTCTCCATAAATATTTTCGGATGTTATCAACAACCCAAAAGCTCCACAAAACACAGATCAAACAACATCAAATCGGCTCATTTCAGATGTTATCAACAAAAAAAAACATACAACATCAACAACCCACAAAACACAGATTAAACAAATAGGAATGGATCTCCAAGACGATCGGAGATGCAACATAAAGAGAAAAATAAAAATTCATTTTCTTAATTTCTTACCCTTGCAAGACGACCTACGGTGGCTCTCGGCAGCAGCAAACCAGTGGAGGACTGAAGCGTGCGGAAATGGTGAAGTTGAACAAGCCGTACAGAAATTCAAAACCCAGTGGAGAGTATTTTTTTGTCACTCGGTGCCGCCGTGATGGAGCCACGCACTTCCTAAGTGATGGAGACGCATGGGGCTGGTAGAGGTTCAGGCCGGCGGCGACACGAGCTGGGGGAGTGGATGAGAGAACGCGGGGGAATGAGGGGGAATGATTTCTGAGTGACAAAACGCTGGGGGGGGGGAAATTGAAATAAAACTAAGAAAGACGACGCACGTTTTCATTTAAAAAAAAAAAATACACGTCGAATGGAGTGCGAATGATGGATGAACAGTGGGCAGTTGTATAGATGAACTCTATTAAGAAATAGTAGATTCAAAGAAATGCTCTCTTCCTAAGTTCGCTTGCTGGTGAAGGCATTTGTTCGGGTCATATATATATATATATATATATATATATATATATTAGATGAAAGCAACGTGCAATGCACGTTTACTCAATTTATGTTTAATTTTTTTGTTAAAAAATATTTTTTTTATTAATAAGGACATAATGTTTTAGGTTAATTAAATAACGATGTAATGTTTATATAATTTATAAATAATTACACGCTGCGATATATTATAAAAAAAGAGCATTAATAGAAGCTTTAACATGATCCTATAAATAAACATCACAAGCAAAATAGATCATTGCATACCAAAATATCTATCTCTACAGCATTTCTGGAATATGCAAGGAAAAAACAGAAAGAAAAGGTGTTGCAGCCAGTAAGACCAAATGTGCATTATTTTGAAATTAAACTTGGGAGGGAAAACATTTTTGTACTTTCTCTAAACAAAATTGTAATATTGTTTTCAAGTAACAAATAATTAGAGCATAAATTATTTGTGGAAACATAAAAGGATTCATATTTTGAACTAATGTTTTTATTGGATTTGTATTAATCTTATCGCAGACAATTTTGTTAAAACATTACGCTCAAATATTTGCTAGAAGAAAATAAATTTTTTTTGTTAAGAACTAATTTTTTATTAATAAGGACGTAATGTTTTTGGTTAATATAATAACGATGTAATGTTCATGTAATTTATAAATAATTATACACTTTGATATATTATAAAAGAAGAGCATTAATATAAGCTACAATATGGTCCTATAATTGGTAGATGTTCCTACAAAAAAAATTTTGAATAACTTTTTAATTATTTATCCACAACGCTTTTTAATTTATTATTTATATACTAAATGAGGGTGAGATCATGATTGGGCACTTTTAAGACCTTGTTTGTATTCAGAACTCACCTCAATTCATCTCATCTTATTATTACAATTTTTTTCAAACTCATATACAAAATATAATAAACAATTCAAAATTTTCAAATTCTAAAATATAATAATATTAAAAATAATATCCTAATAATATTTTATTCAACTAATCTAAAACCATCTCAATTCGATTATTTTTTAATATAAATTGGACTAATTGTATATACATAAATTAAACAGTATTTTTACATATATATGTAATGAAAGTGGCTGACATGATTTGACATAATAGGCTTATAAAAATAATCATTAATTAGAAATCACGAGAAGGAGTCCACATGATGATCTTTTAGTAAATTACCCAATAACTCTAATTACTCATGATCATGATCATCTGTTGTCTTTCTATAGTAAATTTGCAATAAATTTATAAGCTTGCATTGATCCATTCTTCGAAAGTTGTAGACTCCTTATATTAATATATTGTTCCACAAAATTTTTAGATTTAATAATAGAGTTAATAATATTGTAATAAAAAGATAAATGCACTATATATTTATATAATATGAACCATATTTTTATTGTTAAAAAACACATGTATTGTTTTTACTTTTCGATTTTCGATCCTCACAATAATTAATAATTTCATCGTTCTGCCTCTATTCTTACTTTTTACCATTCAATATATATATTCTCAATATATAATATTCCCAATATATATCTTAAAAGCCGTTGAAAGATAGGCTATTTGTAAATTATTATAATGATTTCCTATTATAATGAATAGAAAAAAACAAATCTACATAAATTTATTTTCCTATTATAACATATTTTCAAATTGGAAATTGAATCCATGATTTATTTCTATAATAAATCTGCTTTATTAGCATATTTAAAGATATTAATAGTAGAATATAAACTAACAGAAACTATAAAAGTAGCCATAAACAGAATGTAAAGGAAAATACAATTGTATCCATGTGTCTTGTAATTATTACAAACGGATGGAAAGTTAATAAAAATCAGCATATTCCGTTAAAACAAGAAATTCTGTTTCATAGGCTCTTTATATATATAGATAGATAGATAGATAGATATATATATACTAGGTGAAAGCAACGTGTAATGCACGTTTGTTTAATTTATATTTAATTTTTTTGTTAAGAATTATTTTTTTTATTAATAAAGACATAATATTTTAGGTTAATTAAATAACGATGTAATATTTATGTAATTTATAAATAATTATATGCTACGATATATTATAAAAAAAGAGCATTAATAGAAGTTTTAACATGATCCTATAAATAAACATCACAAGTAAAATAGATCATTGCATACCAAAATATCTATCTCTACAACATTTCTGGAATATGCAGGACAAAATAGAAAAAAAGGTGGTGCAGCCGGTAAGACCAAATGTGCATTATTTTGAAATTAAACTTGGGAGGGAAAACATTTTTGTACTTTCTCTAAACAAAATTTAAATATTGTTTCTAAGTAACAAATAATTAGAACATAAATTATTTGTGGAAGCATCAAAGGATTTATATTTTGAACTAATATTTTTATTGGATTTCTATTAATCTTATCGCAGATAATTTTGTTAAAACATTACGCTCAAATATTTGCTAGAAGAAAATAAATCCAGCAATTCATTTAATAAACCAATAAATGTTTTTTATTGGCAGACAACTAATGTTTTTTATTTATTGGCAGGCAATTCATTTGCACTCAAATATTCGCAGACAACTAATGTTTTTTATCAACGTTTTCATTAACGTTTTTGACGTTTAAATTTTTTTCTCTTAAATCATTTATGCAGGTCGGTTTATTTTTAAGTTTTAAGTTGGTAATGAATGTTTTTTGTGCCGTTTGTATTAATGTCTACCTTTCTTTTTAAGTTGGAAAGAGATTGACATCTGGTGAGATCTATTTTTTTACTATAAAAATAACCACAAATAGAATGTAAAGGAAAATACAATTGTATCCCTATATTCTGTAATTATTACAAACGGAAGAAAAATTAATGAAAACCAACATATTCTATTAAAACAAGAAATTTCTGTTAAAACAAGAAAATTCTATTTCATACTCTTTATATATATATATCTTTATAATAGAGAGAGAGAGAGAACAATACTACTCGGCTGCGGCTGGACGTTTCTCCTAATGCAATTGTATTTCTTTTCTTTCAATTACTTTTTAAACATTTTTAAATATTTAAAAAATTTACAAATTCACTATTAATCACTTCTTTAATTAAGGGATCAGACGAGTTCATAAAAAAAATTATATTGTGATAAATCACAATAATTTATAAGATTAATTTTATATAATTATTTTGTAGTTAGAGTATTTATATATACTAGCGGTTGGGCAATGTGCGAGGCACATTTGCCCGGTTGAAAAACAACTTATTTTATAAAATATAAATATGTTTTGGGTTAAAAAAAAACGTAATCATAAGTAAAATAAGTAGTATATAGAGAATTTTTTATGAACTCAATTTCTGCACCTAATAAGTGAAAAGAGATGTGGAGAATTTTTGTAATAGTGATAGTACTTCATTGCATAAATCGAAGCAATCCATCCGAAGAAAAAAAAATGAGAAGTGGTAAAATGAAGGGTTTGATTTAAATCTTAAAAATTTTAATGTACCAGCAGCAGCTTCGTCCTTTAAAAAACAACACACGTAGACATCATATCCTTATATATGATTTGGATCGATGTATTAATAGTAGTGACATGGTTTGTGAATAGTAATATATAAAATTATTTGGATTAAGATGTTTTATTTGATTTTAGAAAATGAGAGAAAAAAAGTTAAAATAAAATTATTATAAAAGTTAAAATATTATTGGAATATAATTTTTTAATGTAGTTTTTGTTTTAAAAATTAAAAAATTTATATTTAAGAAAATTGTAATGGTTAGATTAACAAATTAAAAAATATTTTATATTTAAATAATATTTTAAAAAATATATAAAAGTTTCTGAAAACCTAAGAATCTATTAATCTCTTCCTCGAACTCAATAATTTTGTTTGGAAAGAGATAGATTGTCAATTCCCTCCTGACCCAATGATGTTGTAAATTTTTTATTTTTTTAAAAATGTTTATGATGATTAAAAAAATACATGAAAAAAAGAAAAGAAAAATAAAAAAATGAAATACACATTCATGACATATTTTCAGGTTACTTTTTTATTAGTTGTAGCAGTTCTCTTTAGTTAATTAAGAATATTATCATATTTAAATTATGTTAAAACTCTAATTATTTATATAGTTATACTTTTTTAAAAATATTTAACAAAATTTCATTATTTATTTAATGATGAAATATTAGTATTTTATAAATGGCTTGATTATTTTGAAATTAGTGGTACTTGTGTAAAATCCTGTATGGCGTAAGATTTTCTAATTGATAAAAAAAAGCACGTTTGCCACATCTGTCAAATTGAAGAAAAAAATAAAGTGTAATTTCAAATATTAAAATAGTCTAATGTATAAGAATAAAATTATTATTTATTTATGTTCATCATTTATTATGAAATTTAAATTATATTAAAAATTCAAATTAATTAGATAGTTTTTTTCTCTAAAAATGTACCGTAAAATTTCATCATTTATTTAATGATAAAAAATTAGTATTTTATAAATTAAAGTTGATTTTTAGTGTATGATATAATAAACAGTAATAGAATATGCGAAAAAAACATGCGAAGAAAAAAAAAAGCTTCTTTATTGATCATTTAAAACTCAAAAATTAATATTTTTTCCACTTTTTCTTTCTTCTTCTCTCTCATTCCCTATGCACAATTGCGGTATTACGTCGCACATTGGCATTCACACGGACAAAATATATATATATATATTTAATGTTCATTAATGTTTATCATACTGTTGATGAACAGTAATAAGATATGAAAAAAAAATAGCTGATTTAGATTGTGTATGATATAATAAACAGTAATAGGATATGCGAAAAAAACATGCGAAGGAAAAAAAAAACAGCTTCTTCATTGATCATTTAAAACTTAAAAATTAATATTTTTTTCACTTTTTCTTTCTTCCTCTCTCTCATTTCCTTCACACATTGGCTTTCACACGGACCAAAAAAAAAAAATTACTGTTCATTATTGTTCATCATACTGTCGATGAACAGTAATAAGATATGAAAAAAAAAAAGGCTGATTTAAATTTACTGTTCATAATGAATAATAATGAACAGTAACATTATAGCGGCTTTTTAAGTATAGGCATATATATATATATATATATATATATCTTCCTAATACTTAAAAGCGTGTATAAGATGAACAGTAGTGAATAGTGCCGTCCAGCACTTTCTTTTCTTCTCCTTGCTTCTTCTCGTTGCCTTCTCTGAAATTCCTTTATTCTCAATTCGATTTTTACTCTTCTCCGTTCAGTTAGCATTTCCTCGTTCAACACATAAAATATCTCACCTTTACATACAACAGATGGATTTCATCATTTCCAGATTCACATTTACAGAACAATTTACAAACTCAACTCAAGGAAGAAAAAAAATTTTCCCGTGCTCTTCAGATTTGTTCTCGCCGTTGGTACGCAATTATATTCAGATTTACAAACTCATCTCTACCTTCTGCATCTTGTTTTTTTTTTTGTTTGTTTTTGTTTTTGTTTTTTTGTTTTTGTTTTTTTCTGTTTCTCGCATGTTTTTTTTCTTTGTACCTCAAATGGGTTTCTGGGTGAAAATCAGTGTGCGACGGAGAGGGAAAAGGAACCTTGTGGTGGCTGGGTCTCCTAGAGGTTGTCGTCGGTGTCAACTGGTGGAGCTGCGGTGGCCTCGGTGGCTGCCTACGGCCGCAGATTCGGTGAAACAAATGGATGAAACCCATTTTGGTTCACTTTCCGTGGGGGAGAGGAAGGGCTGCGCGTGGGGGACTTCCACGGCGGCTGGATTGGTCGCCGCCTTGAGGGGGATTCCTCGGTGGCGGTCGTGAGCTTCGGTGGCCACGTACGGCGACGTAAGATGGCACAAATGGGTCAAAACCCATTTCGGTTCCATTTCCGTAGGGGAGAGGGAGGGCTGCTCGTGGGGGACTTCAGCGGTGGCTGGGTTGGTCGCCGCCTTCAAGGGGACTCCTCGGTGGCGGTCGTGAGCTTCCGTGGCCGCGCACGGCGGCGCGAGATTACATAAATCGGAGAAACTCATTTCAGTTCTCTTTCCGCGGGGGAGAACCATGGCTGCACGTGGGGAACGATGGAGGTGGCAGCGATGCTCATCGGCGTGAGGGGAACATGCCGGTGGTGGCCGTGATCATGGCCGGGGCTCGGCGGCGCCGGGCTGCGCTGGAGGAGAAATGGCCGTGCGGGAGAATCGGCTAGAAGAGAGAGAAAAATTAGCAAAAAATATTTTTTTCCTACAAATTTACTTAAAAATATATATATATGTTCATGTAATTCACAATTTCTGATCTGAAAAATATTAAATATTAGTAAATTCTTTTTTTTTTTTTTACAGCTTTGCTTTTATCTTTACTAGAATATTACATTGATGAATTTTTTACATAGGTTGAGCTCCGTGAAGTTGAAAGTCGAAACAAGATATTCCAACAACTAGCTACATATAAAAGTGTCGAAAGTATGAATCCTTTAACTTTTTAGTTCTATATTGTGAATTAATAACTCAAATAATATTTTTTGCTTCTCTGATTTTAGCACCTTTTAAGTCATTTATTTAATGTCATTTATTCAATAATTATTTTGCATGAACTTTGAGCTGTTTTAATTTATAATTTCGAATTAATTTAAAAATAATACTACATTTTAAGAAGACTTTTCCTGAAATCTTGCACTGTAGATTATTTAAAGTCTTTTAGAAATATAGCAACTTTTATATAAAAGAGAATCTACTACATTTATCTTTAAAAAAAAAAAATTATCTCATCTCACATTTACATCTAAACATATTCTAAGATAAATCATATAAAAATAATACTATATTTTATTTAATAAAATAAAATTGCTTAAAACATTCACTAACAATATTTTATTTAATTAATTCCACCTGTCTTAATTCACTCTAAATTATAAGTTTGTTTCTTTTATAATTCCAAAATAAACAAAATACATTTACCATTTGAAAAACTACATCAATATTTACAGTTTAGTTATATAATTATACGTAATCATTTATTGAAATATTGAAAATTTTAAAAATTGAAATTTGAATTAAATAATTTGATAAAATAGAGTACATAATCAATAAAAATAATATTATATATAAACTTATACTCTAAAAGATGCTTGAAAAATAAAATGAAATAAAAATTTTGTGAATATTAATAAGAAAGTTTGTAAATAATAGAAATGTAATTTTGGATTAAATAATTATTAAATTTTAAAAAATAAGACATAACAGTTGAATAAAAAATATTATAAAATTAAAATATTTTTAAATTATAATTCAGTAATTATACCTCTTTTACTACTATTTTACTACTAAATAATTTTTTTTTTCTTTTCTTATTTATATTTGAATTAAAAACCTCTTAATTTATTCTTTTTGTATAACATGTTCCACTCAATGATTTCATTTGCCCTGTACAGTTATTTTACTTCAACTACATAATACCATTCCAAAATTTTCAACACTTTCTGTATACTTGATTCATTTTTTTTTTTTTTTATAGGTAAAATTAATAAAACGGTAAGATTCAATTTAAAGCATACCTTCCGGTAAAAAGAAATATGAGCAGGTTGCCAAATGAGGCAGCTTTGTATAATCCTTCTATACGTTGTATCACCATCCAACGTGCCCAAACGTATTGACCACCAACGGGGGCAACACAATACCAAATCTTCTGAGCCACAGTCAGTCTCCATCCTTCCACACCTGTTCTGACCCAAGCCCGTGATAGCCATGTAGTAATAGAAATGTTGGAGACGGTGATTTATAAGCCCAACAGATAACATATGGACTGCCCAACATTTTACTTTGTCTATATTGGAACCGACAATAACATAGCGTGGTAACACAACTGGCCGCATAGTTTGGATCTATTCAATGTTCTCTCCATAAATGCTGTGAATGAGGAGAACACACCACTTTGAATCCATAACCCGGACACTTTACTTTCAATAACAAAAGAAACACTTATGTAATATTTAGTTTTTTTAGACTTTACTTTCAGTAACGAAAGAAACAATTATGTAATATTTAGTCGTTTTAGACTTTACTTTCAGTAACGAAAAAAACAATTATGTAATATTCACTTTCCAGACTTACTTAAACGTATAGTTTATTTAAATCTATTATTAGAGACCTTAAACAATTATAGTTTGCTTAAATAATTAGTTATATTATCTTTATAGACCTTATCATTAAATTCTCTTCTTCTACACTAGATGTTTATATTTTAGAATAATCTAACACAGGGCAAACGTGCATCGCACGTAAATCCACTGCTAGTATATATATATATATATATATATATATATTGACTTCTAGTTTATTGACTGCTAGTTTATTCTCAACCAGTACTATTCTAATTTCCTACCATTCAATCGGGATTCGGGACTCAATTTCTTAGCCTAGCTGTAATACTATTGTCTTGCCTCGTAAGGAACAAGGATAAGGATCCATACTCAGAAAATTAGTATACTTTAGTAACTTAATTAGATATATTTTTATGGGTATAATTTAATGATATGTAATATAATACCAACATAATTGATTGAACTCAATTATTATATATTTTATATATCTAGAATCAATATATTTTAATTATTTTATGATATTATTATTAGTTTTTGAATGAATAAATAGTTAAGAGATATAAATTTAAATTGATTAATAGTATGATTTATGTTTAATTTTATAATTTATAATTTAATTAGATAATTTTTTTCACATGTATAGTATATTTTTAATATTCTATTCTTTATTTTAGATCAATAAATGCACAATAGCCAAAAATGGAAAAGCATTACAAACAAACAAATAAGATCAATCCCACTATGAAGCACATGGATGGGACCCCTTCAATCCTACTAATCAAGTGGGCTAGGGGGCCAGGGCGACCAACTTGGTCTGACTTCTTTTCATGCTTGCTTTTCGGTGGGAGCCACAGGAAATAAAAAGAAACTCACGCGCGCTGTAAGAGAAGTTGGCTAGGTGAGCTTGGGTGTAACTGATCTGGTTTTGGATAAAATCTAGGACCGAACCGATATGTATCGGTTTTATATTTTTCAAAACTGATTACGTACCGGTTATCCTTCTAAACCGGTACTTTCAATTTTACCGGTTTTCGGTTCGGTTCGATCCGATTTTTTTAAAATGTAAATTTCACAATTTATTATTAAAAATAAAGTTTTAAATTTCGTATCGTACCGGCCGGTAAGGCCGAAATTTTTCGTTTCGGCCGTCCGGCCGGTACAGGTACTATATGTTTTCCGTACCGGCCAAAATACCGGCCGTACCGGACTGTAGCGGCCTTTTCGGCCTATATTTCGGCCGGTACCGGCCGATATTTCGGCCTGTGTATTTTTTTTTTTCATTTTTTCAAATTACAAATTTATTTTTTAACCCCTAATTCAGACTAGACTATTTATAATTTATATATATATGTATTTATATATAATTTATTTATATATAAACTATTATTTTGAAATATAATTTATATATATAATTTATTTATATATCGACTATCCCGAAACGTTATCCCGAAACGCTATCCCGAAACGGTACCGGTATCGAAATATTTCGTTCCAGTGCCTTGACCGGTACGCCGTCGGGTACGGTATTCAAAACATTGATTAAAAATTTGTTTATAAAAAAAAAATCGATTTAAAAAAAACTGTTTTATACTTTTATTAATATATTAGACTATATAATAGTATTAATATTAGACTATTGGTATAGTTATAAGTTATATATTAGTATTAGTTATAAACTTTTAGTGATTTAGTATTAACATTTTATATAATAATTTATAAATTATAATAAGAAATTATTTCATATATGAATATATATGTTATATATAAAATTTCACATAAAAATTTATAATTATATATTATATATAAAACTTATATATATTAATATTTAATATATATAATATTTTGTATAAAACTTATATATAAAAATATTATTTTTTATTTTTTTTAATCAACCGGTCCGGTCCGGTTCGGTCCGGTCCAAAAAATTCCGGAACCGGAACCGGCCGGTTTTTACATTTTAAAAACTGGTTCCAGACCGGACCGGTTCAAAACCGGTAAAACCGGTCCGGTTTGGTCCAGTCCGGTCCGGTTTTTCGATTTTTCGATTTGAGTTTACACCCCTAGTTCTAAAGCCTGGGTTGCAGTAAAGCTTTCATTTGCTCTTATGTTTGCTGAATTTCTGTAGTTCTTAACTTGTACACTTCACTCTATTGGAAATCAAATTCTCTAAATGGGTTTTTGTTGGATTCTCTCGTTCTTTGTTCTTGTTTTTGTTCTTGTTCTATTGTCGACACTAGGCATTTCAAAACTTTGAATCAATCGAAATTTCTCCCAGCTAAGTGATAAAGTAAATTTGATTGATGATTAGTGATGAATTTTTGCAGCGTCTTGGTACATGATCTCTAAGCTTATATTTTTCAAATTGCATTTTGTTAATACCTTAATTAAGTTAATAAAAGATGAGTAATACTCAAAAATCTGTGTGATGTGTGGAGTCAAAAGAAATTCTAAAACCACAACCCAAGTGTTTGTCAAATTGTTTCTGTTAAGTCTGTGGTTTCCAATTACTCAATTATATTTCTGAATGCAATTGGTGAGGTTTAAAAATTACAGTTTATTTTAATTTCTTGAAATTTAAACCTTCCTGGTTTAGTCTATCTATCCAAAATTTCCAAATCCAAGATTTTCTAAAGTTCAACCATACATTTCAATGACAACAGATTCTTGTTTGTAAATAAATCATTTCTTGGTTCATTTTCTATTTTTCATGCAATACTCATTTTTTCACCTGATTATTCAACCAACTTCTTTCCAAATCTGCATTCCTACATTTTCATTGAATCAAATTGTTTGAGTCCCTCTTATCCCTGTGGAGATGAACTTGGATGCTACCTTTTATTACAACCAAAACTGCTACAGGCAACCGGGGTGGGGAACCCCCGGGGAATCGGTTGTGCCATGTCAGCCGAGATATTTTTCTCTCTTTAATCCGTTTGCATCTTCAAAATTCTCCAACCATACATGGTAATAATCCCATAATCTAAAACACACTGATTCCATTTCAATTCACTTAAATCTCTTCCAGAAAATCTCGTTTTTATACCTTTATGAGCCCTAAATTTCTGATTCTATTAGTTTAAAGTTTGTCCTCACTTTTCTTCGTTTTATGAGGGATAGGAAATTCTTGCGGCCCCATGGCTACTGTGCTCAAATCCAGACCTTCCAAGGAAACAACTTCATTCTCGTCACCTTGTTCTGTTGCTTCATATTTAATCACATGCATGCTGGTCGTGTTGCTAGCTCTCACTGCACTCACCATACCAAGTGCAATGACCTCTATATGAACACCCCCTACCATTCACTTCCTTTAAACCTGTGTCTAATTTATGTGGCGAGTTCATCAAAAAGGGTATCCAAGTATTCAACGACAGTCGGAAAATAACTCAAGAGTTGTAATCTTGATAAGAATTCGAGGGAGAAGTTGAGCACTAAGTGTTGTACCGTACTGAGCTCGAATGGGGACACACGAGAGGTGTGGTCCGGGGATGGGATGGTGATACGAACGGGCAATTCGAGCTTGCATACGGTTCGAGGGAGTGGCGGTATGAGCCCCGAGTTTGGAGTGGTAGTTTCGGGTCAAGTTCGAAAGATGGGTGCTGAGGAGGGTCCAATGTGGGGAATAGTTTTCCGACGTTGAAGGAGATCCGTATAGGGCTCGAGTGTCTGGAGGGAGTCGCCGTGCTGAAGGGGTTGAAGTGGAATAGAGCTAGAGTGAAAATGAAGCTTGTTGAAGACGAATGGAGGGATACGAAAATGGAAGGAAGAAAAAACACAGAGGAAGAAATATAAAAATAGGGCCAAAACGCCCAGCTTCATTTTCCATGGGGCAAGGGTTTCCCCGCGATTCCCCAAGCCGATTGAATATAGTATTTTTCTATTGTAACTGATTTATTCCTACACTTGGCAGTGATAAATTGGAAGCCACAAAATGACTTTTTTCGGGTGGTGGACAGAAGACAAGAAGACAAAGCATTAATTGATGGGCTAAAAATGGGGTATTTTTTATTTTTAAAACCCATGCATGTTGGCCAACTCACGAAGACCAAGATGGTGGGAGCCATGTGGAGAACCAAGAAATAAAAAAGAGGGAGTGCAACGCAACCCAAGAGGACACAGACTAGTGGGCCAGTGTGTAGAAAGCCGCCCATGGCCGAGTAGCCCATGTCTTGGCCATGTCAGGGACATGCCAATGACAGCCCTTGACACTGCCATTGATATACCAGGACAGCCCCACAACCAGCCTACATACGTGTCATGACCCATGCCTTGACATGCATGAGATGCCTAGCAAGGCTACTGGCCGCACGCAGCCCAGCATGTTGCCCAACATGCGCATGCCAGTGAGGTTAGTAACTGCACGCAACCCAGTGCACAGCCCACCCTGTGCACGCCCATGCGCATGCCCTTATGCCGCACACCCATGCTCATGCCATGCCAACACCCAGGCCCCTACTTGCGCCATGTCGCATAGCACGCAGACAATGTCACACCTAGGCCCATGCCTGGGCCATCAGCAGCATGCCCACGCCCAAGCCCCTGCCTGGGCCATGCCAAGCCAACACAGCAGCAGTAGGCCAACGTCCAGCCCCCTAGCCTGGGCCGTGCCATGCCAACCCAGTCCAAGTCAGGCCAGCCAGCACATGGCCCATGCCGTGGGCCAAACCTAGGCTTCCGTTGGCCAAACCTAGGCCACCGTGGCTTTCCAAGGGCCATGTGGGGCCCACCCAAGCCATCATTTACAAGGAACCACTTTAGGGTTTCCTCTTATGCTTTTGTTATAAATAAGGCAGTTAGCCATTTCATTTTCACATTTTGACAATTTGTTTGTGGAGACTATTATTGTTCTTGAGGTCATTTTTTGTGTCTTTGCATTTGGGTTCTTTTGGATGCAATTCGTGAATCTTCAAAGAGATAATCACATCTTGCAATTCATGAATATGTGTGATTCAAGTTATCCAATCTTATGAGTATTATTCATTCATTCTCTTATCTTCCATTATCTTCCATTGTTCATCTTTATTATACTTGCGTTGTTCTTATGATTTTCTTGAGCTTTCCCACTAAACAAACACCACTTCATTCCCATGTCCAAGCCAATATCCATATTTCCACTTATCATAATTAGCCTTCCTTCCATACCCATAAACCCTAGCCGAAATACCCTAGTTCCCAATAAGGTAATTCCTATAATTTAGGAATCCTTGACTTCATCCAAATCCCATCCCTTGATTTAAGGACTTTCTATCTCATCTTCAATTCCTTAAATCTCTCTATCCCTACATTATCTCAAGTCAACCAAGACTTACCATAATTTCCCAAAACCGAATTCCTATCATCCCTTAAAAGATTCCTACCATTTAGGAGTCTTTCCTTCTTCATTTTCAAACCGTCCAACCCCTATCCAAACCCCAAATCGTGCCAACCCTAGTTGCCCTAGCCCCGAAACCCTAACCTCACTTTTCCAATCCAACCCTAGCTCATTCCATTCGGCACCATCCTCAAGGACAAGCACAAGCCGTACCACATTGCATTGCATTCATCAAACACTTAGATCACCCAATTGCATCATCATCATCATCATCATCATCACTTCCATCACTTAAACACTAAACCTTCATCAACTTAGGGACCCTCCATTGCCACGAAAGTTGAAGGCCAAGCAAATTGGCAAGGTCCACTCAGCCATCACCATCATCAAGGCGAGCTCGTAGACCTTAGTATTTAGGGACTAGATCGAGGTCCCTAACACAGTGGCCAGCAACGCAAGACATGGAAGAAGAAAAAAATATAAGAGAGAAAGGGACCAGTGAGGATGCAGGAGTTCTATATAAAGGGCTGACGAAGAGGGGGAAGATCGTGAGAGTTTGGGGAGAAGTCATTTTCATTTTCTCTACATTCATTAGTTCATTTTATTTGAGAGTTAGTTTGTTTTTTTCAAGCTTGTTTTGTAATATTTGGTTTTGTGTTTTATTTTAGTTTTCTTATGGAGAATTTTTCCTTGAAATCCATGGCTCTTGTGATGAACATGGTTGGCTAAATTTTGGTACTAAGGTTAGAGGTGAAGTCTAATGATTTAAATATTGTTTTGGATCAACAATAGAGTTTATATTGTGAGTTTGATCTATTGAATGGTGTTATTATTGGATACTTTGATTATCTATATATTTATTTTGATCCATTGTGATGTCTGAATACATTGGATGCTTGAAAAATTCATGTGATATTCAAATGAGTTTGTGAATGTTTCTTCCATCAATTGTTCAAACTTAATCTTTAGTGATTAGTTTTTTTGGACTTAAATGTTAAATTTTCCAGTTAGACAGAATCATTATTCTAGTTTAACTAAGCTAAATTGATTGGAAACAATATTCTAAATTATTAGACGCATCCTCAAAACCTTAGTCATTCTCCATATTGATTTATTTTATCATTTCAGTTATATTTTGTTACTTTAAAAATCCTCATCTAAGTGATTCCCCCCTCTATTTGATTGCATGTTCCTTTTAATATTCTGTTTTCATTTTTTAATTTTATTCTCTATATCATGTAAGTCAATCTCTATGGATTCGACCATGTTCGATACTACAACACCTGTATACTTGCAAGTAAAACTGCTCTAAATTTTTGGTTCATTATTTTGAGTCAAAGTTTAGACGCAACAATAATGATAAATAATTATGTTGCTTTGTAGCACTAATTATTACTTATTAAAAGTAGGATGAGTTTTATTATCTTATTTCATGAAAATAAAGCTTATGCTATGTGTAAAAGACGTGTCCCACCACTGGTCGTGATCATTAACCTACAAATTTTTAAGTGGGTGGCACGATATGCCTATGACACATCCGATACTTAAATTAACAATAAGTGAGAGATAATAATTCAAGAATGTACAATCAAGTGATTCGAAGGTTACCTGTTGCTCCTATATATAGGTATTGAGAATATTGGATGAGTACTATAAAATAATTAACTTTGCACAATATTTAATCATTATAAAGCTTATTCTTGATGTATCGAAGTTATCTAATTATTACGTTATCCATATTGGTAACATGAGGTTTATCACTCTCTAATAATCTAGGCGGTTAGGGTCTGCATTAAACTACACGACTTATTTGAATAACTATCCTTTATGGATGATGGGTCTTGGGCCCCTAGTTTAGGCTAGACCAAAATGAACTCCTCCACTCTAAAAATTATGTAGCACTGGTCTTAGGTACGCACTATAAGCGAGAAAGAAGTCCCTGAATTTATTATAGGAAAAGAAAAAGAAAAAGAAATCATTATTTTTTTATGGTAACTACAGTTGAGGTCTTTTCGACATGAAAATTATGAAACGTTTTTTAGAATTGAAAATCAAAAGGGTTTTTTATGCAACAAATGAGCATTTAAATAGTACGGGAAGTGATTTAAAAAAAAAAAAAAAAAAAAAGGTAAGGGAAGTGTATATAAGAGATAGGCAAGTGAATGTTCTTAACGGGTGAAGTGGAGAAGTTGGTGTTGTAATTAAGAGAATAAAAAAAAAAAAATTAAGAAACTAATAAAATTGTAAAAGAATTTAAGAAAATCAAGGTTTGTTTGGGAATACAATTATTCTTATAAATACTTCATTACTATTTACAAATAATTTATTATTATTTATAAACTATTAATTATTATTTATTAATGATCTGAAATACTCTTAACATCAAAACAAAGCATTAGATATCTCAATAACAAGCAAAGGAAAGATTTCAAGAATTATATAAGTAATAGATATAAGATAATTTTTTTTACAGCTTTTTTTATTGAGTTTTTTTTTTTTTTACACAAATAGGGTAGGAGACAACAATTTCTTTTGAGCAATTCTACATACAACCATGGAATATGTAATCGTCGCGTAATCGTTTTGAAAAATAGTGAAATTCACTATTAAAAAATTAATTTTTTTCATATAAATTTCATATTTTATTTTTTTTTAAATAATTACACGACGATTGCATTATTCACGATTATAAATATATTTTCTCATTTATCTTAATATTAACATTTTGTGCTATCACAAGTTTAACCTCCTTCGTCATATATTCCGTCCATCCTACTTAATGGAAGACGCGTGTCACTCTCTAGCAGTAATGGATCCACATTATGAAAATATAGAATAGAAATGCTTGGAATCCCTCTGATAATGGGTCCGAGCATATCTTCAGTAATTTTTTTTTATTCAGTGATTAAAGAAATATTTTTTAATAATATTATAAATATTTTTAAAAAATATCCAAAAAAAAAAAAATGAATGAAAAAAAAAGTCAGAAAAAATAGAAAAACTTTTTTGTTCTTCTCGACCGGTCTTGTGCTAGCACTGCTCAATATAGAAATGCCATACATTAGATTTTTTGAAAATTCAAAAACACCCTCTCAGATTTTATTCATAATTCTATAAATATAAAAATATCCCCCCAAAAAATTTATAATCTCCATATACTCTTTAAAATTTTCTAAAATTTCAATATATCTAAAAATATCTCTCTATTTATTTTTTTCATATAGTCTGAAGGTTTTATATAATTTCCATATATTATCAATTTTTAAGGATATGGCCTCACCAAAACTAAATTAAAATTAAGTTTAGGAGAAATAATAAATTTATTAATATGAATCCTAAAACTTTTTGTTATACAATATTGAGCTTCTTAAATACGAAATCCAAAGTGAAAATACACGAAAAAACATTTAAGGTTGATGATCAGTATAAAAAAATTTTTTAAAAAAAAGGAAAGAAGAGAAAGATAATGATATGCTTACTACCCTCATACCACCATTTTCCAATTCTTTTTATTTTTTTTTTAGTTTTTTTAGATTATTTTACTTAATTGTTAAGAAATTGACTATTAGTTATTAGTGCACTTATATATTTTTTAATTTTTTTTCTTAATGATTAAAGATGTTAAAAAAATAATTAAAATAAAATAATAAAAAATAAAAATTTAAATACACTATATAGTAATAAAAGGGTAGTAGGAGATAGTAAGCCTATTATTATCCATAACAAAATAGTTGATAGGTATTATCCTCTAAACTTTATTGAGCAAGAAGAAATTTATGTAAGGTCTCAATTATAGCATTATATGTTTAGTGCAATATGAAAATATCTAGATTTTACATGGAATTTAATAAGCTAACTTATATACTAGAATGAAAGATGACATTCTAAAAAATCACTTGATAATTTCTATGAAAAAAATAAATTCTAAATATTTAATTACTAATATAATAATGGATAAATATTATTCCATGGAACATGCTGGTCAGAAATCCAAAACATATTTTAAATTGTGTTTTTAGAATTTTATTTTGTGTACGTAGCAAATTATCGAGAGCTAATTCTATATATAGTTATGTTTTTATGATTATTTTAATCTCTTTTTATTGTACATAAAATCAATCACACAATAGAAAAGTTAGCCCCCTTCAAAACTTGTTGGTTCCGCCACTACTCTATAGAGTTGTCACGTGGTAGAAGTTTTTTTTCTTACTTAAAAACTTCAAATAAAAATAAAACATCAATTTCAATAATTTTAAATTTAAAAAATACAAAACAAATATTAAAAAATAACGTTAGAGGCTCCCCTCCACCCATCCCGTGGTGGTCCAGGTGGTGGCCTGATAAAACGTGATAAATTGTGATCCACTTAAGGCCGGAACAAGCCACAAGTTTTATGTTCTTTTTGATAATTCCAAATAAACTACAAACCCTTGTATTTGTAGCCATGCACTCCTAACCATATGCAGAAACCTACTCTTATTCTAATAAAAAAAAGGGAGAAGCTCTCAACCGGTCGGGTGTGTAGTCCCTCCCCTTTTACACCTGCCAATGAGTAGTTGTCACGTAGGCATGCAGATGATTCTCAAAATTTTTTTTTCCTGTGATCTCCCCCCTCTCTCTCTCGACCCCCGTCGCCTACTCCTCTCTCTTACTCTCTAAAATACATACTCTCTCTCTAAAGCAAATAATCTCTCATTCGAAACCCCCCTCCCTCTCCTCCAATTGTTGCCCCCTCAACAATTTCAAAATCTTTAGACTATTATGTCCTTGACCTGCATAATGGCTTATCCATTAAACAAACAATGACATCTCTAATGAATCATCCCCTAATCAATATGCCATTGCAATAAAGAGTCTACTCTTGATCAAAATGTCATTGCAAAAGAGAGTCTGCCATTGCAAAATAAACAACCAAATAACAAAATTACTCCCCGACATTCTCTTCGAAAAAATTCTTTTTTTCAAGGTGACAAATATGCATTCAAGAAAGAGGTAAACTTTCTAGGAAAAGTATCATGAGACTAGTGAACTCAAGAAAGAGAACTTGCATCACCATGAATTAAACCGAACACTAAAAAATTGTAGAAATCGAACACACAAAATCGAGGTCGATCTACTGTCTTGAACCCGCAAAAAATTGTAGAAATTGAACCCACAAAATCGAGGTTGATCTATTGTCTTGAACCCACAAAAAATTTCAGAAATCAAACCCAAAAAAATGAGTTTGATCTACTATATCGAACCCACAAACTGCATCACCATGAATAAATCAAACCCTAAAAGGCTAAAATAAACTTACTAGAAGGGTTCTTTCTAGGAGGGGGCGTGGGTAGAGACGAGAGAAAGGGAAAAGGGGAAAGAGAAGAAAGGAGAAGGGGGAGAGGGGAGAGAAATGAAAGAAGGTTGATTTAGTGCACTAGTATACATCATAAATCACATAAATCTCATATTTGTTGAGATCTTATTGGTTGGTGTAAAAGAGAGCTAAACACCCGACTGACTCTGTGTTTTTCTCTAAAAAGGCCAACCCTACTCCTATTCTAATTAGGATAACAATCCTTACTAACATAAACTAGTTTAAAACAATAAAACAACTGACAGTTTTCATCAACTGACAATCCTAGAATAAAATACAATTTCAACCCACTTCGTGTCCTATTCCACTGTGACTTCTCCACTTCGTAGTAGACTTCTAAGTTCTGTTTCCATCATTCATGTCCTCTTCCACAACAACCTTGTCCCCAAAGTGCAACCATGGAAACTTTCATTTTAACTGTTCCATTTCTTGCCACTTTGCATCTTCCACTATTTCGAGAAGGAAGACTTGAGGTGTCTAACACTTATGTCCCAGTGTAAACCTTTCATCGCAATTGAAACATTGCCCTTTCTCTTGCTTCTTCTGCATCTCCTCCCAGCTTAATCTTTTGAACTCTAGATTGTTGTTATTACTTGTCGTAGATGCGTAGTGACCGCTTAAAGGGCCTCTGTTGCTGGAACTGGTGTTCGACTTCTTATAGATGTGTACTTTTCCTTTACTTACTTAACCAATCGTCCCTCATTCCTACCAATTTAATGGTCTCATGCATTTTTTTGGCTTGAACATCCGGACGTCCGCAATGATTTTGTCCTTAAATCCTCCCAAAAATGTGCTTTTAGTGCCTTTTGAGGCCAACCAACCACTCTGGTTGCTAGTCATTCAAACTCACGCTGATAATCTCAGAGAGACCTAGTTTGATGAATCCGAGATAGTGCTTCATCAAAGTTCTCGTATTCGGTTAGTCCAAACCGCGCAAATATCTCCCGCACAAAGTCATCTCAGGGGATGAGCTTTTTGTCCTCCTTGTAGACTCGTTGAACCCATTGCCACAATAAATTCACCTCACCTTCTAAGTGGAAGGAGACTAATCGCACCTTATGATCCTCAACAATGCCTTGAAACTCAAAAAACTATATCGCTCGGTTTACCCATGTCATTGGATCACCGCCAGAGTAATGCAGAAAGTCCATTGTAAACTGTCGTGGATGGAATTGTTGGTATTCTCATTCTCCTTGGTGCAGAATCCGTGAGTGTGAGCCCACTTCTTCCTGCTTTGAAAAGTCTTTGTCTGGCCGATGGAAGGGTTGCTCCTGTGATGCCTCCAAAGACTCCTTGATTGCCTTCAAACTTTCTTCCATTGCTTGAAGCCGTAAATTGGTGTCTTTGGCCCCTTATCGTACCTCATGCAGATTGTATTCAAAGCTTTCAAGACGTTCCTTAGTCGTAGCCATGCTCTGATACCATTGATGGAACCAGGATCTTACAACGATGAAAAGGATAAATTGAGATCCACTTAGGGCTGGAACAAATCACAAGTTTTATATTCTTTCTAATAATTCCAAATAAACTACAGACCCATATATTTACAGCCATCCACTCCTAACCATATACAAAAACCTACTCCCATTCTAATAAAAATAACAATCATACTCCTATTCTAATCAGAATAACAATCCTAACTGATATGAACTAGTTTAAAGTGATAAAATAATTGACAATCATAATAACTCTTCTTACTCTAATTAAATAATAACTCTTCCTAGAATGAAACACAACTTCAACTCACTTTGTGTCCTACTCTACTGCGGCTGCTCCACTTTGCAGTAGACTTCTAAGTTCTGTTTCCGTCACAGCCACCACTTGGTGGCCCTTTTCTAACTTATAGTTGTCGCTAGACCAAGTTGGTTTGGCTGGCGGGTGGTTGGTGGGGGAGAGTCCCTCCCCTCCGTTCAACATTTTTTTAATGATTTTTTTTTTTTTTATCTTTTTGTGTTTTTGATTTAAAATAATTATTATTTTTAAGTAAGAAAAGAAAATTCAACTCAGCCACTCTCGAGAGTGACATGTATCTTTCGTTAAGTAGAATAAACTCAACTTGTGACGGATTGAGTTAATTATAAACTTGTCATAGGGTGTTAATCCTAAAAAACAAAGGGCTTAATCTCAAATTGGGAAAAGTGCAGGGGTTATTGGTCATTTATAAAAGAGTCGGGCTACTCTGCCGCCCAAAGTAGTCCGCTCAGTTTGACCGCACTTCACTTTTTATATTTTTATTTTTTCTTCATTTTTATTTTTTATTTTTTTAATATATTTTAATATTTTAAAAAAATAAAAAAATTCACTAATACATTTAAAATTCCTTCATCATTAAGTAAAAAAAAAATCACCGAGCTGTCAAACCGAGTAGTACAATTGGGGCGGCAGAGTAGTGTTTTTCTTTATAAAATGTCCCTGCCATCTCACTTTCGGTGCGCAATCAGTACGCGAAATTGTCTGTAATTATAAGAACTGAAATTTAAATAAAATTTGTAATGAGGGCATGGAAAAACTTAATAAAAAAGTCTATTTCTTCTCTTATCTTGTGGAGGTTCGACTAACCTTTAATTTAATCAACTTTCTTGCATTTTCTATTCAGTTTTCTATCATTTTCCTTTCAATTAAATATATTAATTTGGAAGTATTAAAATAAAAGTAACTTTATTGTAACATTGCCCAAACATATTATTTTAATATATTATTCGATTTTCTTTTGTTTTCTTTTCAACGTTTTGGTAATGTTATAATAAAAATAGATTTACAATTTAACATATTAATGTGTGAGTTTATTTTTAGAGTAATGTTACATATAGTTATTGACTGCGTAAGTATCGTGCAGTCACTTTGAAAAAAAGTGAGGTTCACTATTAAAAAATTAATTTTCTTTTTATGTGAGTCTCGTATTTATTCACTTTTTTTAAAACGCTTGCGAGGCGCTTGCATACTCACAACTGTAATTATCATTTCTCTTATTTTTATAAATGTCTATATGATTATAACATTTCTCAAAATATGAAATAAATGGAATGAATTGGTGAAATGGTTTGAAGGGATAGTTGACAATTAAAGCAAGAAGAGGCGTACTTGGCAATGAATAATGGAATAAGCGAAGTCAGTTCATAAAAATTAGTAGTCCTTAGCATTGGTATAGGAATCATTAAATGAGTTCAATTTTTAAAATTTAATGAATTTATATTTAAAATTACTGTATTGAATTTATCAAACATCAAAATTCGAAACTTTGAGTTACAATGTATTTTAATTTATCTTTAAATTTGAAGACTCACTATTTACACTCTATAACTATTATTTTATTTATTTAAATTATTATTTCCTAATTTTGAGCCACAATATATTTAAGTTGAGAAATAATAATTTAAGTATCAAATTAAATTATTAATTAATATATAGTTAATATAATTGTAAAATATGAAAAAAATAAATTAAAAATATTATTATTAAAAAATAATATTATATTATTATTTTGATAAATTTAATGGTTAATTCAATGTGAAGTTATAAATACAAAAGTTTTGAATTAATGAAAAATATGTATTTTTTATTAAATTTTAAAAATAAAAATAATAAATCTAATGTTAATCCTATAGAGGGGAGAGAGTCAGAAGGTTGAGTGCAAAGTAGTAAAAGGAAATGATTATTTTTAATAAGCTTTTATTTTTTTTCAACAAACTGAATCAAAACAGATTAAGGTTAGGTTAGGATGCTGAATTGAGTTTGTTATGAATAGTAATAAATTGAGTAGTAAAGAGAATTATGTGAGACTCATCTAAACTGAATTTAAAGTATGTTAAAATGTTAAGATAAGTTTAGTATTTTTTACGAGAAATTGAAAAAGATTATGACTCTCATATATAAAGATATTTTAAGTTAAAAAAAAATTATAGATCTTATATATAAGAAAGTTTTAAAATTAAATAAATTAAATAATTTAAGAGTTGAATATTTAAATATTAGATTTAATTTAAAATTAAATTAAATTCAACCCAATAAGCAAACGAAGCCTGAGTTGCGGGTATTGAGGATGGGGTCCGAGACTACGTGCTGCTGCAGATGCAGAAGCGGAATCCAAGGGGTTGTTTGGATAGAATGATCGATTGGCTGCGGATCCCTCGATCATGGTAGGGCTGAGCACCGACACTTTCGGAGTCGGAGGGCCCAACCTCCGACTCCGACTCCGACTCCGACTCCGAAACATATAAAATCCGCTCCGACTCCGACTCCAACTTGTCGGAGCGGAGTCGGATTTTTTTATTATTTTTTTTTATCTTTTTTAACTTCATATTTGACCCATTTTTTTTTTAAAAAAAAATTGTGAGCTTTTAAATTTCAATTTTCTCAACATTACAATCTAAATTAATTAAACTTTTGATTATAACAAAAAATACAACTAAATAAAACAAGTAACATACTAACATGCATTCAAAAATTAAAAAGAAAGTCCTATTGCAATAGAAACGACGCCGTATTGTATAGTAGTATACTAACTAATATAAATCTATTTTATATATTATATATATATGAAAATTTATAAAAAAAAATATATGATATATATTATTATATATGAATATTAAAAAAAAAGCACCGAAATATTAATAATAAACTAATATACTTGATATATATATATATAAAATCTCTAATCTCTTATACTTGATATATATATTAATATATATAAATATTAGTTATACTAATAATTATATTAGTATTAGTTATTATTAATACTATATATTATAGTATTATACTAATAGTGATATTAATACTATATATAATTATAGTGATTAGTATAACTATATTAGTATTAGTTATAGTGATTTAGTATAACTATATAATATATTAGTATAAGTTATAATACTATAAGTTATAACTATAGTCTATATTAGTATTAGTATTAGTTATAGTGATTAGCATAACTATATATTAATATTTGCTATAGTGATTTTAATTTAGTATAACTATATAATAGTATTAGTTATTATTAATACTATATATTATAGTATTATACTAATAGTGATATTAATACTATATATTATAGTGTGATATTAATACTATATATAATTATAGTGATTAGTATAACTATATTAGTATTAGTTATAGTGATTTAGTATAACTATATAATATATTAGTATAAGTTATAATACTATAAGTTATAACTATAGTCTATATTAGTATTAGTATTAGTTATAGTGATTAGCATAACTATATATTAATATTTGCTATAGTGATTTTAATTTAGTATAACTATATAATAGTATTAGTATAAATATTATTATATTACACTAGCTATATCACTGATAGTATTAGTATACTAATGTCTAATACTAATATATCACTATAGTTAATAGTATCACATAGTAATATAGTATTAGTAATTAATACTATAGTGCTTTATATAGTAATTTATATATAGGCTTAAAGTGGTTTACTAATAGTATTAGTATTAGGCCATAAATCTAATTATTATACTAATGTATATTAGAATTACTAATATATTTATCAAAATGAATATGTTGAGAATTTATTAGGTCAAAAAATATAATTAATACAAGAGATTGTTATATAAAATTTATATGAATAATACTTTAGTTATTATACATTAGTATTATATGTTATTATAAATTTATAGATTAGTGTTTATCCATTAGTATATGTATTACAATATTACATGTTGATGTTATTATGCATCTTAGTGTTTATAGTATATTATATATACATTAGTATTACATGCTATTATATTTATACATTAGTAATTTAGAACAACATGGTAGTAATATTGTAAATTTTTAGTAGTATGATATTTACATATAGTCATATACTAAACTATTATTAGTAAATTTAGTCTATATATTATAGTATAAATATATTATTTAACTAGTATATTATTGAGTTTAACTAATTATATAAGATATAGTTGTAAAAAATTTAAATAATTAATATATAGAAAAACACATATTTTTATAATATATGTATAAAATCGGAGGTGGAGGCGGAGGCGGAGTCGGAGGGTCACGTCGGAGGCGGAGGTGGAGGGTCGGAGTCGGATCGGAGCGGAGCCGGAGTCGGTTCATCAATGACTCCGACTCCGACTCCGACTCCGACTCCGACTCCGACTTTCAAGAGGAAAAAAACTCCGACTTCAACTCCGACAAGTCGGAGTCGGAGCGGAGTCAGATTCGGAGTCGGATTGTCGGATTTTTGCTCAGCCCTAGATCATGGGCTGCACCCACCTTCTTGGTTTGGATCGAAAAAATTACGTGATGTGTCAACGTATATTTAACATACTTCTTGCTACACCCCAAACATATTTGTAGTTTGGAATATATAGTCTTCGTGTATTCTTTTATAAAAAAATAATAAATTAAAAATTTATATGTAAGAATTATTTTTTTAATAGTAATTTTTATAAAAAGGAGTACGAGACTGCATATTTCAAAAAGCATTGCTCCAAACATCCAAGAACAACAAATGAATCTCTTTAAAAGTAATGTTACATATAGTTATAGAGTATGTAAGTGCTATATAATCATTTTAAAAAAATGTGACATCTATTATTAAAAAATTAATTTTTTTTTTCATATGAATTTCATAATTATTTATTTTTTTAAAATAATTATACGATATTTATACTTTCACAATTATAACTATCGTTGCAATGAAGATGA
This sequence comes from Juglans regia, assembly GCF_001411555.2. NCBI lineage: Eukaryota > Viridiplantae > Streptophyta > Magnoliopsida > Fagales > Juglandaceae > Juglans > Juglans regia. The sequence goes on from NC_049913.1 coordinate 30,512,989, forward strand.
GAGAGATGACTTTTTTGTGAAAAAAATATATTTAAAACAGAAATCCTTCACGTTATATAATGTAATTCTAGAATAAAAAGATAAATCATTAAATATACATTTTAGTGGGGTACACTACATTAAAATTCACATGCACATTGAGAGAAAATTGGAGCCTATGCTTAAAGAATGACAATAGATTCAAACTTTTTGGGTTCATTTATTGCGGGATGCAGTATGATGTAGATTGTCAAACTTTTGCATTTAATTTCTCAAGCGTAGAGAGTGGTGAGAGCCTTAACGATTTGTTTCTTTATAGAGATAAGACGAGATTAAAATTAAAAAATAAAATAAAATATTATTAAATATATTTTTTAATATTATTTTTATTTTAAAATTTAAAAAAATTGAATTATTTATTTTATTTTATATTAAAAATTAAAAAAATTAAAATAATTAAATAAAATAAGATGATTTTTAAAAACAAACTAAGCCTGAATTACGGCAACTTTTTTCTCATAATATACAAGTTAATGTATATTATTATTATTTATTAATCGTGGTGAACAGTTGTACGACTCTATACTGCCATGAAAGGATGGGATGGACAATATAGTGTTCAAGGCAATGGGACCAAACATATCCCTGATTTTTTGTTTTTATTGGAAGTGGCCTTTTTGGTGGTAAGTGGAACTACATCATGTGAACCAAGAAATTTAAACAAAGATAAAGATCTTTAGCATTGTTTGTTTTTGTGAATGAGATAAAATGAAATAATATTAAAATTAAATAAAAAATTATTAGAATATATTTTAGTAATATTATTTTTATTTTAAAATTTAAAAAAATTAAATTATTTATTTTATTATGTGAGAATTTGAGAAGAGTCATGTTATATGTACAATGTTTATTTGAAGACTGCATATGTAAGTGTAGTCAATTTTGTCGTTAAAATTTTTTAAAATTATAATAATATTTTTCTCAAAATAGTATTTTTTTTTTATTTAATGAAGGGTTTGTATATGTAGTTTTTATTTGAAGATTATAAATATAATTTTTATTTAAAAAAATTATAATGATTAAATGAAATAAGATGATATGAATTGAAATGAATAGTTGTGATAAGTTGTTAAAATAAACTAGACTAGGCTTCGTTTGGTTTCAAAAATTCTCTCAACTCATCATTACAACTTTTTCAAATTCTAACATAAAATATAATAAATAATTCAATTTTTTCAAATCTCAAAATAATAATAATATTAAAAAATAATATTCTAACAATATTTTATTATCTCAACTCAACTCACTTCAACATCCAAACACAACCTAAAGATCTTATCTCTGTTTTAATTTCTTCGGCTCTTTCTTCAAACTTGTGTTGGATTTGAACCACTTTTGGAAGACCTCTCCCACTGTCCTACATATTAACAAACAAGGACTACTGGGAAAGTGATTGATCTGGGAAGGATTCTATCGCCAAAGTGCCTCTTTAATTATTCAAAAACCACAAGCACTTTTCAAAGTTCATTATCATGGAATCCTTGTTCTCAGCATTGATGACCTTCTCTCCTTCCTACCACTTTCCTCCTCGATATTCTTGGAATATATTTCTAATAATTAATTTTTGAATATCCGAGTACAAGTTGGAATCCTAGTTCACTTCCTACTATACTAGTTTCGTTCTTTCCTGGGTAGTTGGCCTTTCCGGTGTTTGTGTCTGTTAGGATTCCTAGTTCTAAACAAATTCCCATCTCTCTCTCGCTTAATGTATATCCATATATAATTTGCATATGTACATCCTTCGTGGTAATTCTCCATTGGTATCTTTCTTCATTCTTCGTAACATTGTCTCGCAATTGTTCGGTTTTCTGTTTATTGTGTTTCAGAGTACTTGAGAGAAGGAACACCAGTTTTTGCAATACAATAATCATGGGTGAGGTAATGCCCGTTGAGGGAAAGGATACCTCGGAGTTCGACGAGGAATGTCCTATTAAACAGGTCGATCTAACGGTGCCCAAAACCGACGATCCGACCATACCGGCGGTCACATTCAGGATGTGGGTTCTGGGTGTTGCTGCGTGTGTCATACTGTCCTTTGTGAACCAGTTCTTTTGGTACAGGAAACAGCCATTGTCGGTCAGTTCAATATCTGCCCAGATTGCGGTGATACCCATTGGGCACTTTATGGCGAGGGTGTTGCCAAAGCGTCCCTTCTTTGAGGGTACGAGGTTGGAGTTCACTTTGAATCCGGGGCCCTTCAACATCAAGGAACACGTTTTGATCACTATTTTTGCGAACTCGGGTGCTGGATCGGTTTATGCAGCTCATATTTTGTCTGCCGTTAAGCTCTATTATAAGAGGAGCCTCCCATTTCTTCCGGCCTTTCTTATTATGCTCACGACTCAGGTTCTCTTCCTATATTTCTTCTTTCAATTTTGTTTGGTTTTTTGTTCACTCTTGAAAGAGCTAGATGGAGGCTTGTTAGACTATTTGATGAATACTTGCCAGATTATGGAATATATTAGTATTGGCAATGTTTTCTGCTTTCTGGGGCATTAGAGTTCATGACATATAGGAAAAGGGAATTCCAGCACTTGTATGGTTTGAGAATTCAGAGTTAATATGTGAAATACCTCGATTAAATCAGAGAAAAGTTCAAATAATGAATCGGACAATTGGCAGTGATGTTCTGCTATAAGGATGCACTAAGAGTTCGTCCCTCCATTATTATCTTGAAATTATAAAGAAAAGAATCTCGGAAATCACTATGGAGACTTTAGCCACTGCTGATCTAGGCTAGTAAATTTGATAAAAAAGTTGAGACCGACAAGGGATCCTTTGAAATGAATACTTTTGTTACTATGACTTTAAGATGTAGTATCGTTCCATAATCTTAATTTCTATTTGACTCCCCCTGCCTCTTTGCAGATGACTAACGTAAAAGTCAAAACTATATAATTTTGACGATCATTATCTAAATGTTAATTTGAATCTTTGAATCCTGATTTGAACAATATATAACTTATCCAACTTGCAATATATAACTTATCCAACTCGCAGTTTTCTTAATGATTATTGTCCTGCAGGTATATAGATGTTAGCAGCCGAGCACTTTAAATAATCTCTTCTCTATTGATGTGGTTTGCTTGTTTGAACTGTAGGTGTTAGGGTTTGGATGGGCTGGACTTTTCAGAAAATATCTGGTTGAGCCGGCGACAATGTGGTGGCCTTCTAACCTGGTTCAGGTTGCATTATTCAGGTAATTGTGCCTTTTGAATATTCAATAATCAATGATTGGTATACTCATAAACTTTTCAGTCTCCTGATTGAAATCATGTCACCACTGCAGGGCCCTACATGAGAAGGAAAGAAGGCCTAAAGGCTGCACTACACGTACCCAATTCTTCCTACTGGTCTTGATTTGTAGCTTTGCATATTATGTCTTACCTGGCTATCTTTTTCTCATGTTAACATCAATGTCTTGGGTCTGCTGGATTGCTCCGAAGTCTGTTCTTGTCCAACAACTGGGTTCTGGCTTAGAAGGCCTTGGTATAGGTTCCTTTGGGATTGATTGGAGTACAATTTCCTCTTACCTTGGGAGTCCATTAGCTAGTCCATGGTTTGCCACTGCCAACACTGCTGTTGGGTTCATACTTGTAATGTATGTGATGACACCCATTTCTTACTGGTTCGACTTCTACAATGCCAAGACCTTTCCAATATATTCCAACAACCTTTTCACATCAAACGGTTCGGAATACAACATTTTGAGCATCATTAACTCCAGATTTCATCTTGATCGTGCTACTTATGGACAGATGGGGCCTGTACATCTGAGTACATTCTTTGCTATGACTTATGGCGTTGGGTTTGCCACACTTACTGCTACTATTGTGCATGTTCTGCTATTCAGTGGAAGGTAGTTACTGTTGAACATTGCCTTAAAGCTTTCCACTCCTTGTCAAATAATTGCTAATATTATAGATAATGCAAAGATGGCTGACATAAATGTTTTTATCAATGACTATCTGTTCTTTTTTTTTCTCTTTTTTGCCTATGAAATTTATACCAATATGAATGTGTGTTTGTGTGTATACATGCATATATATTCTTTTTAATTCCTTACAATTAAGAGCCCATCTAGGTTTCTTGCTTTGTCTCCTTAGCCTGGTTTTTCTCGGTGGAGATAATAATTAAGTTAACAATTGACTGAAAAGTTCTCTCCGATGGGAATTAAGCACTGGATCTCTCTCCTTTGAATATTCTGATGATTGAAGCACTCACTCATTTCTGACAAATGAATATCACTTTTCTTCCCCATTGATTTTTAAATTTTCAATATATTTGGTGTAACATGGCACTGTTTAACAATACATGCTATTGAAAGAATTTTTTAGAAGCTAAATTCACTTGCACCTGCCGCATGCAGTGATTTATGGGAGCAAAGTAAAAGTGCCTTTGGAGGGAGTAAAAAGGAAGATATACATACCAGGCTTATGAAGAAGTACAAATCAGTTCCTACGTGGTGGTTTCTTGTCATCCTTGTGTTGAACATCGCTCTTATAATGTATGCTTGCATGCATTACAATGAGTCACTTCAATTGCCTTGGTGGGGTGTGCTGCTAGCTTGTGGCATTGCCATTTTCTTCACTCTCCCAATTGGAATCATTGCTGCCACCACAAACCAGGTAAATAAATGTCCAACTATAATTTTAGCCTTTTTACCAATCAAAAATTAAAACAAAAAATGATCAAATTTTTTTTTATTTTTTCTTTACTCACTGCTATTGCTTTTGCATTATTGTTAAATGAAGTTATGCTGAGATTTAACACTTTTGCGCATCTCTTACTGGTGAATCAGATGCCAGGGTTGAATATTATAACAGAATACATTATTGGGTACATGTACCCTGAGCGTCCCGTTGCTAACATGTGCTTCAAGGTGTATGGATACATCAGCATGACTCAAGCTCTGACCTTTCTGGCAGACTTTAAACTTGGCCATTACATGAAGATTCCACCAAGATCGATGTTCTTGGCACAGGTCAATTTTCTATCTCAAATTCGTATAGAGAAACACATTATGGCACTACGACACAGAAACTAAAATTGGTGTTAGTGCAGGTGGTAGGAACTTTAGTAGCAGTAATTGTATACACGGGAACTGCATGGTGGCTGATGGAAAGCATCCCCCACCTCTGTGATACATCTATGCTGCCAAAAGACAGCCCCTGGACTTGCCCAATGGACCGTGTCTTCTTCGATGCATCTGTCATCTGGGGGCTTGTTGGACCTCGTAGAATCTTTGGAAACCTTGGCGAATACGGGAATGTCAACTGGTTCTTTCTGGGTGGAGCCATTGCACCTTTCCTAGTCTGGCTTGCACACAAGGCATTCCCAAAACAAAGCTGGATTCGCTTGATTCACATGCCTGTCCTATTGGGTGCTACGTCAATGATGCCACCAGCTAGTGCCGTAAACTACACAAGTTGGATCATTGTTGGGTTTCTCTCCGGATTTGTAGTCTTTAGGTACAGGCCAGAATGGTGGAAGCGCTATAATTATGTCCTTTCTGGTGGTCTTGATGCTGGAACTGCTTTCATGACAGTGTTGCTGTTTGTTACCATGGGATCAAGGGAAATTGACTGGTGGGGAAACAATGTGGAAGGTTGCCCCTTAGCTTCTTGCCCAACTGCAAAAGGGGTTGTGGTTGATGGCTGCCCAGTTGTCTATTAAAACTATATAGTTTACCTTCATTTTTTAGGTTTTAAGAACTATTCTCTCTTTTTTTAAGGTTTTAAATGGATGTAAAATTTCTAATATGTTTTCGGTTTATATGAGGCTGTTCATACTTTTTAAATTAATGATGTTCTCATCATATCCATTTTTTCTTTCAGTTTAATTGAAACCTCTCCAGAGGTAATAGATAAGAGGTTATGGAATACAGAATATTTCCTGGCATTCCCTTTGCTTAAAACAATGGTGTGTGTTGGTTAACTCAACTTCATATGCTCGACTTATTTGTAAATAAAATCGATAACATTTAGAAGATTCTACTCTTAATACTAATAAGTGTGACACTCCTGTGAGAGGATGAATGTGTGGCAGACAATCAAGATAATTTTTTTTTTTTTTTTTTAATGATTAATGTACTGTGGATGTTATATTTGAGGTCTATTGAAAAATAGGTAAAAGGAAAAAAATATCATTTTAAAAAAGATATTATTATAATTTTAATTTTTTTTAAATATAATTATATAGACTTGTATGTACCGTCTAAGACTATATGTAGACTAACTCAACCAATAAACACTATAAGAAAGAAACAAGAGAAAAAAAGGAAAAAAAAAAGGACAACTTCTAGATGCACCATTGACTACTGATGCAAAAGGCAGAGCAAGAAAATGATATTATTATAATTTAAAATTTTTTTTAAATATAATTATATAGACTTGTATGTACCGTCCGAGATTATATGTAGACTAACTCAACCAATAAACATCATAAGAAAGAAACAAGAGAAAAGGAGACAAAAAGGACAACTTCTAGATGTACCATTGATTAATGATGCAAAAGGCAGAGTAAAAAAATAATATTATTATAATTTTAAAATTTTTTTTTAAATATAATTATATAGACTTGTATGTACTGTCGGAGACTATATATAGACTAACTCAACCAATAAACATCATAAGAAACTAAGAAAGAAACAAAAGAAAAGGAGAAAAAAAGGACAACTTCTAGATGCACCATCGATTACTGATGCAAAAGGGCAGAGCAAGATGGATCTTTGGCTTTTTGCCACCCTTTTGGACTCTACTAAAAGGGCATTAGAATATGGGGGTATGCAGCCGAAAAGCAAACCTCATCAGCAGTCAATCCTGACATTCCCAATACATTTTTATAGATTCCTTGTTTGTGCTGGACATTGATGACTTTAATTGCTGTGGCCTCTTCCATTTTTTTCCACAGTTTGGATCACTAACAGTAACATGCTTTGGAAGCATTCTAAATTCCTAATCATTGTCTTCAACAATGATGACTAGAGAATGATGCATCTTTTGAATTATTCATTCTATCCTTGTATGATTTTTGAGAAGGAGATTTTGTTCAAACATGTGCCATGGGTTGTTTAAAATAGCTTTAATCAAAGACTTCCACTTGAGAATTTAATTTTTTCTTAAAATAACTTAATGAAATATTGTTTAAAATAAAAAAAAATTAATAATAAAAACTGATTTTTTATATTTTGCAAAATATTAAAAAAAAAAAATAGGCAACCCGTGTTGTTTGGTGCTATAGCCAGAAACTTTTCACAAAATACTCTTCTATTGCTAATCAATAAGTTCAGATTTTTTTAATTAGTGTTAGATACAGTTATGAGTTGTGTATGTGTCGTGCACTCCTTTTGAAAAAAAGTAGATTCCACCATTAAAAAATTAATTTTTTATATAGATATCATATTTAATTACTTTTTTTTTAAATGAGTGCATGGCACTTGCGCATTCTATAACTGCAAGTATCATTTCTTTTTTTTTTTATTTATTTTAGACCTAAACTAAGACAAATATAGACATATAAAATTATCTTATGAAATTTATTGAGTATTTAATAATTTCCAAAAGATTTGCAAGTACTTTTAAAAATGAAAATGAATTCAATGATTTGGCAATCAGTTTAGTTTCTACAATCACATAGGAAACACTATTTCTACCCAAATTTTAGCTATAGAAAATTTATAAAAACATTAGAATCCTGAAAAGAAAGTTTTTCACTTTTTTACAGAGTTATTTAGTTGCTATTAAACTAAAGAAATCATAAGGGAATATAATTAAATCAATAGATACAACATATGCGTATCTTTGTTAAATAATCAAACAACTTCAACAGTTCTCAAGACTACATAAGTGTCAAGTAATTCTGTTACTCACCTCTACCATTGATGGAACGAAAATCAGATTCTCTTCATCAAATTTCCCTCTTAACACCGAAAATCATTAACATTGGATTGGTCATCTCAATCTTCAAAATTTGAAAAATATGTAATTTTTTAACTTTTAACTAATCACTTAAACACTTAAGATCTACATTAGATTAGTCATCACATTCTCTATAATAATAAAATATTATTATTTATATTTCTTTAATTACTTTTTATTTTTTATTTTATTTTTTATTTTATTTTCATAATCTTCAATAATCTCTAACAATCATATTCATTTTCATTTTCATAATTCAACAATCTATAATATAATAATCTTATATGTACATAGATCGTAAAATCTCATATGTACAATCCATAAAAATCTCATATCTATAATATAATAATCTCAAAATATAACAAAATAACATATAAGAAAGAGGGGAGAAGGAGAACATGGGAGAGAAAGAGGGAAGAATGAGAACATGGGAAGGGTGCCGAAATATAATAAAAAAGTACATTTAGACTTGCTATAGTACATTTCATATTTGAAAATTGTAGATGTAAAACTTTGGCTAGGACTAGGTGACTAAGTTGATAAGTTTGGATAGGATTAGGTGATAAATGATAGAGTTTATCTTATCATTAATTTGTAATTTTGGATGAATGTAAATTATTTATTGACTTTATCTATAACAATATTAAGTTTATCTAGGAGGTATTAGAGGTTGTTTAAATAAGTCATAAGTGTGAAAATCGAGTCTCAAGTAATCTGCATTTATTCAGATAAGAGGTTGAATTGAAATCTATTACTGCAGAGAACATTTAGGGCAGATGTCAGCAGTCCGTTAGGAGACGTCTTCACGACAGACTCGTCCCGTCAATAGAGTCCTTCTAAAACTAAAACTTCTTGCAGATTGTTTATTTAATAGATCCTACTTGTTAAGATCTGTAGAGATTTAGATCTAGATATTTTATAGAGCACTTTCAAGTGCATATTTTAGTGAGAAAATTCCTTAAAAAATTTTCATATAGTTTCTCTCAGAAAGTGATACTTGAATATGAGAAAATTCATAAGAAAATTTTCTAGTGCTTTATCTCTATTTTTTAGTGCATGCATACTCCGTGTCGGAGTTGAGGTGATCAGACACGGAGTTGAGGTGATCAAGTTCAGCCACTGGAGTTCTAGAAGAAAAGTCAATGTTTGAAGATCGTTAGAGGTTCTAGTTGCTACTGTGGTAAAAGACAAATGGGTCATTTGTCTGGTCAAGTAAGAGTGTCAATTGACAAAAGTTTTGTAATTGAACTTTACTTGTAACTGATTTTCAAATAATAAAATTGACTTTCTTGGGTTTGGCTGCCCTGTAGGATTTTACTTTTAAAGAGTTCTTTAAAGGGTTTCCCTTCATAACCAAAATTGATGTTACGCACTTCTTTTATTTTATATATTTGATTGTTTATCAAATTATTGCATAATTAACGACTAACCGATTTGTTGAGTGAATTGATAGATATTTACACTACTTTACAATACATGGATACTTTGGTAATTTTAATTGGCATTAGAGCGTAGTTCACTCACTCGAGTGTAATCTGTGCTCCTGTAGATCATGTCGTCTTCGTTATATGTTCCACCACACTTTAATGAGAAAAACTATCCTTATTGGAAAGTTCGTATAGAGTTTTTCTAAAATCTTTAGATGAACGTGTGTGTGGCATTAAGCGATAGGACCACTTACATGTTCTTTCATTCCTTGCATATTATTAGTTTAAGACATGCATTTCACACTCTTTTATTTGTTTGCATCTCTTTTTGTTTGATTTAGTTTAGGTGTTTTCTTTCTTTTTCTTTTTTTTTTTTTTGCGTTATTTATTTTGATTTGGTTAAGTTTTCTTCTATTTTTCTGGTTTGTCATATAAAATAAAATAAAAAATGAAAATTGAACAAAGGAAGAGATCATTTCTTGCCTAGCCAAGTCAAGAGTACTTGAACCCTCATACTTCTCATATTTGGAGTTGGAACAACTCTATTTTTTTTTTTTTTTTTTTTTATATAAGCTACAAGGTGAGTGTAAAACCCATGACTCATTTTGGCAAAGTTATTTTTTAGTGCACGGTGATAAACTTATTTTTCACATATTATTTATTATATATGTTCCATAAAGGCTCATTGATGCTATCCAAAGAGGGAGTCCTAACCTTAAACTGACTAATATTAGTTGAACCTAGTACTAAAAGTTAAGAGGTCTCTTCTTGTCGAATATAAATAGTTGATCCATATAGAAAAAATCGGTATTTCTTCAATGCGAAAAAAGACAAACACCTTACACGGATCTTATCCTTTAAGTCCTTATATAAAAAATCTTTGCTCTATTCATTGTGAAAAAAGATGAGTAATAAAATGAACATATCAAGGGTTGTGCAAAATTGTGTTCGAAGGAGATACTCTTTTCAAGTATCTAGGCCCTAGCATAAAATTTGACTTTTAAGGATAGAGATAAACTCATTTGGTAGTATCTAAAAAAAAGGACAAAATAAAAATTTATATTTAAATAATTAAATATTTTATGGTTATAGTAAGTTGTCTCACTCAAACACCCACATAGACTTTGGCCACTATGAATTTATGGTGTGTCAACACTTATTTTTTGGGTCTTTATTTTAAATAAGAGAGTATGAATCTCTTTCAACGTTGGTTGTGTAATTGGTATATTGTGTTTGAACACTTGATGCATTTAGGCAAGTAATTTGGGTTTATTAAAACAAATACAGCTACCACCCCAGAAGAAGGATGTGCACCTACAGATGCAGTCTCAGACAGAAACTTACCCAATATTAAGGTAGTTACATCTACTGCCTCATAAGGATGATGTGCACCAACAACTACAGCTTCAAAATGAACCTTACCCTCTGGATGACGTGTATATGCTCTACACACAGATAAGAAGAATTCCAGAAAAGTCTAGAAGACTCCAGGATGAGAATATTCTAGGAATAGAATCTAATGTGTATCAATCATTTGCATTTGGTTGTTATGAAAAAGTTTATAAATATGGACTCTGTTTTGTATCCAAAAGATATGGAAAAGTGAAAGAATTCTAAATGAGAGAAAACTTCTTTCAGTCATTTTATCGAGTACCTCCAGTGCCTTGCCTATTTATTCTTTATGGTATCTAGAGTTTGGTAAAAGGCTCACGCCTGCACCTTACTTTTTCTTTTCTTTTCTTTTCTTTCATCTTTTAGTTTAAACCATCATGGCATCCTCCGACACCTCTTCATTCAACACAGCGCCCGTTACCCCACCTCCTCATAACCCCTCCATTGTAAACTCTGCCACTCATTCCATCACTATCAAGCTCTCCATAGACAACTTTTTGCTATGGAAAGCTCAAATAGTTCCTTTCCTCAGGAGACATTAGCTCTTTGGCTATGTCAACGGAACGATCTCCTCTCCCTCTCCCACTGTCAATAATGCTCCCAACCCCAAATATCAGCATTGGCTTCCTCAAGATCAGCTGCTCATTTCGGTGCTCAACTCCTCCTTAACAGACATTGTCTTAGCCTAGGTTCTTGAGTGTACCACATCGTCTAAAATCTGGTATGCTCTTCATAACCTATATGCAACACGCTTTTCTGCTCATCTAATCCAAACACAACTTCAATTGGCTACTCTGAAAATGGGCTCGGAATCATTAACTGAATATTTCAACAAAGCAAAAAATATTTCAGTCTCGTTGAGTGCCACTAGTCATCCTCTTTCTCCATCTTAGTTCTCTGCTTTTTCGCTTGCTGGTTTGGGCTTTGAATATGAGTCGGTGGTCACCTTCATTGCCACTCGACCAGATTCTCTATCTTCCCATCAAATATATAGTTATCTATTAAATCATGAGTCCCGGTTGGCTCACCAGTCTCACTCTCATCTCCCTGGTTCCTCACTTTCGGGCCATTCTCTAGTTGTGCATGCTACCATTAGACCACCCACACCCTCTACTTTTCATAGAGGCAGAAATATTTCTGGACGTGGGGGTTGTCGAAAGCGTGGTTCTGGTCGAGGTCCTCAAAATTTCTTGTCCACCCGTCCTGAGTCTCATCCCACATGTCAAGTCTGTCGTAAATCTGGTCATTCGGCCATCTCTTGTTATCACCGCTTCGACCACTCTTATCAAACTTCACCTCCCTCTTCCTTTACTGCAAACTATTCATTTCTCCCTAACTCGGGTTTTCCCTTGGTTCAATGGTTTCCAAACATTGCGGCTACCAATCACTTTACTTCAGACTTTGCTAATCTCACATCGTCTCATGTGTCCTTACTCTCATGACATTTGTAGTTGACACATTTGATTTAGCCTGAAGTGGAAAAATGTCATTTTCCACTAAGTCTATTTGATTTAGCTTGAAGTGAAAAAATGACAATCTAATTAAGTTTGCCAATCAAATTAGGGGGGGAGAAATTTTGGCCTCTCTAGCCTTGCTTAAGGGTGTGTTTGGATGTTGAAGTGAATTGAGTTGAGTTGAGTTGAGATGATAAAATATTGTTAGAATATTATTTTTTAATATTATTATTATTTTGGGATTTAAAAAAGTTGAATTGTTTATTATATTTTGTATTGAGATTTGAAAAAGTTGTAATAATGAGTTGAGATGAGTTTGAGATCCAAACTCACCCTTGCTTAAGTCATGTGAAATTTCACATCGTCTCTAGTGTCCTTACTCTCATGAACAAAATGAGTCTGTTGAGAGACGACATCGTCATATTGTAGAAACATGACTCACACTACTTGCACATGCCTCAGTCCCGAACAAATATTGGTTAGAGGCTTTCTAGACATCAATCTTTCTGATTAATAGAATGTCCACTGTTGTTCTTAATCACAAATCACCCTTTCAAACTCTCTTTAATCAAACTCCTGGTTATATTTTTTTAAGAGTGTTTGGTGTTGCTTGTTGGCCTAATCTTAGACCATTTAATCGACATAAAATGGATCAACGATCCCAACTGTGTGTTTTCATGGGTTATAGCCCAGACCACAAAGGCTATTTTTGTCTTCATCTCCCTACAGGCCGTACTTACATATCAAGAGATGTTAAGTTTGATGAGCAAAATTACCCCTTTACGGCTCAGTCCAATCCTCCTACATCCATCACTTGATCTGGGCCCTCTCTCACTCCACTTATCCACTGAATCATCTAATCTCACAGCCCACCCACGTGAACTTCACCTCACCTCCCATAGACTCAAGCCCATCACTCGCTCCTCCTCTCAGTCCTCACCATACCAACTCAAGCCCGTCCCAAACACGTAGCCCATCACTTGCTCATCCTCTCAGTTCAAACCCTACCTCTCTCAATCCATCCTCGCAGCCGCCTTCAACCTCATCAAACTCAAACCCTAATCTCCATCATCTCTCTTCGCAACCGCCGTTACCTTCATCAAGTTCAAACCCAAATCCCTCTCATCCCTCCTCACAGCCAACCTCCTATCTTCATCCAATGACTACCCGTGCCAAAAACAACATTCACTGCCCTAAAACTCATTTGGATGGCACCCTCCCATGGCTTGACAAACCATCTCTGTCCACCAAAGTTGCGTCTCCTCTCATACCCAAAGAGCCAACCTCCTATTCGGAGGTTTCAAAATTCCAAGAATGGAGAACAACCATGGTCCTTGAATTTCAGGCTTTGTTGCAAAATAAAATGTGGGACTTGGTTCCTGCATCTCCTTCCTACAATGTACTTGGTGCCAAATGGGTTCTTAAGTCGAAATGCAGGGCGGATGGTTCCCTTGAGCGCCGCAAGGCTCGTCTTGTGGCCAAGGGATTCCATCAACAGCCAGGTCTCGACTACATAGAGACATTTAGCCTTGTTGTTAAACCAATGACCATTCGTTTGCTTCTATCTCTTGTTGTGTCTTGCAGATTGCCTTTGCACCAGTTGGATGTCCAAAATGTCTTCTTGCATGGGGAACTCGAGGAAGATGTCTATATGCAGCAGCCTCCAAGTTTTGTCAATCTTGATCTTCCTCTTCATGTTTGTAAGTTGCGAAAATCAATTTACGGTTTGAAGCAAGCCCCTAGGGCTTGGTTTTCTAAACTGTCCGATTGTTTGGTTTCTCTTGGTTTTCAAGGTTCAACCTCTGATTCCTCTCTCTTTATACTTAAGCAAAAATCTAGATGTATTTATGTTCTGATATACGTCGATGACTTCATAGTCACGAGTTCAAGCTCAAAGTTTATCTATGAGTTTATTTCTGCATTGAGTTCTTTTTTTCCTGTCAAAGATTTGGGTTCTTTGCATTATTTTTTAGGCATTGAAGTCATTAGAAATTTTTCTAGTCTTTATTTGTCTCAAAGTAAATATATATCTAATTTATTGCTTTGCACGAACATGCATAACTCAAAATCTGTTTCCACTCCACTGTCTGATTCGGTAAAACTCACGGCTCTTGATGACCAAACTTTTGAAGATCCTCAACTTTATTGAAATATCATTAGGAGTCTTCAATATCTCTCATTCACCCGACCAGATATTTCTTATGTTGTTAATAAAGTTTCAGTACATGCATTATCCCTGCAACCCCACTGGCAAGCCGTCAAACGAATTCTTCACTATCTTGATCTTACCAAACACTTTGGTCTTCATTTTACTGTCTCTTCACCTTGTAAGTTGGAAGCCTTCTCTGTTGCTGATTGGGCAGGTTGCCTAGATGATCATAAGTCTATGGGCAGATTTTGCATTTATTTTGGGTTGCATTTAAAATCTTGGAGTTCAAAAAAACTACCCACCATAGCTCGGTCTTCTACTAAAGTCGAGTACAAGGTGGTAGCCAATACTACATGTGAGGTTCTCTAGTTACAATCTCTTTTGAAAGAGCTTTGCATTTTTCTCTCTAATCCACCAACATTGTGGTGTGATAACTTAGGCGCTACTTATCTTTCAATTAATCATGTTTTACACTCACGTACTAAACATGTTGAGTTAGATTATCATTTTGTTCGTGAGAGAGTAGCAGCCAAAACTCTTCAAGTCTCATTCATCTCAACCAAGGATCAGATAGCTGATATCTTTACCAAGTCCTTATCCTCTACACATTTCTCACAACTACGATCAAGCCTCACTGTTGGACTAGTGCCACTTGACTCATGAGGGAATATTAAGATAAATACAGCTGCTGCCTCAGAAGAAGGACGTGCACCTATAGCTGCAGTCTCAGACGGAAACTTACCCAATATTAAGGCAGTTACATCTACTGCTTCATAAGGACAATGTGCACCAACAGTTGCAGCTTTAGAAGGAACCTTACCCTCTGGACGACGTGTATATGCTCTACACACAGATAAGAAGAATTCCAAAAAAGTCTAGAAGACTCTAGGATGAGAATATTCTAGGAATAGAATCTTATGTTTACCAATCATTTGCCTTTGGTTGTTATGAAAAAGTCTATAAATATGGACTCTATTTTGTATCCAAGAGATATGGAAAAGTGAAAGAATTCTAAATGAGAGAAAACTTCTTTCAGTCATTTTATCAAGTACCTCTGGTGCCTTGCCTATTTACTGTGTAGGCTTCAAAAGAGTTAAGTTGTTTAAATTTTTTTGAGAGTGTGGGTAAACTTTTATGTTATTTATATTTTCTTTTTGTATTTTTTTATTATCATATTTTTGGCATCTAGACATTTTTTTCATGTGCATAAATTTTTTTGGCTCTCATGAATATGGGATCTTTGGTGGGTTGGTGCTTTATACACATCGATTTTCATATTATGCCCACTAAGTGTTTGATGTTTTGACTCAACTATTTACATATCATGCATTTGTAAATCTCTTTACATGCATTCATGTTCAATCATCATTTTACACTCATTGCATGTGTTTTATATTTACGATAAGGTTTATGATTTGTCAGATTAGTGACAAAAAGGGGGAGAGATTAGAGGAGCAGATTGATGGTTTTTTATATTGTGAAATTTAGATAGAGTTGAATGAATTTTTATTATTCTGATTATGATAGTTTAATATTGAAAGAGAGAACTAATTATCATATTGAGGGGGATAACTAAATTCTCGACATAATTTTGATGTTGGACTAGAACATGGTTAGACTTTGAATTAGATTTTAGTACTAGTTTTTATAGTACTAATTTTAGTCACTATTCTATGTCAGTATTTTTTGTATTTTTGATTATTTGCTTCGAATATCTACTCGGTTTCTTGGTCTGCTGTTAGTGATTTTGATAGGTCTATATTATATTCATTAAGTTGATTTTATCACTAATCTTCTAAAGGGAGAGATTGTAGATGCAAAACGTTCATCAAGTTGGATTTGTCACCAATCTGCCATAGGGAGAAATTGTAGATGTTAAAGTTTGTCTAGGACTAGATGACTAAGTTGATAAGTGTAACAGCTCGCTAGAAATTCATTGGTAGAATTTCTATAGCTTTTAGTAACCTCGTGGAAACACCGTAAGTTTTCACAATTCGACCAAAGTATATGTTTTAGTTTGTCAGCATAGTCAAAGTTATCACTCACTATAGTGCCAGAAATGTGATTTTATTTATTTGATGTAGTTAAAAGTGTCAGATTGAGTTATGATCTATAGGGGTGCTACCCGCCCCATACGGGGCGGGGTAGCCCCCACCCCGCCCCCCGCCCCCCGCCCCCGCATGGGCGGGGGGTCAATATATTCATCCGCCCCCCGCCCCCGGAGTGCGAGGGCGGGGGACCCCGTCCCGGTTGACGGGGTGCGGGTGGAGGGGGTCCTCCGTCCGCACCCCCCGCAGCACTACTGGGCCTAAGGCCCAGAAGCGGTTTCTGGGCCTTTTTTGGCCCGGAAGCGGTTTTTGGGCCTTTTTTGGCCCAGAAAACGCTGTAATGGGCCGAAAATGGCCCAGAAACAGCTTCTGGGCCATTTTAGGCCCATAAAAATATATTTTGTATTTTTTAAAAAAGAAGAGTTAAAAAAAAAAAATTTCATGAATGAAAATAATATATACATACACAATTTTATATAATTAAGACTAATGAAATACTACTATAGAGTATAGACTACAAGTTTACTACCTAATAAACTAATAAATAATAATAATAACTAAGCTATTACAAAAATAAAATGAAAAGTCTAACTGTCTAAACAATTACAAAATTACAAATAAAAGTGTCCAAGGGACATTGTATCAACATTATAAAATTACAAATAAAATATATAATACATACATCTGATAGACTAATTCAAAATTCAAAAATCTACGAAATTAATAATAAAAAAAAAGATGCGAGCGGTTTGGGTCTTTGACTGTGACATTTGGGGCGGCCGGATGGGTAGTCTTGAGGCTTGAGCCTTGAACACATGTTCATATAGCAGTGGAGGTAAACATCGTCTGAGTCGTCTCATGTGTTGCTACAACAATCAATACTAAAATTAATACTGATGAAATTGAAATGAATATAAATAAATACTGATGAAATTGAAATGAATATAAATAAATCAAAATAATAAAATAAAAACAATAATTACCAGATGGTCCAGATCCAGACTGATCATCACCCTCTTCGTCGGTCTCTTTAAAATCTAACACATCCGGAACATAAATATCATTTCCCATTGTCCAACTCTGTGTGCATATCAATGCCTCCACAGTTGTAGGAGACAATGAACTACGGAAAGGATCTAATATGCGCCCTCCGGTACTAAAGGCAGACTCCGAGGCAACGGTGCTAATAGGGATGGCCAATATACAACGGGCAATCTCAGAAAGGATGGGATATTTCTTTGATGCTACCTTCCACCATCCTAAAATGTCAAAATCATCATCATCTTGAATAAGATCCGTTGACAAATAACTGTCTAACTCTGAAACCACCTCCGTAGATTGATGGACTAGTGTGGGATTATGTGCGAGGGTTTTCGTCCATGCCAATCTACGCTTCTTTGTTGCCCCGGTGTCTGAATGAGGTGTTGGGATATGTGTAGGTGTAGTAGATGTAGTACCACCCTTAATTGCATTAAACTCATCATAAAATCTATGAAGGGTATCGCGGGCCATCTCACCAATAAGAACAGTCCAAGCCTGTTCATACGCAAGTCCCAAACCATATAACATGCCAGAAATTTTTAGACGGTGATTAAGAATAGTAGCCACATATAACAAAATATTGAGTCTAGTCAAATCTTCCCAATACTTGTCAAATTTGACTCTCATGGTCAATGCCATCCCCCTCATCCTTAGATTGGAACCCCTACACATGTCGTCTAATTCTTCTTTCATCCTACATATTTGTTGACAAAATTCATAGCATGTAGGGTGCAAAGAAGCAGATAACTTCAACGTGACTTCATAAAACAGCCCGAGAAAATCAACAAATGTAGCAACTACCTCCCAATCATCATCATTAGGCAATCCTAAACCCCCGTGCTCATCAAAGTATTTGACATATTGAATGTCTTCATCACCCAATAATTGAAAGGCTTTTTTATATTCTTGGGCCGCCTCCAACATCAAGAAGGTTGAATTTCATCTGGTGGGAACATCAGTACAAAGACCCCTCTTTGATGTTATGCCCACACTCTTCGCAGCAATTTTGAATTTCTCCAATCTAGAAGGAGAAGACCTCACAAATTTCACAGCCAATCTAACTCGTGCAACCGAGTTATCAACATCTTTTAACCCCTCAGTCACAATTAGATTCAAGATATGTGCAGAACATCTAACATGCAAATATTCACCACCCAAGAATGTCTTATTTGTCTCTTTAAGATAAGTCTTCAGATATCCCAAGGCGACATCATTAGACGAGGCATTGTCAACCGAAACTGTCAAAACCCTACTCAACCCCCACTCCTTGATTGAAGCCTCTAAGGCCTTCCCAATTGTCTCACCCTTGTGATCAGTTATTTGACAAAACTTGATAATCTTTTTATGGAGAATCCAGTCAGAATCAATGAAATGGACAGTCAAAGACATATAATTAAAATTTTGGACTGAAGTCCAAGTATCGGTAGTGAGGCAAACTACCAAACCCGCCAATTGGCCCCTCAAAACATCTTTATCTTTCCAGTACATCTTTTTAATATCCTTTGCCACAGTGTGGCGAGAAGGAAGCATAAATCTAGGTTCCAATTCTTGGACAAATTCTTGGAACCCTCTCACATCCACAAACTGAAAAGGTAGCTCGTCTATGACAACCATACGAGCTAACTTCCTTCTACACTCATCAACATTATACTTTGTGAACCCCTTCAATGTTGAACCCCCACTACTCCCATCCGCCATTTTTTTCAGTCTAATTTCTAGTCTTGATTGACCCTTCTCCACTAAGGATCTTAATATTGGACTCTTCTTGCATTGTTCCTCTAAATGGACCTTTAACTGGGATGTACCATCTTTCCTATAGTGACATCCATATATTTTTTCACAATAATTACATTTAGCTTGTAGGTTATTGGGGTCACCACCCTCTAGTTTGGTAAAATGAGACCAAACTACGGAAACAGGTTTCTTACTTTGTGTGGGCTTAAGGGCGGGGCAAGGTGTATTCCCACTCCCAGGGGTTGGAGTAGGGTTAGGTTCTGGGTCAGGGGTACTGGTAGGGGTGGGAGAGCTATCAGTGAACTCTCTTTGAGAAGACATTCCTGATTCCACAACACAACAAAAAATAAAAAAAAATCAATCAACATACGATATAATTCCAAATATGCACTTATCAATCACGTACGACATAATTCCAAACATAAACCCCTAAATTGAGTTAGGGGTTTCAATTGAAACCCCAAACTGAAATTGGGGTTTCAATCCGAAACCCCAAACTGAATTTGGGGTTTCGGATTGAAACCCCCTCAATTTTAGGGGTTCAATCCGAAACCCCTCAACTTGAGGGGGTTTCAATTCAAACCCCTAAATTGAGTTAGGGGTTTCAATTGAAACCCCAAACTGAAATTGGGGTGGTTTCAATTGAAACCCCTAAATTGAGTTAGGGGTTTCAATTGAAACCCCAAACTGAAATTGGGGTTTCAATCCGAAACCCCAAACTGAATTTGGGGTTTCGGATTGAAACCCCCTCAATTTTAGGGGTTCAATCCGAAACCCCTAAACTTGAGGGGGGTTTCAATTGAAACCCCTAAATTGAGTTAGGGGTTTCAATTGAAACCCCAAAATTGAAAATTAAGGGGTTTCAATTGAAACCCCTAACTCAATTTAGGGTTTCGGATTGAACCCCTAAATCAATTTAGGGTGAGTGTGAGACTGAGTCAGAGAGAGTGAGTGTGAGAGATCGGCGAGAGACTCAGAGACAGAGAGTGAGAACGGAGAGTGAGAGAGGAGAGTTCGAGAAGGAGAGTGAAATGCAGAAATGGGAAGCAGACGCGGGGAAGGGGGGGGACCTTAACTAATAGTGAAACGGCGCCGTTTCACTATTAGTTGAGGGGCGGCACTTACCAGACCTAAGTGAAACGGCACCGTTTTGTCTATAACAAAACGGCGCCGTTTCACTCTACTTATTTGTTTTTTTTTTATATATATAATTTTAATTATATTTTATATATATATATATATAACTCAAGCGGGGCGGGGCTTCGCCCCATCCGCCCCCCGCCTCCGCATCATCCATGGGGTGCGGGCGGGGCCCCCCGCACCCCGCTTTAGCGGGCCGGATCCCCCGCCCCGCATGTGCGGGGTCGGGGCGAACGGGGCGGGTCAGCGGGGAACGGGGCCCCGCTGCCCACCCCTAATGGTCTACGCCATTAAATTCAGTTAATTATTTATGATTTTATGACGTAATAACCTCATTTTCATTTTTCGGATGAAACGCTTGTTTGAAAACGCATTTTGCTTATTTCGAGACACTTGGGGATTGAATTTTAATAAACGAATTGCACAGTTAGGTTTGTATAAATATTTAGATTTTTACTGTGCAAAATTTATATTTCACTTTCCCAAAGTGAATAGTAATCTCTATAGTAGTACCTAGCGCAATGTTTTCAAAATCACAGTATGGAATATCTAAATAAGGTTAGAGAAGTTTTATTTGGACACTTGGTAGGATCTTAGCCACTCTTGGTGAATAGTATTGGACGGCACAAAGAGAAATCATGAGTTGGATTATGAAGCAATCAAAGTGTGAGATCATGCCACCTAAGCGAAACCCTATTCTTTTTCATCTGATCAACCATTTTTTACTAGACCAAAGAGGGTTTCAACCCTAGTAAAACCCTAAATCGTTGGAATCCAATTGAAACTCCAAAAACTTGGTTAAAACCGAAACCCTAAACGGTTTCCCCAAACCCTAAAGTTGGCCTCCAAACCCTTTTTGATCCAATTTCTAGCATTATGTTTAATCACTTGATTAAATTATTTTCACATGCTATTAATTCCTCAAACTTAAGTTATGACATCATTATCCAACCCTTTAAACCTTGGAATTTTGATTGGGTCAAGAAAAATTAGTTTTAGACTTGATAGCATCATAAACCCAAACCAAACCCTCTTTAAATTCCAAATGAAGCCCACTTGTTTAAGACCCACGAATTTTGGCCACCTTAGCAAAACTTCTAGAAGAAGTTTCCACCCACCCATGGCTGACCATCCACTGCCGATGACACCCCAAATTCATGCTTGATGTGAGGAGAAAAAGCCACCTCATCACATCCCTTCTAGAAGGCAGCAACAACCGCCCACTGCCCCTCCACTATTCTTGCCTTTTTGTGACCTAAGCACCATCCCTCAAGGGTCATTCAAGCCCATACTTCACCCTCCAGAATTTTAAAGGAGTGCAAGGCACACTTCTTTTCATTTCATCACGTCTCATTCCCGTTCTTAAAGAGAATCCAAAAAGAGCTCTCTCAAGTAATTTTTTGAGTCATTTTGTATGGCACTATTAGACCCTTTGCAAGTATTTTCTCGTAATAACTCTTAAAAGTTGTTCATCTTTGAGTTTAGTTTCCTTTTATATCTTATTTGTTTCATTTAACATGGAACCTTAAAGAGTTCGATATGGAAAAGTTTTCAACACCGAAAAAACATGCATGGGTGACTCTCTTGCCTGTCTATCGGGCTTTAGCGTATTCTTATTCTCAAAAAATTTTTATTTACCCATAAAAAAAATTATTGAAAAGTTTTCAGAACTCCTTACAAATACGACATACCCATCAATTTTTTATGCAAATCTCAGTGGGGTAGTTGCCCCCACTCACCACTGCCCCTGGTAATAGAATTATGCAATTGGCCCTCTTCCCACAGAGGAAGCTCTCATATATATATATAAATATATATGCATGTATGTATGTATGTATGTATGTGTCATGCTGACACCATACTTTGAGAGCAATTTGTTATAGCAATGGAAGCTTTGTCACAGTTCATGGGAATTAAGGACCAGTAGAAGCATACCACATAAAGAATCAGATATGTTGCATCCATATAAACAACACAACTCTCTCATAATTAAAACATTCCAGTACTTAACTTTTCGTCCAATTCTTACGTCTACATCCACAGTAATATCAACGAAAATCTACTTCAAACATATGAAATGCAATGATACAAGCCCTGATAAACCACAGTCACAAACATTACCAACTCACAAGCTGAAATGCCACAACCCTCGAGCCCTGAAAAGCTTTCGAAATAGCTTGTAGAAGAAACCCACTTCAGGTGATATTAATAGAGAGACTGACTGATAAGAAGTTCAAGGAATGTGGTATCATACCAGGCATTTTAAATCCACAAGAATGAATAATAGAATCTTGACCTCTAAAGCAACATCCGATGTGGATGAAGAGCCATTATCAGTTTTGTAAATTTTAGTATGAATATGGAAAATTACAACAAGGATACATAAAACTAGATTCAGATTTTATTTAGCAGACTACATTATATACAACGTGCAGAGTTTTCCTGTCTTTTGGAAAATTGATCTGATTCAGATTCACGAATTCATTCCTATATGAATGTTCAGTAGCTTGATTACTATGTGCTAATGAATAATGACCTATGAACATAATATTGCTCCTTCATTTGCGTATAATTGAAAGTCAAAATGTCATCAACCAAAATAAGAAGACTGTTTACCAAGCTCATTCAACTGAGCAAGTACCTTGGCAGCCAGAGATTTCATATGGCTATTTTTCTTCTGAGCAATCTCCACCAATGGCATCTGTGCTGAATTTCCATATTTTTTCTTTAGCTGTTCCAACTGAAAAATTCTTTCTAAAGCAATAAGCGTTTTCTCCTGCAGTCTGTCAGAAGATGAACTGAGTAATTTTATAATTGGCAGAATGGCATTTGCTTCAGCTAGCACTTCACTGCCGCCCTGTCTTTCACTATCTATCAGTGTCAAGATTGCATCTAAAGAAGCTTCACAGGACCCAGGATTGGACTCCCCAAGCATCCTTATGAGAGGTTCCAAAGCATTTGCCTCTAAAATGCAAAATGAAGAGTCTACTGTGCAGATGCCCAAGTGTACAGGGCAGCCAGTGTCAGGAGTGGCCAAGCAACAGTGGAAGATCCCATGCTTTTTCATTGGCCTGCTCAAGCTAGAGGAACTTTCAGAAAACTGCTTAAGTGAAATGGCTGCATTTTGTCTTGTTGAGGCAGTTCCAGAAACCAGCAACTGCACCAGCACAGGGATAATGCCAGTTTCGGCTACTCTCTTCTGCCATTCCTGATTTGTTGAGATGGTGAAACGACAAAGAGCTCCAACAGCATTCTCTATTACTTGCCTATTGTGAAAGGTATTTTTTGTTCCATCAGTGAGACATGTAAAAATTGTTTGAATTGCTCCAGCATCTACAAGCCATTGATTGAGCCGTGTCTCCTTAGGAAGGTTGGTGATAATACCCATTGCAGCAGCAATCTCCTCTGCATCATTAGAAGTTTCAATGATCCTCAGCAATGTCTCAATGCATCTCTGACCCACATGCTCCAAAAAGGTTCTGTCGTCACCATCCTCTGCCAAGCAATGGAATAGCTTCACAGCATTTGTCCGTACAGTATGGTTATTGACCTCACATAATTGAACCAATACTTGGACAGCAGAGAGCTGGGAATCATGTAGCATTCTTATTAGTGATTGCTTCTGATAAATTAGTTTCAATTAGAAATGTTAAGAATATATACAAATAATTAAATCTACATATTTCCATCAGCTGAAGCTTTTAGGATAAATTGTGATTTCACATGGCTCAGAGCAGAGGTCTTGTTAGGCCCACCTATTGAGAGGGAGTCTAGCCCACACATGAGAGGTTGTGTTAAGAATATAATACAAATTACTAAATCTACCTCTTCCAATCAGAAGATTTTAAGATAAGTGGTGATTTCACAGTTTGAACCGAATTAAAAAGGATAAGAGTTGTTTTCATTTGGGATGAAAAAGAGTGAACATTTCTCAACTTCTAGTAGGGACCACTATACAAATGGGAAGGCACAAGAAATAAATAAGTAGTGTCTATATATATATATGTTGGTATATATGTGTGTATATATATATATATATGATGCCTTTTGGTTTGCTGTATGATCCTAGGAGTTTCGAGGATGCTTACCTGTCTCAACTTCATCCTGATATCAAAGCGAGAAGGAGATTGGCACATTGCGTGAAATGTTATGAGAATGCTTTTTTGTATGTCTGGACCTGTTAAGGAAATAAGTGAAAAAAGCTTAAAAATATCTTCTTCAGATTCCAACAAGAAAACCTGCTCTTGATCAGCTTCTTGGAGAGTGGTTGATATTGCCAAATGCATAATTGTGGCAGCTACCTGCTCGCGCAAAGTGGCTGAAGATAGACTGTGACAATACAGAAGTTCAAATAATGGCCCAACTGCACCTTCTCTGATCATTCGGAGGCCATTTTGTGGTAAGTTTGAGAGGTGGAGAAGTGCTTTAACAGCCACTTTCTTCATCTGTAAGTCACCATTTGAGAGCAATTGAAGAAGTGGACTCAACGCCCCATCTTCAAATATGGACAATTTGTTGTGATCAGTCAATTCAATTTCTGACAAAGTTTCGGCCATGATCATTCTAACATTTTCTGGTCCTGCATCAAGGCAGTAGCCATTACAAATCTTAAGTTAGCAGCAACAAGTTTAAGCCTTTCCTGGTTAAAATATACAAGTTAGGCCCACTGCCACAACTTTAATGGACAGATATTTAACGTCATACAGATATTTGCATATGCTAAACTCAAAGTTCAAACTTGATTTATTACCACATGAACATATTGTGATTGCCTCACGATACTCTCCAGGTCATGGTGCTGTTTTTATCTTCAACTTTGGATTAATTAGCTCCACTTGATGAAATTTTGCCCAAACAAATAGGAAGCTCCAACTTTGGACATGATTTTCCCACCATCACTTTCTTCAGCCCACAGTTTAATTTATGTCTCTTCTCCTGATCTCTCGTTATAGCCCTTTGTTTACATATGCATAATGTTTTCTACTGGCTTAAAAGGAAAGCTAAATGAAACTAACTTAAAAACTATTCTCTCTTCTATTTGCCTTCTTGCTTAACCAAGTCAGTCATATAGTAATTGAAGAAAAGGTTTTCAGATGATGACATGTAAAAGAAAGTTCTTTTTTTTTTAGAAGTAAAAATTATATTCATCAAAATAGTAATAGGCGAAGCCCATGTACACAGGAAGTATACAAAAGAAACACCTAGTTACATTCTAAAACTAAAAAAGCAACGACAAAAGCTCATTGACAGCCCCTCCATTGAGTACAATAGCAGAAAACCAAGTAAAGAACTTATAAAAAATTTCCAGAGTTCATCTACATTGTGTTCCCTATAGCAACTGTCCATACAAAGAAAGCCACCTTTGACGGAACATGAGCCTTCCAAATACTCTTCCAAGGAAAACAAATGTGTTGCTGATTGATCAACAACTTATAAAATGATCTAACTGTAAACTTGTTAGAAGCTGTATGTCTCCAGCACAATTGATCCCTGCCTTGTCTTCTAGTATCCACTGAATACAACAATCCAAAAAAATCAGTAGCCTCCTCAATTTCCCAATCCTGAACAGGTCTGGAAAAACTAACATCCCAAAGCACCTCTCCATTAGAATAGCTCATCATCTCTGAAATTGAAGCCTGCTGATTAAAAACCAATCTGAAAACAACCAGATAGGCTCTAAACAATTCAATTTCTCTACACCAAACATCAAACCAGAATCTAACTTTTGAACCATCACCAACCACAAAGTTGACTTGTTTCAAGAAATAATCCCACCCTTTCCTAATAAACTTCCATAAACTCACTCCATAAGAACCCCTACACTCCTTGGTGCACCAACCCCCCCAATCACTTCCATCTTTCCGAGCGATCACCCCCCTCCACAATGCTTCCTCTTCCCCATGATATCTCTCCATAACCACTTCCCCAACGCCTTATTAAAACTACACAAGCTGTGAACCCCCAATCCTCTATCAACAATCGGGCGACAAACTTTTTTCCAGCTCACTAAGGGAGTCTTAGACTCCTCTCCCAAACCACCCCACAAAAAAGCTCTATACAACTTTTCAATACGGTTAGCCATTCCGACTAGTAAAGGGAATAAAGAAAGGAAATACATTGGGATATTAGAAAGGGTACTCTTTATAATGGTGATTCTACCCCCTTTAGATAAATAAACTCTTTTCCACGCCGCCAACCTCTTCTCTATCTTCTCAACCACCCCATCCCAAATATGCTTAGCCTTGAATGACACCCCCAACGGTAGTCCCAAATATATCATGGGCAGATTAGCAACCTTACACCCCAGTAATTCTGCCAAGTTATGAATATTATGAAGATTCATAATGAACATTTCCCACCGGGACCAGCTCCGATTTACTTAAGTTCGCATTTTAGTCCAGAAATGGCTTGAAAACATAACAGGACAGCCCCTAATGCTTGAATATGTTCCCCAATAGCATCACAAAAAATAAGAGTATCATCAGCAAAAAGTAAGTGTGATATGGAAATGAAGCCATTAGAATTAAATCCCACCGAAAAACCTGAAATAAAACCTCCTCCTACCACTGCTTCCACCATACGGCTCAAAGCCTCCATAACAAGAACAAATAAAAAAGAAGATAATGGATCCCCCTGCCTCAAGCCTCTTGAACTCTGAAAATAACCACAAGGCTGCCCATTAACTAAAACAGAAAACTGAACAGTTGAGATACCATGTCTTATCCAGCCACACCACTTATCACCAAAACTGCATCTTCTAAGCATGTATAAAAGAAAATCCCAGTTTACATGATCGTACACATTTTCCATGTCCAGCTTACAAAGAACCCCCGGAACACCTTCCGGCATACGGCTATCTAGACACTCATTTGCAATCAGCACAGAATCCAAAATTTGTCGACTTCTAACAAAAGCATTTTGAGCTTTAGAAATGATCTTCTCCATCAATTTGTTCATTCGATTTGCTAAAACCTTCAAAATAATCTTATAAACACCACTCACCAAACTAATAGGACGGAAATCCTTCTACTCCGAAGCACCCACTCTCTTTGGGATTAAGGCAATAAAAGTGACATTCAACGACTTCTCAAACTTTTGAAACTCATAAAATTCATGAAGTACCTTCATCACCTCCTCTCGCACAATCTCCCAACAATCTTAGAAAAAAGCCATAGAAAACCCATCCAAATCAGGAGCTTTGTCTCTCCTCATCCCACAAACCACCCCATACACCTCAAGCTCTTCAAAAGGCCTCTCAAGCCAATTTGCTGAAAAGGCATCCAAAGCTTCGAAGTTCAAGTCATCAATTTTGGGTCTCCAAGCTTCCATCTCACTTAGGTGAGAACTATAAAACTGCACAACATGCTCTTGAATCTCATCAGGTGTAGATAGCAAATTATTCTCAGTTTTTAACAATTCAATGGCATTGTTACGCCTGTGAGAATTAGCAATTTTATGGAAAAAGCTAGTACACTTATCCCCCTCTTTAAGCCATAGAACTCTCGATTTTTGCCTCCATGATATTTCTTCCCTCAAAAGAACCCTCTCAATTTCTGCCATCACATCTTTTTTCCTAGACGAAGTCACCTCACTTTCCCCTTCAGCCTCCAAGGATTGAAGCTCATCCCAAAGGGATTTTTTTCTGCTGCTCTACATTCCCAAAAACTTCCTTATTCCATTTCTTCAAATCAGCTTTCAAAGTTTTAAGTTTACTTGCCAAAACAAAACTAGGAATCCCCTCAAAATGATAAGAAAGCCACCAGCTTCTTAACTTATCAACAAAACTCTCCACTTCAAGCCACATATTCTCGAACTTAAAATATCGTTTACCCTCATGAATACCCCCACAATCAAGTAAAATGGGAAAGTGGTCAGAACATACCCTTGACAATCTTTTTTGGCATAACTTCGGATAGTGAGCCTCCCATGAAGATGAGACTAAGAATCTGTCCAGTCTTGAGCCACCTCTAGAATTAGACCACGTATATTCACCCCCCACCAGTGGCAAATCCAGCAGTTCCAAGTCAAAAATCAGCTGAGAAAAATCCTCCATAGTTGTAGTCATGGAAGATAAACCCTCCCTCTCACTTGGAAAACAAATTATATTAAAATCTCCACAAATGCACCAAGGCATATCCCACAAAGAATAAAATCCTGACACTTCATCCCACACACAACAAGTTTCTATCCCGATCCCTATTGGGTCCATATACACTTGCCAATGCCCATGTCCACCCATCTTCCAAATTTCTTAAAACACGGGCCACAGAAAAAACACCAATACAATCTTCTACCCTCTCGACAACCCTACTATCCCACACTACTAAAACTCCACTAGAAGAACCCGAAGAAGCTAAATATGTCCAACCTACAAATGAACCTCTCCACAAACTACAAATTATACTCTTGTCAACAAAATCTAGTTTGGTTTCTTGGAGACAAAGGACATCAATCTTCCACTATGGATGAGAGATCTAATGCAAAGACGTTTATTGACGTCATTGATCCTCCTTACATTCTAAGATAGTATTTTAGGCTTTATTAACAGAAGTAAAATCCCTCCCTTTTAATCTGTCCCTCCCCAAAGTTCCCTCATTATTATCATAATTGATAGAGCATTGCAATCGTTTCAACTCTCTCTCTTTTCTACCAGCTAACTTCATGGTCGTGGAACGACCAGCTTAAATGGCTACTAGGAGGGCCATAAATTGTTCTTCATAACCATCACAAGATAGTCTCACCCAATCTTGAATCTCCTCCACTTTTTTTAACACCCAGCCTGAAATTTCTTCAGACGCAATTTGAGGGGGGAGCATTTGTAAAGGTGACGGACTACCCATCTCCTCCTCATCATTATCTACTGCAACTACATCTATCTGTGGATCAGAGTCTAACCTCTCTTTCTCTTCCATGCCAAACAACTCATTCTCAGATTCTACATGAAGATCTGCATCCACCTCCCACTGTATACTTCCCTCACAATTCAAAAAATGCTTCAACAAACTAGTGCCCTCATCCACCAGACTTGTCTCATTACCCGCGGAAACCAAAAAATCTTTCTTTCCTACAGAATCTCCACGATTTCCCCTTCTTTGATTGACGGCACCTGAGACACCACCTATAACCCTCCAGAAGCTTCTATAGTATCTGTCGTAACTTTCTGTGCCATGGTTAGAGCCATCGGCTCGAGTATCAGCGCCGAAACAATATCATTAGAATTAGCCAAGACAACTGAAAAATCGGGATTGACAGCAACCTTGCCTTTTCTCACAGACAGCTCCTCTTTTCTCAACGAGGTTGTCGTCAGAGATGCACCGGCAGCCACCGTCGATCTGGTCTGTGCAGGTACCAAGGAAGGGACTAAAGATGCGATAGAAATGCTTGAATTCACGCCTCCAAACTCCAATAGTACTGTAGCCGGCAGCGGGGCTTCCGTCGATGTTTTTGCTACCTTCGGTGAGGACGCCTTTTTCCTCCAGAATGGGCCATACCGTTGGCCATTATGTTGTATGGACTTGGGCCTCCCCGTGGGCTGAAGCCCATCACCTGGGCTAGACTGAACCGAGGCTTGGGCCTTCCCTTTAGGCCCACAAAAATGACCCAAACCCAATGGCTCCAGCAATCCCAGCCCTTTCTTCATTTGGTCTCAAACCAGATCGCAGCCCAGGCCCAAGCCCAAACCCATCTCATCTTTATCCTCAATGCACCGTATTAATCTCTTCACTTTATCAGACATCTCATCCAACAATCTCTGCATTACAAGCAACTCCTTCATAATTCTTTCCTCTTTATGCCCAGCAACCCCCCTACCATCTCCCTCACGTCTCTGAACAGCTACCGAAAAGGATGCGCCGTCTGACCTTTGCAGGTCTGCCGTAGCTGATTGTCGCATGTCTTGAGGTATCTCTAAGACCTCCTTGTACGACTGAGACGACGAGGTGGCTACCGCCATTGTTGGTGGTAAAAATCTCCCCTAACCACCTTCTCTGCCAACATCCTTCAACGTCGGCGCAAGCTTCCTCCACCCCATTCCATCCCTTTCCTAGGGGTGAAGATGAAACTACGGCGACCTCCCCCACCATACTCCACCAGACCCATGTAAATACCACGGGAGTTGGAGCAACATTGTGCGATTAAACTTATGTCCCCTTCCCGATGGGCAGTGTAATACCCCTTGCTCCCAATCTTCAAACATTCCTCCAGCGCTCTTGAAACCCATCGGGTAGTGTCTAACCCCAACCTCAAGTTTTCACAACTTTCCAACCTTTCTCAGTAATAAGCACATCACGCCCATCTCTTCTCACCTCAAACACCTTTGATTCAATAGGTAGACATCTCGTGGGAGGCATTTTCCTTCCAGTGATACTCTAGAAAACCCACCGTCAAGTGCCCACAACCACCATCGGTGATGTGAGTTTACGAAATGGGATGTAGTGAATGGAGAGAAAAAGATAAGTGTACGGAGAGGTTTATTTATAGGCAATTAAATCCAATGACATGAAACATAATATTTACATGATCAAGTAGAATTTTCAGGGTAAAAGATGGAGTATAATGGCATGGGGAAACACTCAATCCTTGTCCCAAAAATCTCACTCCATTGTGGGCATCTTTAGCTCTAAAAGCTATTAAGTTACTACCAATACGAAAGGACTAAAGCCTCGCTTGTCTCAGAGTCTATGAATAGGCTCAAAGTCTCCAATGGACCAAATGCCCAAACTTGGGGTGAAACTACCAAAACACTCAACACTAACAAATTATTTGGAGGGCTTGAAATACAATTCATCATTTTATTTTATTGATGTGAGATTACCACCCTTATATAGTTACTACAATTTTTTTTATCCCAAATACTTTCTACAATTAGGGAGGTGATATAAACAATACATAGACTCCACATTATTAAATATTATTCATGAAGAGTGTAGACCAAAGCATTAAATACAGTGGAATCCACATATTATATCTATATCTCTCCAAATTGTAAAATATTTTTTGGACAACAAATTGTAGCGAATCTAAACCTGTATAGCAACAATACACTTCCTTCCTTCTGTACTTGTAATGATAAATTTATTGAAATATGAGATAATTTACAACTCCACACCTTCATTTGAAGTCCAAGCCAAACAACACAAAATCCATCAACATGCTTCCTCTAAAAATCCCTAATCGTATTCCAAAACTATCATCAGCGACTTTTCTTTACCACTCCACAGCTTTGGCAAGTTCCTATTGTGCAAGCAGAGTACGCGTCTTCAAACATCAAAGATTAAAATCATTTTTCCTAGTTCTTTTTTCGTTACATCAGACTTTTTTAGCATATTATTACGCACTAATGCAAAATCCTAATAGAAGCAAACTTGGATAACCAAACAGATCTGGTTAAAGCAATACAAACATCCAACTACTTGATCAAGCAACCTAAAAAAACATAACAGTCTCAAATCCAAACAAAGATTCCATACCTTGTTATGAGAAAATAAGTAGAAAGAGAGGAAAAAAATCAATCTTACATTTTTGGCACAAAGGCCTGCATTCACAGATGGAAGTGATCAGAAAGAAATTCTACTGATAAAATATGGAATACAATGTTGGTTGAAGAAACTTAAACCCTAGCTCCTAAAGCCTCACTCCATATGAAGCATCTTTTAGCCTAAAAACTATCTAACTCTGCAGCTCCTCACACGAGAAGGTCGCCTTCAGCAGGAAGAAGTCCAACTTGTTTGGAAGTCTCCAAATTAGTCTGAAGTCCTTAAAAGAACAGATGTCCTGGAATTTGAATCCGGCTTAAAGCCACCAAGCCCTTACTCCCGATATCAATAAAAATAGTTTAATCATTATTTGTTCCAATCATCTTACTGATGTAGAATTTCCCACTCTTACAGAAACTATGTTCCTCCTTACTTCTATACTTTTCCATATAGATTTACAAGAATTTGAGGCAATTCACAATAAGTTCAAAGTTCAAGAAATGTTCAACTGAGTGGTGTGGTTCCGTGAAGTCAAAGTATTATCAGGAATACTCAATGTTAAACAATAAACTTGCATATGAAATCTCACGCTTTTTAAGAAAATAATTGCATCAACTCCAAAGAAATCAATGCTGGTCAAGTTTGAAATCAAACAAGTGAAAGCATCTAAATATCTGACCGTTCCCAGCATACCTGAAGAAAGAAGCCGTATCAATGGTTTAAAATGACTTGCTTTTGCCATTAATATAACATTCTGATCAAGGACGGACAGATTCTCCAGAAGTTCTTCGGCATCTTTGGCAGCTTCAATGTCGTCACTGCCTAAAATGGCCACCAGGAGAAGTACGTAGCCCTGAACTGTTCCAATAGAATCCCGTACGATAATACTTCTAGACAGTTCCAGTAACAACTGCAATGCTAACTTACTTTCACCGATTTGGCGCGCAAGTGAGCGAACAATGGATTCAAGTGCCTTATCCACTTTAGCAATTCTTTCCTGAAAAAATATATATATATATGAATGAATTAACCTGGAAAGTTTCCTTCTTATCCCAACTGAAAAATAAGGAGGTCAGCTTACCTCCTATAGTGAAAAAGCAATGTACAGAAATCTAAAGTCTACTGAATGAATCCATACAAAACCAAATCCACGCATGTCTATCTCATAAACAGACAAAGTACTATAGCATGAAGAAAGTACTAGTATCTCTAGTCCCACTAATCATAAAAGAAACAGGAGCTTGAAGGTACCTTATTATCTTCACTGTCTTTTGCAAGCATAAATAAGATGAACAGAGCTTTCATTCTTATCTCACGATTTTTTGCGTTGAGAAGTCCAATTAGAACTGGAATGTATTCCTCCATTGTTACCCAATCCCGGTGCAACTCTTTTTCTATGCAAATATCTTGCAGTTTGCATAAGGATTGGAGCATTTCTTGCTCTTCGCCTGCCTGGAGGATGGGTTTGATAGTGGCAACGGTAATGATGGTGTTCCTGTTCTTCCATTCTTCTATTGATTGTCGAAGAGTTTTGTTGGGTTTGAGAACCGAAGTGTTCACGGGAATCATGGTCAAGGGACAAAGGTTGTTCCCTTCAGCATACCACTTCTCTATGGCGCTCCTCTCAAACGTCCGACAAGAGGAAGTTTCCACAGGGTCAACCATAACAGCCAGAGTGATGGGACAATAAAAAGACTGGAGCGGTTCCAATGGTTTCCTACCCCCTAAAGAGTTTCGCTTTCTGAAATATTCCTTCTCCTTTTCCTCAGGACATGTGGCATCAGCCTTTTCAAGCAATGCAATGACCTGTTCCATTTGCGTAGCGTCTGCCAAGCCATTGCTCATCGTGGCATCTTCTCTTTCCCTTTTGAGTTCTTCGATTTCTTTCTTCAATTCAGACTGCTCAGTGGATATCCCAACAGCCTTAGAAATATGATCTAACAAATTATTTGCATAAGCTCGATCAGTATTCCTCTCTTCTATTCCTAACTGGATCTTTGCCAAAATATCTTCCTCCATTGCAGCCGCTCGATACTCTGCATTCAGCATATCCTTGGACAGCTGGCTAACCTGGTCTTTTAAACCCAATGAAACATCCAAAGCGGCCAAAGGGATGAGGGTTAATGCCCGACCAATCTCTTTTGTACTGCCCTCTAAAACCTTAACAACGTTCCGGCAATTGATTAAGAGATAAACCTTGCTTCTGGTTCTGCACTCAAGAGTTAGCTGCTTAGCAACTTTAATCTCTCGGTTGAGAATCTCCACAGCATTTTCTAAGCTCTTGGAATCGTCTAAGTTTAGCCCCAACAACTCCTTTAAGATAAATTTAATCTTCTCCAAGTAAGTTGAGAATTCCTGGAAATTCTCCTTCTGAATGAGGACTTCCTTCGCTGCATGTACAGTATCAAATGTCGCAATGACGGTCTGAGAGAGTAATTCAGATACTGGAACTAGAGAGGTACTACTAATCATGTCCTTCACCATCTCATTACTCAGAGAAAAACTCTTATTCAATTTCCCTCATCTCCATTAACCACATGCCAGCTACGAAATACCTTTGTCATTTTCCTTTTCTTATTTCTATGTAGAAAAAGAAAAAAGAAAAAATCATTTGGTCATAAAACGCAAAATATTGGATTTCAACCTCAGATTATGGAGAAAGAAATGATATTTATAATTATAGAGTGAGATTTTTTTTTTTTTTTAAATAAGTAAATACGTATCCATGTGAAAAAAATAAACTAATCTTTTAATAATATATTACATTTTTTTTTAAAACAATTATATAATATTTACGCACTTTATGTTATAAGTATCATTACTCTTATATTATACACGTCTTCGACACGAACGAAATGCCTCCGCAGAACTGAGACAGGCAAACTGAGTAAAGATTTAATTATTAATAGGTCCCAGAAAATGAAAACAAATGAAGTCATGGAAATTCAGTTTCTTCTCTTTTCCTACCCTTTCTCGAGAACCGAGCATGTCTTTTAGGAACCAGTAACAGCAGCAACAAAATTTCCAGAATTTTCTCTCTTGTTACGTTCTGCTTAGTAACTGAGAAAAGATAGGAAAATAAAAATAAAATTGATTCACATTCCATAATTTCAATTTTGAAAGATCCAAATGCGTATACTGGAGCGTACTTAAGCTAATACTTTCATAGTTTAGCAAAAAAAAACATCACACAACATAAATAATAATACTTCATTATTTATCTTTGCTTCCGCATATTCATCAGCAACAAAGCAGATAGATATCATATAGACTTCTGACAATCTAACAATCCAATATTGAAGTGATCACAGAGAGAGAGAGAGAGAGAGAGAGAGAGAGATTGACCTGACTTACAAGTCAATTAGTCCCTATGTTTGGGCAGGTTTTCCAGGGGAAACGAAGCAAAACTTTCCCGGGAAATAGATCTATTTGGTTGCCGAGAAAAATGATGGTTTGAAGAACTTCTCTTCAATAAACATTAAAGATTAGTCTGAGGAGAAAGCGAGAGGAAATTGTTATCTATGTTGGAAATAATCTTCTCTCATTTCCTCGTCAATTCTTCCTCCCCAACACCTCTCTCTCTCTCTCACTCACTCACACGGTCTCGCTGAATAGACTGGGTATATTATACAAGTCAAAAGGGCTTATAGTCTACGGCTCAGTACAATGTGCATGACTTCTGAATTCTCTCCACGTCTTCTCTTAGCTGTAATTTACTTCCTTACTGTCGACGTGGCTGATTTTGGAACCGAAGGTGCAAAAAGAACTGTATCTCGGCAGAGTACGGAGTTTTGACTTGCACCCTCGAGGACGTTGAGGTGAAAATGGCGCCAACCCAACGGTAAAAATACACTCCGCTTTGTTTGGACGTGGGGAATTCCAAATCTTCTATTTTCTTTTCTTTTTTTTTTTCTTTTTCTCTTTCTTTTTTAAAGAAATATCCTTATCTCTTTATCCGCATTTTATGTCTAATAATATTTAGAATAATATTATATACAAATCTTAAGTAGACAAATTTCATATAAATTTTTTATTAAAAAATAGATTTCACTAATAAATAATAATTTTTTTTATACTTTTTTAATATGAGATCTATTTTTTTACAAAGATTTGTATGAAACTTGTCTATTTGAAATTTGTACAAATCATTTCTCTAATGTTTAAAAGAAAGATGAATAATTTAATTTTTAGTGAATAAATAAAAAATATCAAACAATTTTTTACTTAATTAATATAACATTAAAAGAGGATTATGGTAAGCAATGTGATAGTTTGTCTATTTTTTTTGTTTTGGCCGGATGGTTTTGGTACCGGAGGAATTAAGAGTTGGCTTCTTTTGGTAAGTAAACTCATCTCAATTCATCTTAACTTATTATTATAATTTTTTTAAATTTCAACACAAAATATAATAAATAATTTAATTTTTTTAAATTTTAAAATAATAATAATATTAAAAAATAATATTCTAACAATATTTTATCATCTCATCTCAATTCAACTCAACTCAATTCAGTTCAACATCCAAACACAATTTTAAAATTGTTCCTAAGCAAACCCGGTTGCAAGTGCAAGCGTATAAGTGGAAGGCCCCGCAACCAGAAATTTTGAAGTTGAACGTTGATGGAGCAGTTTTTTCAGAGCTTGGAAAAACATAGACTGGTGCAATATTGCGGGATTGCAGGGGCAGATTTTTATTGGCTGCAACCACATCAGAAATGGCAGTTAATGAACCCGAGCACATTGAGCTGTTAGCTCGTTTACGTGGCCTTCAATTCTGTGCAGGAATGGGAATACACAAGCTTCAAGTGGAAAGTGACTGCCCACTAGTCATCGAGGCGCTGCAACAAAACAGTTTATTCTCAGATTAAATAGCTTTCATATTGTTTTGGGGATTGTTTTTAAACTCAGGTCTGTAGGGAAGCCAATATGGCTGCACAATCTCTTGCTCAGTATGCGAGATGTTGAGAGTATCAACATGTGATGAGATTGTATTCCGGACTTTTTATCTCAAACCTTGTGGTTTGATTTATGTCTGTAATCATCTTTTGATTAATGAAGTTATATGTTTGTTATATATAAAAAAAAAAAAAAAAGGATTATAGTATATATAATGACTAGAAAGGTGATAAATAATGTCATCTATTTAAGAAATACGAGGGAGAAGTAATTTGCTCAAAACTATATATTAGTTTGTATTCAACAATACAAATAAATAGATGTACAAGAGACGGCCTAGTTTGTTTTCAGGAAACTTCTCAACTCATCTCATCATTATAATTTTTTTAAATTTTCCTACAAAATAAAATAAACAATTCAACTTTTTCAAATTCAAAAATAAAAATAATATTAAAAAAAATATATTCTAACAATATTTTATTCAACTTTCAACTTTTATCTCAATTCATCTCATATCATCTCATCTACGAAAATAAACTAGACATCATAAGAGTTATACATAAGGTAAGTAGACTAATTTGATTGATTCCTAAAATTAAGGTGAGTTTTGATTTTGTGCAAGTTAAAGAAGGTAAGATATCTGTCAATACTTCCCTTCAAATTGGCGCATGGAGATTCGTAATGCCCAACTTGCGCGAGAAATAATGAAAAAGTTCTTGTCCTAAGGTTTTGGTGAAAATATCGGCGACCTGCTCTTTTGAAGAAGTATGAATAGCTTTGAGGAGGTCCGAGCGAATTTTATCGCAATAATGTGGCAAACAATGTCAATGTGTTTAGTATGCTCATGAAACACGGGATTGTGTGCAATATAGAGTATAGATTGATTGTCGCAATGAAGGGTGAAAGGCTCAGGATGAGAGATGCCAAGATCAGTGAGAAGCTGCTTCAACCATGTGAGTTCGCAAGTAGTAACGGTCATAGTTCAATATTCAGCTTCAGCAGAAGATCGAGCAACGGTAGTCTATTTCTTAGTGCGCGATGAGATCGGACTGGTGCCTAACTAAATGAAGTAGCATGTGGTGGATCGACGTGTGGTGGGGCAGCTGGCCTAATTAGAATCAGTATAAGTTGTAACCTGTAGATTGCTAGAAGAGGATAAAAAAATGCCTTGGCCGGGACTCCCTTTGATGTAACGAAAAACACGAGTAGCAGCAGTCATGTGAAGAACACGAGGAGCATGCATGAACTGATTGTGGATGTTGACTACATAAACAATGCCAGCTCAAGTGATGGTTAGATAGATGAGGCGACCAACTAGGCGACAATAAAGGCAAGGATCGAGAAGGAGAGTGACATCTTGATTGTTAGCTTCAAATGTTGTTTCATAGGAAAAGAGGCAGTTCGAGCACCAAGTTGGCTACTATAAGAAAGTATGTCGAGAGCATATTTGTGCTGATTGAGGAAAATGCCTTTGTGAGAGCGAGCAACTTCAAGTCCAAAAAAATATTTTAGAGTCAAGATCTTTGGTCTTAAAATGAGTAGAGAGAATTTGCTTGAAAGCTTCAATCTGAGAAATGTCATTGCCAGCAACCAAGATGTCATCAATATAAACAAGAACAAGAGTGATGCTGGTGTGGGTATTAAGAGTGAATAAAGAATGATCTGCTTGAAATTGATAAAAACTTGCATCAAGAAGCATAGTAGTTAATTTAAAAAACCAGTTGCAGGAGGCTTACTTGAGACCATATAGGGATTTTCGAATACGACAGACACAGGTCTCCCCTTTAGTGCAGTATCCGGGTGGTGGGGTCATAGACTTTTTCATCAAGATCGCTATGCAAAAAAACATTGTTGATGTCAAGTTGATAAATAATCCAATTTTGAGTAGCAGAGAGTGCCAATAAGCAGCGGACAATGGTCATTTTGGCAATCGGAGCAAAGGTCTTATGGTAGTCAAGGCTTTCAACCTGAGTGTAACCCTTAGCAACTAGCTTAGTTTCGTACCTCTCGATAGATCCGTCGGCCTTTAGTTTGGTTTTGAAAATCCATTTACATCCAATGGGTTTCTTACCAAGGGGAAAAGGTTCAAGAGTCCAGGTGGGATTATCCTCTAGGGCACAGATCTCAGCAGACATGGCCTCGCACCAATGGGAGTGGCAGATGGCATTAGAATAGCAGAAGGGATCATTACAGGAGGTAAGAGCATTTAAATAAGTAATATGTGAGGGAGAAAACAAAAATATGAGAGAAAAACAAAT
This sequence comes from Juglans regia, assembly GCF_001411555.2. Taxonomy (NCBI): domain Eukaryota; kingdom Viridiplantae; phylum Streptophyta; class Magnoliopsida; order Fagales; family Juglandaceae; genus Juglans; species Juglans regia. The sequence goes on from NC_049913.1 coordinate 30,551,960, forward strand.
AAAGGATGAGCAGTACATGAAACCGATGTAGTAGGTGAAGATGTTGTGGGCTCCGTATGTAAGGTGGGGCATATGTAGTCATTGAGATAGGCAAGTCGAGTAATGGTGTGGCGAGGACGAGGAATGGGAGAGTCATGGGGTAGAGAAGTAGGTGAGGGTAAAGAGAGAGGAGAATCAGGAGAGTCAAAAGGTAGAGAAGTAGGTACAACAGGTTCAGGAACGGGAATATGAATGATGCAAGGAGGAGAGGCAGAAGTGTCTGGGAGATCTTGGAAATGAAATTTTTATTCATGAAATGTGACATCACGAGAATAGAAAATAGACTGTGTATCAATATTGTAGAGTTTGTATGCTTTATGAGTATTGCGTTAGCCAAGAAAGACACATTTAGTAGTACGAGGAGAAAATTTGTCACGATTAGCATGAAGAGTTTGTGCATAAGAGAGGCATCCAAACACACAAAGGTGATCGCAGTTGGCTGTTTTATCAAAAAGAATTTCAAAAAGTGATTTATTTTGGAGATTGCGACTAGGAGTGCGATTGATAATATATGCTGCAGTGAGAACACAATCACCCCAAAAGGAGAGGGGTAAGTGTTCTTGGGAATGAAGACTACGGGCAACATTTAGAAGGTACCAGTGTTTACGCTCTGCAATACCATTTTGTTGAAGAGTTTCAACACAAGTACGTTCATGAATAATGCCATGATCGTAGGTATGTTTGAAATTGATGAGAAAGAAATTCTTATCCATTATAAGTTTTAATGATTTTAACGGTGGTGTTAAATTGATTTTGGACAAGAGCAAAAAGAAGAAGTATAAGCTTCAAATTTAAAACACATAAGATATACCGCGGGAAAAATATCAACAATTGCAAGAAAATAATGAGCCCCACATAAATAAGAAGTATGCCCCAAATATCACAAAAAATACGATTAAAGTGATAAACATTTTTATTAGCACGATTGGAAAAAAGGAAGTCTTGTGTGCTTAGAGTAAGTACAAATATCACAATCAGAAAGATTACTGGGAGAATAAAAAATATTGGAAATGGTAAAACTAGAGGGATGACCTAGACATTGATGCCATAATGACTTATTAGCACTGGATTGAGCAACAAAAACCACGGGGGGTCGGGACGGTACACGTAAAGCCCATTGCATAAATCACCCGCTCCAATCAGCTTCATCGATTGTGGGTCCTGAAATAAACAAGTATTAGAAGAAAAAGTAATAACACAAGAGTTATGAAGAGCAGTTTGAGAAATAGATAACAAATTGAAGGATAAAAAAGGGACAAAATAGACATTTGTTAAAATAAGAGAAATGGGAAAGGACACAAGTGTCCAACCCTTCGGCTAGGATATCTTAGCCCATGGGTAGCCGCATGAAATGGGGGGAAGCTAGGGTTTGAAGCTCAGCAAAGGCTTCTTGGTGGTGGCTAATATGGTGGCTCGCGCCACTGTCCACCACCCAGTGGAGGCACCAATTGAAGGAGAAATCAGAACGAGGGGAGAAGCGATTACCAACGAAATTTGCAGATGAAGTGGCAATCGGAGTGGGTAACGGTTCGAGCAAATTGAGGAGTTTTTGGTACAACTCCGGTGACAACACAGGGACCTGACTGGAAGCCGAAAAGGTGATGGTGGTCTGGTTGGCAAGCAATGGAGGTCCATGGCTTGGATCGTGAGTCACGACCAGAAGGGGAACCCACAACAGTCCAGCACCTATCTCGAGTATGGCCTTCCTTCCCACAAGCCGTGCATTTGAAGGGTGGTTTGGGACGCCCACCAGTTTGGACAACCATGCCTAGTGTTTCCGATGAAGAGGGTTGAAGGTTGAGCAACCTTTGTTGTTCTTCCTAAAACAAAATAGATAAAACTTTGCTTATGGGTGGAAAGGGATCCATGGCCAATATTTGGGTGCAGAGAGGGGGAAAGGAATCGTTGAGACCAAGTAGGAACTGAAACACATTGATTGTCCAAGTTCATCCCAAAGCTGTTTGATTTGATTGTAATAGTCATGAACTGAATTTGTAGTTTGTTGTAAGGAGGAAAGGGCACGTTGAAGTTGGTAGATACGGGCCTTATTTCCATGACAGAAACGGGATGAGAGATCGACCCAAACATCACGGGGGTCGACATGGTATTCGAGGGAATTAGTAAGGGAAGGGTTGATGGAGTTGAGGATCCAGGTAAGAACCATGTCCTTCGTTTGATTCCATTGTGTGTATTCGGGTGTGGTAGGATCAGGGGGTTTGAGGGTGCCATCAACAAAACTAAGTGTGTTTTTGGCATTGAGAGCTCTTTTCATGGCTTTTTTCCATTTTGGGTAGTTGTCTCTAGTAAGAAGGCCATTGAGAAGGATTAAACTTGGTGAATCGGAGGGGTGAAGGAGATAAGGGGAGGGACAAGGTGGCCATGGGCAGTGTGTAGATGGATCTATATTAGGCTGATACCATGTAAAGAAAGAGGGAGAAGTAATTTGCTCAAAACTATATATTGATTTATATTCAACTTTACAAATAAATAGATGTACAAGAGACTAAGTATAGAAAGTTATACATAAGGTAAGTAGACTAATTTGATTGATTCCTAAAATTAATGTGAGTCTTGATTTTGTACAAGCTAAAGAAGGTAAGATATCTGTCAATATTTATCTTAGAAATATTCTTCTCATCAGCTACTATTCCCTTCCTACACCCCACACCGTACGTGGACTTCCTTTTTTTCTCTATCTCTCCTTCCTATTAACAAAAATAAGAGAGAACTTGACAAAAATGAGAGAGATGGGTCCGATGAGATTAGAGAGAGCTTGAGGAGAGATAGCTTGATGAGAGAGAGAGTGTGTGAAATGATAGATGAAAATGATGAGAGAGTGTGAAATGATGAGAGAGAAGGAGGTCTGATGAGGAGAAAATAAAAAATTGAAAAGAATTTGAAGAGAGAGAGGGGGTCCGATGAGCTGAAAGAGAGTGAAATGATGGGTGAAAATGATGAGAAAGAGTGAAATGATGAGAGAGGGGGTCTGATGAGGAGAAAATAAAAAATAAAAAATAATTTGGAGAGAGAGTGAGGGGTCCTATGAGATGAGAGAGAGTTTGATGAGTGAGGGGTTCAATGAGGTTGAAGAGATAGTGAAATGATGGGTTGTTTTATACAAGGTGTGGAGTATCTATAGTGGTTGATATGTAGAATTACTCTTTATCTCATCATCATTTTATAAACAATTTTTTTTGTTATGTAAAACGAATCTTGAACTTGATTAATAAGAATCTTGAACTTGATTAATAAGACAGAAATATTGTTTTCATCTTACAGTTTCTCATCTTTAGTTATACTATATATTTTAAATGAATTTCATGTAGTTGTTGACCGAAAAATTGTTTAAAATAGGCCACACAAATTAATATAAATAAAAGTTAAAAAATCCAAAAAAAATAAATAAATAACATTTCTATTTGTCTCCTTGTTGAGCCATAAGAACACCAAAAGGGTGGGATGATCCCATGTGGCATTTGTCTCCTTGCCTCAATAATTAATTAATGCCTTTGTAATTAGACCATTTATCAATCGTATCATTAGAAAATTTAAATAATTTTTCATTCTCATGTTTCAAGAAATCATGTCAATCAAACAACTTAGAAATTAAGAGATTTTTCTCACGCTTGATATTTTAAAGCACAAGAAATTTTAGATTTCAAATTATCATCTACAATATGAGAATCACGTAAATTAATAACCAAGACTCCTTTTATTCAACCTTTTCATTTGGTGAGTTACTCAAAAAATTTTGTAGTAGCCTACATTTGCCATTGCATCTAAAAATCTTGGTTTTATTCTAGTGAAGTCATCTGCATTGAAATAGCCAAAATTTGAGAGTTCTACATATAAGTTACAGTAAATCCAAACATTTTTTAGCCAAAATGTATATTTTATTTTAAAATATTATTATCTTCAATTATTAATTAACATTGTCAATAATAATATTAATTAATTAATTTTGTGCATAGTCATTAATATTGCTATCTCTAATTATTAATTAATAAATAGTTAATATAGTTATAAAATATGACAAAAAAATTAAAAATATTTTATTAAAAAATAATATTATATTAATATTTTGACCAATATCTCCTTATACTTAAAGGCACTATAACATGAACAGTAATAAACAGTAACATGAACAGTGATACGTCCCTCTCTACATCTGTGTCCCCACTCCCCATTCTCACAGCAAAACCACGGTAAAATACCACAAAATCACAGTAAAATCGCTACAAAATCACTACAAAAATACTACAAAATAAGAAAATCACCACACAAATCACGGTGGTGGAGGGAAAACTGGCTATGTGTGAGAGGGAGAGATGTTGTGAGAGAGTGATGGAGTATAAGTGGCAAATCGGAGCCATGGGTGGCTGGGATGGGTCGATGGTGGCCTGAGGATGCCGGAGAGGGTGGTTACACGTCGTGGGTGGCAGCGTACAGTGGTAGAGGTGGCCTAAGGGGAAGTATGCATTCGTGAGGGAAGGTGAGCATGCATGGTGTCTCGGTTGGACGTGAGGATGGCTACGAGAGGTGGTTGGTGGCCAAAGGAGGTCCCGATGGTGGTGCGGTGGCTAGAGGAGGTGGAGCTCCGCCATGGGTGTGGAGAACCCGTGCAAGAGAGAGGTGGACTTCGTGGGGGCAAACGGCAGGGAGATGGAGGCTGAGCTCGCTGGAGGAGGATGGCCGGTGGGAGGGGAGGCTACCGTGGAAGTGGTGGCACCGGAGGATGGCGCACGGCGGCACAACAATATCAAGCCCATTCGGGCTATGAACTTCTGAGAGAGAGGAAGAGAGAGCGTGAGAGAGGGAGACCGATGTGAGGGGACTCGCCGGAGTAAGGTGGTGCCGATGGAAGGGGCGGTGAGGCTCACCGGCGCACAGCGGTGCCGGGCTAGGTAGTGGAGGAATTAGGCATGGGGAGAGCTGCGTACAACGTACGCTGAAGGAGAGGGAGGAGAGAGAGAGAGAGAACCTGGGGAGAAAAGTGAGGGAGAAAGAGAGAGGGGATGGGATTTTATTGTAAAACCCAACGTCTGGGATCTAAAATTTGTTTAAAGATATTGTGCAGAATTTACACACTTTAAAATTCTATAAATAATTTCTATTAAAATTTAGAGATACAATTATAAGATTGTAATATTTATCACTATAATAAATAATTTCTCTTGTTAAAATTTATATAAAAATATTTTCTCTTATTAAAACACTGATTTAAACTAATTTAAAATTAAAATAATTAAAATATAAATAACCTATCATACATAAACTATCAAATTTAATTTATATAATACTAATCTTTCATCATTAAATAAATGATGAAATTTTATTAGATATTTTTAAGAAATTAATCTCAACCCTTCATTTTAAGTCCTTAGATAAATATTTTTAAGTCCTTATTAAATATTTTCAGAAATTAAAACCATATAAATAATTAGAGTTTTAACATAATTTAAGTATAATAATATCTTTAATTAACTAAATAAATAGCATATTATACATAAACTATCAAATTTAATTTATAAAATACTAATCTTCCATCATGAAATAAATGAAGAAATTTTACTAAATATTTTTTAAGAAATACCATATAAATAATTAGAGTTTTAACATAATTTAAATATGATAATATCCTTAGTTAACTAAATTAGGCAAACGTGTGTGGGGAAGGAGAGAGAGGGAGAAAGGAAAATTAGGGAAAAATGTTGTTTTTGGGTTTTAAATTTCAACCCTTCATCTTGAATTTTCAGATTTAATCTAATGGTAGAAATTTAAATATTGATTTAAACTAACATAAAATAGATAATTAAAATATAAATATTATATCATACACTTAAAATTAACTTTAATTTATAAAATATTAATTTTTCATCATTAAATAAAAGATAAAATTTTACTGAATTAAATAAACGTCCCTTGAACGTCACTCTACTGCTAGTATATATAATATAAGATTATATATTGAATGACTTTTAACTTTAGAAAAAACATATAATTTCAGATAAATTTTAACTTTGGTTTTGCAGCATTGGCAGGTATGAATCTGCCAAACTGCATACTTTTTTCTGACTGTTGCAATGAGAAACCTTTAAACTATTGTAGTTGATTTCATTAGATTAGCTCCGTTTTGGATATCCGGTTTGGTTCCACATACTCATCTCATTTTATCTAATCTTATTTTAATATTTAAATATTATTTCAATACAAAAATTTTTATTTTTAAATTTTTAAATTTTTCATCTAATTATTACAAATTTTTCAAAATTTTAAACAAAACATAAAAGATAATTCAATTTTTTTCAAATCTCAAAACAAAAATTATATTACAAAAATTATATTATAACCCTCTTTTAACTATATAATTTTTTTATTCAATTTTCTCTCTCTCATTTTCCATTCATTTCTATTCACCAATCTCAAGTCATACACCATACTATCAATTTTGTACTAGAAGTTAAGAACAATAGCCATATATAGAAAAATGTTTATCCTACTCAAATCTCTCCAATAATTGTCATACTTAGTCTTCATGTTCATTATTATTTTTTGCAACCTAATCTGGTTATTCTCACACATTTCATCCAATTATTCTTTTACCTGATATATTTGCTGACAAAATTCATTAGATGTAACGTACAAATAACTGAAAATTATGGTTGTGACCTCATATAAAAGTCTAAGAAATTATACAAAAATCTCAACTACAACTCAATCATCATCATTAGGCATGCCCAATTCCCTCATCCTTAAAATGATTGACATATTGTACATCCTTTTTACCCAACAAGTTAAAGGTCTTTCTATACTCTCAGGTTGTCTCTAACATAAAGTTTCATCTTGTAGGAACATCAAGACACAACCTCTTCTTACATTCAATATCCGCAGCTCTCACATCAATCTTGAATATATCAAGCCTAACCGGTGAAAATCTCACAAACTTCACCGCACTTCTAACCCTTACAACTGAACCATTCACATCTTTCAAACCGTCAACCTTAATAAGATTTATAACATGTGCAGCATATCTCACATGTAAACACTTGCAACCCATGATTGACTTATTATCCTCTCTAAGTTTATTCTTAAGATATTCCAAAGCAGTATCATTAGAATAGGCATTGTCAGTCGTTACTGTCACAACCGGCTCCAACACCCATTCATTTATCGCAACCTCCAAGGCCTTCCCAATAGTTTCACTTTTGTAATTCATAATTAAACAAAACTTGAGAATCTTTTTGTTTAATTGTCAATCATAATCTATAAAATGTGCTGTCAAAGACATATAATTAAAATTGAAGACAAAAGTCCATGTATCGGTCGTGAGCCAACTCTTTGACCCCTCAATTAGTTTTTCAACAATTCTCTATGTACACCATATATTTTAACAATATCAGTGGCGAGAATGACAGTTGAACATAGGTTTCAAGTACTTAGAATATGCTTGGAACTCTTCACCCTCCACAAACCGGAATGGTAGCTTGTCTACTATGACCAAACGAGCTATGTCTCTTATACTCCTTCGGATCATACTTTGTATACCCTCTCAACGTTCCCCCCACTACTCTCATCCGCCATTTTTTTAAATCCAGTCTTCAGTCAATTTTCAGTCTAGGTTATTTTTTTCTTGTAAAGAACGTCTAATTGGACCCTTTTTTTGCTTTATTCTTCTAAGTGGACGTTCAATTGGGATTTACCATGTCTTCTGACGTCCACACACTTCACCATAATTGTTACACTTAGTTTGATGGTTATTGGAGTTACGACCCTCTAACTTGGTGAAGTGAGACCACACAATTGAAACTTATTTCTTATTTGGTGGACCCATGGGTGTAAGAGTAAAGGTTGGGATAGGGTTAGTAGTAGTGGTAGATGTAGGGGTAGAAGAGCTAGCACTAACACTAGTATTTGGATTTGACTCACTATCCATTCTCGTTGGCTCACAAATACCTAACATGATGTAAAAATAACACAACAATTAAAATCATACAATCATAAACATCACAACATATTGGAGTTTCAATTTTGAAACCCCAAAATAGATTCAAGTTTCAAATATTGAAACCCCAAATCATATTAGGTTAAGGTTTCACATTAGAAACCCTAATATAATGTAGGGTTTCAAACCCAAAACCCTAAACTTACGTACACAAATTACAACAACCAATTCACAATCCAATACAAACAAATCACAATTTAATCTCCACATCCAACAAGACTTGATCATATCCTCTAAATACATTGATTAGTCCAAATCACACTCTCGGGATAGTAGGATACTTATAGAAAGTATGAGAACTTGAGAGAAACGTTCGGAGACGGAGAAAGCTACAATCGTCAATGGCGATGAGAGATAGCATAAGGGTGACTCACTAAAAAATGAGCAGTACAAAAGTTGTCCTGAGTGCAGAAGGATGTTGCGTAACAATTAGGAATAAATTCTTAGATCGTCTCCTTAGAGAAAGTTGCTTCAAATCAAACTCGTTTAAATTGGTGAAAATATTCACAAAGAAAAAATAAAAGTGGTGTTATATGCAAGGAATGGAAGAGTACAACGGGAATTAAAAGGATACTAGTCGTTGACTAGATTCATATTTTTAGATTTTTTGAGTGTCAAAATGAAATGTAAGAGACTAACAAATTGAAATTAACAATCAAGAAACCAAATAAGTTAAAAAATCTCAATTAATCAGAAAATTAATTAATAAAATTGAAATTAATTAAGTCTTAATTAACCTAATATGCAATGGAACTAAAAGATTAACAAAACTAAACTAAAAACTATGTTAGATTAGAAAATAATTAATGCATTACGAACTGAAAAATTGAAAAGTCCCAAAATCAAAATTTTAGGGTTCATCCTTGTATTTAAATCATAAATTCTCAATCAATCCATAACCATTGTAATGTCTATTTAATGGAAACTTAAAGAAGCAAGAAAAATAACTAACATCAAGTAAATAAATAGCAAATAAAATGTCCAAAAGTCTAAGCTAAATATCTAAAAAATACATCATAAATTTTAAACTAAAATTAAATAAATAGTAGAGAGTGGAAATAACAAGTCAAATGGATAGAGATGAAAGTGGTAGGCAGTGGAGGATGGCTGGGCAGAGATAGTTTGGATCCCTGGAGGTTCTTCAAGTTGTGGCGCTACTTTGTGCATGTTCAGAAGCCAAAAAGAAAACTCCCTTTTAGCGTCTCCCAAAATGAAAGTGAAAAAAAATACCCTCCCAGTGTCAACTAAAAAACTCCTTCTCGTGTGCGTGTCTTTCGTAAAATCAAAATACCCAAAAAGCCCATTCTTTGCATAGCTACCATCCAAAAACCAAGAGAAATGTAGGGTCCCACGTGCATGTGTAGCTTTTTACAAACCAAAAAAAAAAAAAAATTGGTGCCTTTTTTACTTTTCTATTTTCTCATGCTTTGCATTTCTTGGCCTAAAAAAAATAGAAATCAGAGAAAAAAATAAAATAAAAAAGAAAGAATCAAATATCAAAAATGTGTTGCACATGTGAAGAAATATTGTCCAATTAAATCACAAGTTATAAAATTAAGTATTAATTATGCTATAAATTAATTTAAATCACAACTTAGATTTATGCATCTTAACCATTTTTCATCTAAAACCAATAATAATATAATGAAATAATTAAAATATGTTAGTTCTAGATATATAAAATATACCATAATTCAGCTCAATCACACCCCTCCAACTAGCGTTTTGCTAATCCTTGAGCAAAATAGTGAAAATTAATTGAAATGAATATTGCATAAAGATCGAAATCCAAACAGAAATAATCAAACACAATTCTGAATTCTCACAAAAGGTGACCCATGAATTTTCAACCCCAGGAGCTATATCCACAAGTCTGTCTCAACAATCATTCACATAAAATTAGAAAAAATGTCTTAGAACTCATATGTATGTGTGTAGCTAAACGGTTGTTTGTTCCTCATTACTAGTCGTGATTTGTCCTAGGATTTTTCAACCTTAATATTAATCATTGATGATTGTAACTACCTCAAAGCCCAATGGACTAATAGTTTTCACGCCAACTCTATTTAAAGGTTGAACACTCAACCTCAAAGTTTTGGATAACTGTTTCTAACCATTTACTTAGGAAAGCTCACTAAGCTGTCTTTATCCTTTTTTTTTCTAATCTTTTCAAATCTTTATTTTTTTTCTTTTTTTTAGCATGGCTCAGTAATCCTGTAGTTTACTTCTTTTATGTTAAATTAATGAATAGTAAATGAGAAACACTACAAGTGCAAGCATGTGCAAAATGTCCTTTGAAATTTGTCATTCGTTCTATATAAATCTTACCAAGTCTAATCTCAATAGGTATAACATCCCGATATTTCAAGCCACACATCAACAAAATATGATACATAAAAAATCATGCTATATGCTCAAGTTTGAAAATAAATCTTCACTAAAATAAATATGATCAACCATTCCACTAAGGTGCTCAAATTTTACAAAATACTAGAAATAGAGTGTATGTCAATCATTTTTGTATCAATGCACATCACATTAATGCAAAATTATGTTATTTGGTGCACACACGCTACCCCGCAACTAGTGAGAGACATGGTCCTCGATGAATCGAATGAAAGAAACCAAAGTGCACAGGAATAATTAAGCGAAACAGACAACCTAGCATGTGATATAAAATCAAAGCAAAACAACGAATAAAGATAAAAGACAAAATGAAATTGAAGAAAGTTGTAAAGGGAAGATAACAAATCAAAATCAAAATCAAAACACTTCCTTAGGGTTTTGCACAAGCAAGATCTATTCGTTTGAATCAAAGACAGTCATAAACAAATTTAGACGTTGTCCATTGACAGTGAAGCTATTGTCATTCTTCGGATTGATAATGTCTATCGCCCCATGAGGATGAACCTTCTTTACAATGTATGGCCCACTCCATTAGAATTTCAATTTACCAAGAAAAATATGTAAATGAGAGTTGTAAAGAAGAACTTCCTGGTCAAGTGTGAAATGCATGGGATGAATTTTTTGAGTATGTGGAATTTTCATTTTCATGCGTTCCTTCGCCAGCTAAGCGTTATCATAGGCATCTCAACAAGTTTCATCCAATTCATTGATCTGTAATTTTCTCAACCCTGAAGGTTCATCAAGTGACATGTTAACATGTTTTATAGCTCAAAGAGCTCGATGCTGAATATCAACAGATAAATGACAAGTTTTACAAAAAACTAATCGATAAAGGGATATGCCTAGATTAGTTTAAAAAGCTATCCTATAAGCTCACAATGTATCAAGAAGCTTACCTGACCAGTCTTTCCTTTTAGAATTAATAGTTTTCTCCGAAATGATTTTAATCTCTCTGTTCGTCAATTTTGCTTGCCCATTTGTTTGAGGGTGACAAGGGGTAGAAACTCAGTTTGTGATATCATATTTCTTCATGAGTGTAGAAAATGGTTTGTTGCAAAATGAGAACCTCATCACTAATGATAACTTTGCGCATGCCAAAGGGAACAAACAGAGATTGCAAAAATTTTAGGACAACACGATGGTCGTTTGTTTTGCAAGTGACAGCCTCCACCCATTTTGAAACATAATACACAGCCAATAAAATATATGTGTTTTCAAAGGAAACCGGAAAAGGTCTCATAAAATCTATTCCCCAACAGTCAAAAATTTCTAAAATAAGAATAGGGGAAAGAGACATCATGTTTTTTTTACTAATGGATCCTAATTTTTGATAAGACTCACAGGTCTTACAAAAATTGTAAGCATTTTTAAATATGGAAGGTTAGTAAAAACCGCTTTGCAAAATTTTAACAACTATTTTCTTTGCTGAAAAATTACCACTACATGCACCCATATAACAAAATCTCAACACAGAAGAAAACTCATCATTAGGAATGCATCTTCGAATCAATTAATCCGAACAATATTTAAAAATTTATGGATCATCAAAGTAAAAATGTCGTACCTCAGAGAGAAATCGACACTTATCTTTGATGGACTATTCAGAGGGCATTTGCTCAGTTACCAAATAGTTGACTATGTCAGCAAACCAGAGAGTTTTGTGAATCACAAATAGCTGCTCATCCGGGAAACTATCATCAAGAGGAAGTATGACTTTTGAAGAGGAGGATGGTGGCAATCTTGAGAGATGGTCAGCCACCACATTTTCGACTCATCTTTTGTTCTTAATGGTGATGTTGAACTCTTGAAATAGTAAAATCCAGCGGATCAAGTGTGGTTTTGCATCTTTCTTAGCCAACAAATACTTAGGAACAGAGTGATCAATGAAAATAGTAACAGGGGAATCAAGAATGTAAGTCCAAAATTTATCAAGTGTAAAAACCACTGCAAACAATCCTTTTTCAGTAGTGGTATAATTTTTCTAGGCATCATTTAAAGTCCTACTGGCATAGTAAATCACAGAAGGCATGTTATTCACATGCTGACCCAAAACAGCCTTTAAGGCATAGTCACTTGCATCAATCATGATTTCAAAGGGAAGGTGTGGATAGGGGTGTAAATTTAAACCGAAAAACTGGAAAACCGGTAGTCACTTGCATCAGTCATGATTTCAAATAGAATGTGTGGGTAGGGGTGTAAATTTAAACAGGAAAACTGGAAAATCGGACCGAACCGGCCCAGTTGGTCCGGAACTGGTTCCTATATTATCAAAATCGGCTGGACCCAGTCCAGTTTCAGCTCCGTAGTTTCCGGGACCGAGGTCCAGTTTCAGTTCTGTAGTTTCTGGGACCGGACTGGACCGGTTGGAAAATATATATATATATAAATTAATTTTATATATTATATAAAATATTTTTTATATATAAGTTTTATATATAATATATAATTATATATTAAATTTTTATATATAATATATATAATTATATATCATATGAAATAATTTTATGTTATAATTTATAAATTATAACATGAAACGTTAATCATAAATATGAGCATTTGTAATTTGTTTGATTATATGTTATTAATATAATTATATATAAGATAATGTTATTATAATTTATAAAATAAAAGTTTAATATTAAAGATAAAAATTTAATTGATCATATGCTTTAAATATAAAATAAATATATTAAATTATTAATAATATTTTATCATAAGAAGTAACACTTTATTATATGTTTTTTATATTTAACAAAAAAAAAAATCGGACTAGACCGGAAACCGGTAAAACCGGAGGTACCAGTTTAGGAGAGTAACTGGGGCATAATCAGTTTTGAAAAATGTAAAATTGGTACATACCGCTTCGGTCCTAAGTTTTGTCCAAAACCGAACCAAAATGGACTGATTACACCTCTAACTGTGGGGATTGTATAATGGGAGCAGTGGTAAGCGATTTCATAAGGGTATCAAAAACTTTTTGACACTCATCGGACCAAACAAATTCAACATCAATTTGTAAAAGAGTACACAAAGATTTTACAATAGAATTAAACCCCTGAATAATCGCCTATAAAAGCCAGAATGACCAAGAAATGAACGAATATCTTTAATTGTCCTAGGGATAGGAAGTTTAGATATTAATTCAATTTTTGCCTTATCGGCCTTTATATCTTCAGATGAAACAATATAGCCTAAAAAATGCCATGAGTAACCATAAGTTGGCATTTTTTCCAATTAAGTTAAAAAAAAAAAAAATTCTTCGTATCTTTGAAGAACACAATCAAGATTATGTAAAAAAGTTTTAAAAGATTTTCCAAAAATAGAAAAATCATCCATGAATACTTTACAAATATTCTCAATTATGTAAAAAACATTATTCATCATGCATCTCTAAAAAGTAGCCCGGCATTACACAAATCAAAAGACATTCTAGTAAGAGTAAAAGTGCCAAAAGGACAGGTGAATGTGGTCTTCTCTTAGTCCTCAGGTGCTACAACAATTTGGTAATAACTAGAGAATCCATCTAAGAAATAGTAAAATGCATTACTAGCCACACGTTTTAAAATTTGTACAAAAAATAGTAAAGGAAAATGATCTTTCCTACTGGCTAAATTAAGCTTTTTATAATCAATACACATCTTCCAGCCAGTGACCATTCTAGTTAGAATCAATTCATTTTTTTTCATTTTTGACAACAGTTAAATCAGATTTTTTTAGTACCACTTGAGTTGAACTTACCCACTTACTGTCTAAGATGGGGTGAATGATACCCACTGCGAGCAGTTTGAGTACTTCCTCTTTTCAACTTCTTTTATGGTAGGATTGAGCCTACGTTGAGCATCACAAATTGGTCTAGCATCATCTTCAAAATAGATTATGTAGGTACAAATAGCAGCATCAATACCTTTGATGTCGGCTATTGTCCAACCACTTACTTTTCGATGCTTTCTTCAGACTTCAATCAACTGGGTTTCATCCTTATGATTTAACTTCGAGAAAATCACCACAGGAAAAATACTTTCTTCAAGACCAAGAAAAACATACTTTAAATCTTGAGGAAGTAGTTTCAGTCCAACTGGAGAACTTCTTCTGCTGAAGATTTATGTATGGTTTTGGTAGAGCTTCAAACTGGGGTTGTCATCTTACATCTACAAATTGTACTTCAAGTGGTAAAGAAGAATCTCCAAAAGAGTCTAAAACTTCAATGACATTTTCATCAATATGGTTAGTTTTTTCATCAGGTAAAAATTCAGGTGTCTAAAAAATGGAATCATCATTAGAGAAAGGAAAATTCGAGCAAATAAATTTTGTTGATGTCAAACCCTCTACAACATTCAAATCACTTGTGTCATCAAAATCTGCTGGCATCTTGCAAGCATTGAAAATGTTCATCTCCAATGTCATATTTCCGACTGTGAGCTTCAGTACTCCACTTCTTAAACTAATCAAAATATTTAACATAGCTAGAAATGGTCTTCCAATGATTACAGGAGATTGGTAAGTAGTGGAGGTTGGCTGCTGCATATCAAGAACTACAAAATTCACTAGGTAGTAAAATTTGTCCACCTGGACCAGCACATTCTCAACAATACCCCTAAGCACCCTAATGATCTGTTAGCCAACTATAACATGATGGATGTCTTTCTTAGCTCACATAATCTCAACTGCTCATACACTGAGAATGGTAGTAAATTCACACTACTCTCCAAATCAAGTATAACTCTCACAATGTGTGACTCGCTGATCATAATGGAAATGCTGGGAGAGCCGGATCTCTGAACTTCTGAGGAGTCTCACTCAATATCAATGCACTGACTTGTTCCGTTAGAAAAGCTTTATTTTTTACATTTAGCTTCTTCTTCATTGTGCACAAGTCCTTAAGAAAATTTGCATATGAAAGAACTTGTTGTATGGCATCCAAGAGTGGAATATTAATGTTTACTTGCTTGAAGATCTCCTGAATCTCAGTGTGGTATTTGTTCTTTTGATCAACTGCCAATCTCTAAGGATAGGGAACCATAGGTTGGTACCTCCTACTAGTTTCAGCATCTCCACTCACAGGCTTCTTTGATTCTAATCTCACTTCCTCTGGTTCTTTCTCAGCCTCATCAGTTTTTGTTACATCCTTAAGTATAGGGGCAACTACCTGTTTGTCTATGGTCATCTCAGATTGGGAAACTTCATTTCCACTTCTTAAAGTAAGACGACATTCGCTGTCTTAATAACCTCCCCTGAGATATTATGTACCTGTTGTGGTTGTTGCCTGTATATTTGAGGATTAGGTTGAAGCTGTGCTGGAAATTTCCTTCTCTAGAGTGCTCAAAGTATTGCTCATCTTATTGATGGTGCTTCGCAAGTCATTTATAGCCTGAGTCTTCTGATTGTTTATGGTGGTCTGAATCTGCATGAATTGCTTAAGTATATTGGCCATCTATGTCATACTGTCATCTAGAGACTTCTTCGCAGATGATTGAGTCTGAGAACTTTGTGCAACTACATGAGGTTGAGATCCTGGAGGTGCTACAAAAGGATAACTTTGAGAACTCTGATATAGTTGATACTGGTGCTGAGGAGCAGCCTGATAAAATGGCTACTGAGTAGGTGGCGAAGACCGGTAGGGCTAATCATTCCTCTATGAGAAATTTGGGTGTTTTCTTCACCCCGGATTATATGTATTGGAGAAATGCTGATTTTGTGCTCTGTTAACCTAGTTCCCTATTTGCATCTGCTCAGACCTATTCTCCTGAAATACTAGCATAATTGGATAGTCTTAGGTCAGGTGGTTTGAATCAGCACATAAAGAGCATGTCTTTACTGCTTTCACGACATTCATTTTTTCCATCTCCATGACCTCTAATCTTCTAATTAATGCAGTTATTCAGGCTTGAACATCAGTATCTTTCTTAAACTCATATATGCCCCCACCAACAACAGCCCTCAGTGGCTGTGCTGTCAATGAAACTCGATTAGTCTGAGTGTTCCACTGTTATTCACTCTCAACAAGATAGTCAAAAAATGGCAATACTTCATCAGGTTCTTTGCTAAAGAATTCTCCATTGCACATAGTCTGAACAAAATGCTTGCATTCTGGAGTGAGACCAATATAAAAATAATTTACCAGCCTCCAGGATTCAAAACCGTGATATGGACAAATGTTCATCAAATCCTTAAACCTTTCCCAGCTAGCCTGGAAAGTCTCGTTAGATTCCTGATTGAACTGGCTGATCTACTATTGTAAATACTGAGTTCTCTGAAAAAGAATTTTTTTTATAAGAACTCACGCTGCATATCAGACCAACTAAATATAGAATTAGGCCTCAAAGAATTAAACCAAATTTTCGCTTTCTCCTTTAAAGAGAAAGGAAATAAACGAAATCTAATAAATTCATCAATATAGACTCTATTGATAAAAGTAGTGCAGACCAACTCAAAATCTGTCAGGTGCTGATAAGAACTCTCAGAATACATCACATGAAACTGAGGTATCATTGACATCATGCCATGCTTAATAGAAAAGTTAAGTGCATTATCAAGTAAAATAATGCATGATGGGGTAGTGGTGTAAGTGGGCTGCAAATAATCCCTAAGAGTGCATGGTGTAGACACAGCCATGGTTTGTTCAATTTCAATATCCTCGTTTGTAGATAAAACAGAAGAGATATCTATCTCTGAGCTGTGTATACTACTCTCAGTGCTCGATGTAACTCTAAGCAACCTATTTGAATTGTCTCTCACCCATGACATGAAACATCAGTCCAAATAGTATAAGTAAGGTTCAAGCGATTGAGTAGTATGTGACAAATGAAATGTGTAATCAGAGATAAGATAGTGAAAGAAACATTTGTGATAAAATAAAAAATAAAAATAATGAGTTTAAATTTATATCAAGTAACTATCCTCGACAACGACGTCAAAAACTTGACTCACTAAAAAATGAGTAACACAAAGACTGTCTCAAGTGCAGGAGGATGTCGAATATAATTAGGAATAAATTCCTAAATTGTCTTCTTAGGAAAAGTTTCTATTTTCACAAGCTTTGCATTTCTTGGCCTGAAAAAAAAATCAGAGAAAAAAATAAAATAAAATAAAAAGAAAGAATAGAATATCAAAAATGTGTTGTGCATGTGAAGAAATATTGCCCAATTAAATCATAAGTTATAAAAATAAGTATTAACTATACTATAAATCAATTTAAATTACAACTTAAATTTATGCATCTTAACTATTTTTTCATATAAAACTAATAATAATATAATAAAATAATTAGAATATATTAGTTCTAGATATATAAAATATATAATAATTCAGTTCAATCAAAGGGTGCGAGAGTGAGAGAAATGGTATAGTTTCGAGAGAGTGAGAGAGGTTGAATTCTGACTCAACGTTTTTAATTTCGTACCGTACCGGCCGGTACGGCCGAAATTTTTCGTTTCGGCCGTCCGGCCGATACAGGTGCTATATATGTTCCGTACCGGCCAAAATACCGGCCGTTTCGGCCTAAATTTCGGTACCTGTGACCTATATTTGGTATATTTCGTGTGTTTTTTTTTTTTTTTTTTTTTTCATTTTTTCAAGCTACAAGTTTATTTTTTGACCCCCAATTTAAACTAGACTATTTATAATTTATATGTATGTATGTATTTATATATAATTTATTCATATATAAACTATTATTTTAGAATATAATTGTTATATATATTTATATATATAATTTATTCATATATCGACTATCCCGAAACGGTACACGAAACGGTACCGGTATCGAAATATTTCGTTCCAGTGTCTTGACCGGTACGCCATCCGGTACGGTATTCAAAACATTGATTCTGAGTATCGAGTGGGTCTCAACTTGAAGGATGAGTTTTAGGGAATTGTTAAAACAACGTCCCAAAATGACGTCATTTTCAAATAAGTATATCTTATATATATATATATATAATTATATATATTTATAGAAAAAGTGGGCCTGACCCAACCCACCCTTGCCCCTCTAGGTGCTGGGATGTGGGTGTATTACTCTGCCCCTTCTTACATTTAAATATATCTAAATATATATAAATATATATTACAATTTTTTATACTTGTTCACAAAATATGCATGGACAAATTTAAAAACTACATAGTTTAAAAATTAATACACTACAGTTTACACGAAATATGCACTAGTAAATTTAAAAATTATATAATTTTTAAATTATAATCATATTTATAAAATTTAAATTTATAAGTTGGGTTCAAAAATGTATTTTTAATTACTTTTGGACTTATAAATAATTTTTAAACTAAGTAAAATGTAGTTTATTTTTAAGTAGATAGAAGCAGGGCAGATTTCCAATCTGCCCCACACCCAGCCCTCACATCCCAGACCCCCGCCCCATGTGGGGCGGGGTGCAGGGAAGGGGTGGCCTCGTCCTGTAAGGGGCGGGTAGCACCCCTACACCCCACCCCTCCCCACCCCACCCGATCTTGTATTACCTTGTGATTCGGCTTTCTAATCCTTTAACTCTCTTCCTCTTCCTAACCCTAACTTTATGAGTTGAAATCGGAGCAGTGGCATCAAAGCACCTTTAGATTAGATTGGCTTTTAGCTATTATTTTAGGTAAGAAGTGATCGTTCTTTCAAGTTTTTTATTTTTCTCTTCTCAATTTCCTTTTATGGTAGAGTTTATTTGATTTTTAACTTTATCCCCTATTTTGCTAGTAAAAAAATATGTGATACACCCGTTTTTCTTAGGCAATTAAGTGAAACAGATTTTGTGGGCTTGCTTAACTATAGGTTTCAGTTTACATTTCGTGCCTTCAAATGTGATCATTTTAGGATAATTTATTACTGTATATACTTAATAAAATATAAAATGTGTATGCATTTACAGGGAGAGAGAGAGAGAGAGAGAGAGAGTGATGCTATAATATTTTATGTAGTCGGGAAGCTGTTTTCGACGTGTTTTACTTTTGCTTTTGCTTTTGCTTTACTTCGATTGTAGGTAGGTGTGTTCTATGATTTTAGGCGTTGGGTGCTGTAATAGCTTGGTTTTCTTTGACTAATAAAGCTGTATTTGTTTTCTTCAATGATAGAGGTGTTACTGCAGCATTAAGGAGTTCTTGCCAAATGTCTGTGGTCTAATTGACATAAATTCTTACGTATCGTTTGGATTCAAAGATAAGTTGAGATGAATTGAGATAAATTATGAATAGTAATGAAATTTTGTGAGTTAAAGTTGTTGAATAGTAATGAATAGTAGTGAGATGAGTTAAGATGAATTGAGATGGACTGTAAATACAAACGAGGCCTAATCTTTAAAATAGAAGTCTTGAATTTGAAACTTACCTTTCCAAATATATTAAA
The DNA here is from genome assembly GCF_001411555.2 of Juglans regia. Classification (NCBI taxonomy): domain Eukaryota; kingdom Viridiplantae; phylum Streptophyta; class Magnoliopsida; order Fagales; family Juglandaceae; genus Juglans; species Juglans regia. Next base: position 30,571,753 of record NC_049913.1, read on the forward strand.
AAAAGAGCTCTTCTGGGTAGCTCTCATTAGAAAAAAAGGTATTCACTTGTGTTATTAAAAGGTATGATTGAAGGAAAAAAAAAAAGAGGAAAATGTGAATAAAGAAATAATGAAGAAGTGATGAAAAATAATATTTAAAGTGAAATGGAAAATATGTTTAGTTTTTTATTTTTATTTTTATTTTTTAAAGATTGCTAGCTTAAATTAAACCTTCCAACTATGATGTGAATGCAAAAATAAAGAAAAAATTTAAATGGAATATAGATAGCTTTAAAAAACTTGTTATCTGGTGTGATTTATTTATTTATTTATTTAACTGGAGAATTTATGGTTCATTGGGAATATTATGTAATAAAACATTTTAAGAAAAATAAATAAATAAAAAGTAATGATTGATGGGCTTAAATGTTCTTTGCAAGTGGGCTTCCCTTATTATTCGTTTATTGGGTTTGGTCCAACCCCAACTGAAAAGAAAGGTTGAATCTCTGTCTCTCTCTTCTCTCCTTCCTTCTCTCACGTTCTTGAAATGATGCGGTGTGTTTTTTGAGGTATAGGGTTCGAGATCTCTGGGGAAAGACGAGGAGACAAGGACACAGAAACAGTATCATCTGGCCATGGATGATACCAATTTACGGACAGTTCTATACGAGACGCGTCATCACGCTTCCAGGCCTTACACTCCTGATTATCCCCCTCAACAGGTCCCAAGGATCCCCTCTCCCTTTACTCACTCCAAATTCATCCATTCCCCATTCTTCATTTCATTTCACTTCATTTTCTTTTATTCTATTTTTTTTTATTCTTTATCTTGGTATTTGAGGCAACTGGGTTTTATTTTTATTATGAACCCAGGCAATTGAAGCTGATAGAGGGAGCTTCCTATCGTTGCTTTCTGCAAGAGGTATGCCGAGTTTTAAATATTGTTCATTTGTCTGTAAGTTAATTTTAGTTCATTTTCACTAATTAATCAGAGTAAAAATGCTTGATAAAAAATGTTTTAGTAATCAACAACGAGTAAAAACGTTTTTTTCCCTGTATACAATGCTCATTGTTTTCGTGCTTAATTGATTCAATGCATTGAATTTCAGGGTTTATGGTGGTTTTGATAGGTAATGCACACATACTTTCATACATAAACATATATGTTTCAATGCATTCCCGGATGCGCATTTTCTTTCCTTTATCATTAAACTATTTTTAACCCAAAGGGATTGGCCCAAGTGGTGAAGACCTTGGTCTTGGGATATCACTCCTTTCAAGGTCCAACGTTTAATACCTCATGGGTGCAACCATTCCTTTGAGGCCACACCTCCTAGTGAATTGTCAGCGATTTAACCAGTTCCGTGTAGGGAAACTTCCAAGAGTGCGGTGCACGGGACCAGGGTTTACTCTGCAGGGGTGGCTCCGAAGGGCCCTACCTTGGAGAGGTTCCCCGACATTAAAAAAAAAAAAAAAATTGTGGATGAGCTTTGTCAAATTTGTTTCTGGGAAGCTTATTAATTAACATGAGAAATAAACCGTGAGTGATAATATGTTCCTTTTAATCTTTTCTAATATTTCCAAGACTCTTAAATCTTCAAGTACTAATAAGATTTTCATAATTGGGTTTTTATTTTGGCTGTTGTTATAAGGTTGCATGAATAGTCTCTGATCCAAGATCTATTTGAAAGTAATGGAATATTAGTGGCATAAACATGCTAATTATTTTATAGCTGTTCAAACCAGATGTTTTCCTTAATGTATGTAATTGAATAATAAGCCACTTGCTAGCTGGCAAATTTTTGGCTTATTCTTGTCCTAAGTGCTGAAGTTGTATGATGACGGATTCAATACTTCCACTCATGCTTTTGATGTTGTGGTTATCATAGTTTATTAGATTTAGCATTCATAAGGTTAAGTTGATTGTACAAGACAATCATGAAAAGTTACCCCACTTAAGTCTATATAGGCTGTCCAAAGGAATAGTTTGGTTAAACAATTATATTACTGTATACCCCCATCAATGTTTTCTTTTTATTTTTTCTTCATGTATTTCCCATTTCGGCCCTTGAAAATCACTTTGAGTCTCACTGTCCATAAGTTTTATGATTCTTTTCCCTAATTCCTTGAAGGTTTGAGTCGACTCAAAGAAAAGTGGAATGAATACAATCAACCGAAAAAGATGAAAAAGTTGATTTCCTTGTTTATCTCTCCGAATGGTGAACGTGTGGCCGTGGCTGCTGGAAATCAGATAACAATTCTTTGGAAAGATGATGACTACTTGGAGCCGTGTGGAACTTTTACCAGTAAGATCCATTTTTGTAGATTTTTTTTTTTTTACTTATGTTCATGCCATCTTTGGTGTCAACTGTCACATTGCATGTTATACTAAATGCTCTATGCAGAGACATTTCAATTTTGTAATTAGATCAATATATGTATATATTTAAATTGGTTACATAAGCTAATCCTTGAAAACTATGGTGTCGGTGTGATATATAGTTGTTGTTCTTATGTGAAGCAATGTTGGTAAGAGTGCGCTTAAATGTGAACAGGCCAAAGTGCTTCATATACCAAAATCTAAGCGCATTTACATAAGCAGCATGCTTAAAGCCCGCTTTTGTGAATGCGCTTTTTGTGCAAACTTAAAAAGCAGAAGGACACGCTTTTGTATTTTTTTTAAATTATAAAAAAGTTCAAGAGAAAATGATGTAAGCAAATATTTTTAAATATTTAGTTGATAGTGAAGATCATTTATGTACCATGGGACCAACCCCTAGGGGTTGGCTTTAGTGGTAATTGGGCTTGGTGGTATGCTCCCTCCAAGGTCCAATGTTTGAATCCCACTGGGTGCAAACAATCTCTAGGGGCTATTGGACTGGAGAATTTTTTCCTTGAATTACCCGAGGTGCACTTGCAGAAAATTCCTTGCCGAGGGCCTGTGCACCCCTGGGATTAGTTGGGATGCTGTTCCCGAACACCTGGTGCCAATAAAAAAAAATATTTATGTACCATGGGACCGTGTGTTGTCATATGTGATGTATACACTTTGAACCCGATATAATTGTAACGATCCAAGGAAAGCCCAAGACGAATATGAGCTTATACTCTAAAATGACTAGTCAATGTTACAACTTGAGCCCCTTGAAATTATTGTAAAGGGTTTCTCCCTCCCAAACAATGTGGGATACCATTCACCATCTTCTCATACACAATCACACAATTTGGGGTATTGCAATCTGCCCCATTCAAATTCTCTATGCCCTCGTTGGGCCAAGTCCATCATAAGTGGTACGGCTCCAATTGCAATCTTCTAGTTGGGTTTGACTTTAACAATCCATGGAAGGCCCAAGCCACATCTGGAGTCCATACTCCAAAATGACAAGTTAAGATAACAATTGGAGCCCATTGGAATCAATACAAAAGGCTTGAAATTTTCCTTGAATCCCTCCCAAGCAATTTGGGATCCCATTTGCTATCTTCCCATACACAATCACACAATTTGAGGTATTGCAATAATAGTTGAGGTTGGCTTTCTAGACTGATTGAAATTTGATTGTTTATGTTAAAAAAAAAAAAAAAATCTCATATTATCATTTACTTATAAAAAAAAAAAAATTTGATTGTCTATGTTAGCATAGAAGTCAATACCTACAATTCTTAAGCTTTTTCGGTCATGGCCTTTTTGGTATATTTTGATTGAACCATGGACTTTAATCTGATTATGGCTAACAAATATTATAGATGTGTGCATTTCTGGTTCACCCCAAGGTTGTCTTGAACGTTGCACTAATCCTTTGAGAATCCAGTACCAATGGGTACCATCCCCCCAAGAACAACGTTCTCTTTCAGACCTTTCAACCAAATGATACGACCCCAGAGAGTGGCTTTTGATAAAACTCTAGTAGTTTCTTGAAAATTGCTTCGGATATGAAACTTTGGTAAAGCAACTTATCAAAGAAAAAAAAAAAGAAGAAAAGCACAAGAGAGTTTTATGTAATGTTATGTTTACATTTTATGCAATTAGTTGATTAGTTGATTTTCATGTTTCATAGTACTCTAATAAATTGAGTTAATAGGCTAAATATATTATCATATTACTTTTTAAACCTTTTTTTATTGTATTTTGTCAATTATTTGTTATTACACATTGTCTTTAAAAATGTGCACTAGGTGTGCTCTTGTGCTTTGTGCCTAGGCTCTAGACGGCGTTTGTGCTTAAGTGTGCCTAGTGCTTTCACTAACATCGACATGGAGTTAATTTATCTGAGATATATTAAAGGTGTACTTCCTATTGACGTCAGCTAGTAGGAGTATCTGAAAATGTTATTATTGCCTAATATCACATTGCTTATGCTTTATTTCGCGGCTCTTTAACTTTTTTGTATCCTGACTGTTGAGACAACTCTGGGGGTCCTTTTTCGAATACAAATGAAATTGCAGAGACATTGTATGCTGCTTAAGGTTATATAACCTATTCTCATATTTTGGTTTAACAGAGTAGCCATATCAGCAACCTAATATTTCTATTGATGCCTACTCACAATTGCGAAATGGGATTAACCCAATATGAAATAAGAAACTAATTTCTATATGTTTTGGGGGAGGGAGGATTTTAAGATTGGTGTTGCCTTAGTGAGGATTCAAGTTGGCAGTAATTTTGTGTTAAAAATCTTGATTGATCTTAATGATTTGGTTGTAGTACTATGAAATCCATAACCTATATAGGTCAGATTTGTACGTCACTGCATTTTTCTTTCTATTTATACTAGTTAGTATCAAATGTATCAGGTAGAAGCCTTGCTACATTCACTACGGGAACTTGGTCTGAGCCTCACAATGTACTTGGAGTTGCTGATGATACTGGTACAGTGTATTTTATCAAAGTAAATGGAGAAGAGATAATGAGAATTAAGAAAAGCTCTATTCCAATTGTTGGCCTGATTGCACAGAATGATTCTGATGAACAGAGATCCTGCTTGTAAGTGTGTTTTTTTTGTCCACTACCTCTGCATGAAATTTGACTAGAGACTTCTTTTTAAGAGTATTTTCCTGTTGACCTTGAGTTCATGGTTGGAGGCTCTGGCTTTTCTTGTTTGACCACTCCTGAAGTCCTTACAACTTGGCAGCTGTTTAAGTTTGGAAATGTTTCCAGGTGCAGCTTCGTTATCATTACATCAGATGGTTCCTTTCAGCACATTGAGATCAGCCAGGAGCCAAGTGCCTCTATGTCCTCTGTACTCACCTCAGATAATGGCTCAACCCTAAAGAGGCAGTTCTATGACAATGTTTTCTGTTTTGACTACTGTCCAGAACTTTCTTTGCTAGTTGTTGTTGGTGGTTCTACCAGTGTCTCACTGGCCTCTGGTGGGAACTCTGGTATGTTTATGTACTGGTTTTTTCTTTCAATTTTGTTGTTGTGAACATTGTGTTTTTATAGGTCCGTGTGCAACTTCATGTCTTTTATATTAGACATGCAGCTACCACATTCTAACCCTTTCTCACACACAAAAAAAATGAGAAAGGAAAAAAAAAGGCAACTCCACCTACTAGTTTTGCGTGGTAAAGTGTGTGGATGAGTAGATGACTTTTGATTATTGCTTTTCTTTGATTCTTTAAATGGTGTAGAAGTCCTTGAATCTTTCAATCAGTTGAGCTTCATAAGATTGTGCTGCTTTAAAATTTCTTCCTTTCACGTTTCCTCAACCAATGAGTATGTGTGTCCATTTGAAAACCCTGAAAATTGAACTTCTTTCTTTGGAGACCACCATATCAGTTAGAGTCCATTTTTCTATCCGGTAAAAGGTTATTATGAATGTCTAGCACTTTTTAGAAACATGGAAAACTAGATTTTGGACCTAGACTACTCAGCAAGAGTTAAGCATTTGGTAACCAGTTTTGTAATTTTCTTCCAGGGTCTTGTAGTATTTCTCTTTGGCGTAGAAGTAAAATCCTGGATATGGAGCGGCTATTCTCTGCTCAATTTGAGGGCATATATTCTAAACCCAAAGGTTACGTTGGTCAGCTAACATGTCCAAAGGTGCTAATCTCACCGGGAGTGAATTTTGTTGCTACACTAGATGTTAGAGGATGCTTACACATATTCAAGCTGGATAAAGAATGCTTTTCAATTTCGAGTTTCGCTTGCAGAGGGATACATGATTCAACGGTGACCAATAGCTCGTCCAATGAAGGCATTGATTTTGTAAGTGACATTGTTGACTTTACTTGGTGGTCTGACCATATCATTGCTTTTGCAAAAAGGAGTGGTGTTCTCACCATGCTTGATATCCTGAGTGGTACAAAAGTCCAGCAGGATGATACTGTGTATTCCATGCCTGTATTAGAAAGAGTGCTGCAGTTTCCAGGAAATATTTTCCTTCTGGAGAGTAGATTACCTGAAGGGAGATACGATGCATCAAATGTTGGGGAAACGGATGACTTGCATAAAGTAGAGCTGATTACTGAAGATGGATTTAATAAATTTGATATTTCGAGGTTGAAATGGAGTTTGGTATCACTTTCAGAGAGATCTGTTGCTGAAATGTACAATATTTTAATCAGCCAGCAAAAGTATCCGGCTGCTTTTGACTTTGCTGATTGTCATGGGCTGGATAAAGATGAAGTTGTAAAGTCGCAGTGGTTGCATTCCAGCCAAGGCGTATATGAAATAAATAAGTTTTTGTCGAATATTAAGGATCAAGTTTTTGTAATTTCTGAATGTGTAGATAAGGTTGGGCCGACTGAAGATGCTGTAAGGAATTTGCTTGCATATGGGTTGCGCCTAACTAACAAATATCAATTTTCAGAACCAGAGGATCTTGAATGTACCCAAAGTTGTGATTTCCGCTTGTCTAGACTTCAGTTACTGCAATTCAATGACAGGCTGGAAACTTATCTTGGAGTAAACATGGGCAGGTATTATGCTTTGCTCAATGTACATGATTTCCTTGTATCTTTAGACACTCATGCATAGGTGCTGCCCTTGTATATGTCCCGTGTACTTGGCTTTGCCTTTTTTTTTTAATAAAATTCTTATTTACTGATTAAAAAAAAAAAAAAGATTTCACCACGTTTTGAGATTGACTAAAATTTCATTAATTTACTCCATTGTGAGGTTGCTAGAGCCTTGCGGAATGACTTCTTTGGTAGAGTTGAGTTAGCATGGCTTATGCCTAGAAGGCTTATAGGCCTTCTTGTGTTCACAAATTATTGCAGTGTGGAAGATGACCCCCACTTGTTAGCTGTGGTGTATTTGGAGGGCTATGAATGATATTAATTTTGAAGACCGTGAACAGGCAATAGATGAGCAAAAAACTTTCTTCATCAATAATTTGTTCCTTTGGGCAGTTGTTATAGGCTTTAATGAACTAAATTTTCATGATTTCTGTTTCTAATTAGGCATTTCTCTTGTACATGTTGTGTATTGTGGCAATGCCTTTTGATTATTTTTTCGATAACTTATTAAAAAGAATAATTTCATTAGTCTCTTTTATATTGCTGGAAAAAAATCTTTTATTATGTGTAAAGAAAAAATTGAAGTTTGTTTTTGCATTTATATTTAGTGCCCAAGCATGCTTAATAGTGATAAATCTTTATGCTTGATTTTATTTATTTCCTCTGATTGTTTCTACTGACGCACAGTTTAATGACATAGTGTTGTGCAGGTTTTCTATGCAGGAGTACAGAGAATTTCGTGTTATGCCTATCGATGAAGCTGCCATTACACTTGCTGAAAGTGGAAAAATTGGGGCCTTAAACCTCTTATTCAAGCGTCATCCTTATTCTCTGACTCCTTCCATGTTGACAATTTTGGCTGCTATTCCTGAAACAGTTCCTGTAGAAACATATGGGCAGCTTCTTCCTGGTAGGTCTCCTCCTACCAGTGTTGCTGTGAGGGAAGAAGATTGGGTTGAATGTGAGAAGATGGTAAACTTTATTAACAGTTTGCCCAAAAATTATGAGCTTGGTATCCAGATCAGAACTGAACCCATGGTCAAGCGTTGCCTTGGATGGGCTTGGCCGTCAACTATTGAACTTTCGAGATGGTACATGAACAGAGCTAGAGAAATTGATAGTTTTACCGGGCAGCTGGAAAATTGCCTCTGCTTGCTTGACTTTGCTTATCGCAGAGGTATCTATGAGTTGCAGCAGTTCCTTGATGATGTCTCGTACTTGCACCAACTTATATATTGTCATGACAGTGATGGTGAACTGAGTATCAGGATGAGTCTTGCCCAGTGGGAACAATTATCTGACCATGATAAATTTAGAATGATGCTTAAAGGAGTCAAAGAAGAAAATGTGGTTAAGCAATTACGAGATAAAGCAATTCCATTCATGCAGAATAGGTTTAAGATTGCGGCCTCAGATTCTCTGGGTCAGGCAACAGATAACCATCTTTCGGTAGATTACAACAATGACGAGTCATTTCTTGTTAGATGGATGAAGGAAATTGCTTTGGAGAATAAATTGGATATGTGCTTGGTGGTGATTGAGGAAGGATGTAGAGACATGGTGGTTGAGGAAGGATGGAATGACTTCCAGGGAAATGACTTTTTCAAGGATGATGTTGAAGTTGTGGATTGTGCCCTGCAGTGCATATATATGTGCACAGTAACAGATAGGTGGAGCACCCTGGCAGCCATACTGTCAAAACTTCCACAAATACAAGGTGATTTATTCTTTATAAGCTTTACAATTCTTATCAAGCCATGTGAACTCGCAATATCTGTCGGATTTTTGGATCGGCATCGTCAATGACTTTTGGATATCTTCAAGCTATCTCTATTTATATCTAAATTGATTTTGCACTGCAACTCCTCTTATATTATTTATTTGAGGATTCTATAGTTTCTTTTAATTGATTTTTGGACCCAGTTTATGTTGTGAGCCCTCCTGGAATATATGGATTTCTCTCTCCATGTTTTCTGTTTCTATTCCTTATATAGATTGGGAGCAACTCAACATAGTGTGCTTCAGATAGAGTTACTCGTTCAAAAATGGTTTAGAGCATTTAGGTTGGATGGGGTTTGAAAAGATTGAATGCCAATGGCTATAGAAGCTTCTAATTATGCTTGTTTGGATGTGGCCACAATTAAGATGGCTCTTTTAAGGCTAATTTGTAAAGCTTCTTGGTGCGGTTTTAGGTTTTCAAAACGCGTAAGAGAGGGATATGAATTATAAATAGTAAAGGAAGAAAAGAGAGTAGTCTGTGCTTGTTTCAAGGCTGTGTGAGCTATAAATGCATGCAAAGAAAAAGAAGAATAAAGAACATACTAGGCAAGCATGTCTCAGTACTTCTCGAGTAAATTGAAACATATTTCCTCTTTGACTCTTCCTTAACCTTTTAGGATTAGGTCCCCTTATTGGACTATTGAGCCAAAGACTTTATAAAACCATATGAAAGAGTCTTACACTATTTGCTCATAGACCAAGCCCAGCTATAAGATACCTGATTTTTTTCTTTCTTTTGCTTGTAGACCTAGTTCATTGTTTTTCCACTTTCTATTTTATTTTCTTTTCAAGAATTTCTAGCAGTTTTTCCTTTTGCTAGTCCGGTGGATCTCTTGAATAGATCCTGTGTGCTGGGGTAATTCTCTTTTCCGTTTTAATAAAATTCATCTTCATTATAAAAAGTTTTCTGGAAAGGGGAAGGTTCTGATTTTCGAGAATATGGTGAGTCGGTTGATTCTGATGATGAATCTGACCCAGATCCTTAATGCTCTATCCCTCCAGGTATTGATTGGCCTAATTCTTCTACTGATTGGGTGTTGAGAAAGGTGGATGAAATCAAGGATTGTGTGGGGATATCCTGTGATGGATTTGAAGAACTATTCAGTGCTCTCCTTATTGCTATTGAGGCTGGTCAATCTTCATTGGCTCGATCTGCTTCAAAAAGGGAGAGGGAATTGAAGAGATTATGGATATTTTGGATTTGGTTAATATCTTGGGTTGCAAGGTCTCATCGTTACCTATGAGATATCTTGGTCTTCCCTTGGGAGCTCCACGTAAATCTTTGATGATATGGAATGGTGTGATTGAAAAGATTGAGAGGAGGTTGGCTGGTTGGAAAATGATTTATTTGTTTAGAGGGGGAAGAGTTACTTTGATTTGGAGTACGTTGTCTAATCTTCCAACGTATTTCCTTTCTCTTTTTCCTTTGCCTACAAGGGTGGCTAATATAATGGATTGGTGCTTCATGTGTAAGAAAGATGGTGAATCTGTTGATCATTTATTTCTTCATTGTGAGGTGGCTAAGAATTTTTGGGATGAGATTTTTGGTAGAATGGGTATTGCTTGGGTGATGCCTAAGCAAGTGATGGATCTTTTAGCTTGTTGGCAACGTCTTAAGGGAAATAATCTCATTGTTACTATTTGGAGGATGACCCCTTTATGTTTGATGTGGTGTTTATGGTTGGAAAGAAATGGGCGGTGCTTTGAAGATAGCAAACGTTTGATGAGAGAACTTGGAGAGTTTTCTTTAGTACTTCGTGTATTTGGGTGAAGGCTCTTGTATTGAATGGTGAAAATTTTCATGATTTGCTTTTAGCCTACTCTAGTTCCTAGCTTGTATTTAGGTGTTTTCTCTTTTATACTTCCTATGACTATTTACTAGTCAATAAAATTTCTTATTACTTGTTAAAATTAAAAGTTTCTGCTTGCTGTTGTGAAGTCGGGATGATCACTTCATATTGAAAGTCGCTATTGAATTAGCAAGTTTAGAAAATTCCAATATTGTTTACTGTTATTAACATCTTAAACTAAAGTAAATGAGGGGTAATAAAGTTAGTTTGATGGTAGACCCCAAATGGGAATTTGGGCTTTTTTTAGTAGATATCTGTAATGCGGAATATAATATTCTTGTCTTGGCTTGTGCATTTAAATGCATGCTTTTTCTTTGATGGGATTGTTATGTTCATTTTATTGGGATTTTTTCTTTAGATGAATTGAAACATGCTGGCTGTACAGGAACCACAACACGTGCTGAGGGCCTCAAGAGAAGACTCAAACTGGCTGAAGGCCATATTGAAGCTGGAAGACTTTTGGCATTTTATCAGGTTTGTATTCTTTATTTTATGGAGAATGCATTTAATGATTTGAACTTCTCCTAAGGAAAAAGGAAAGAAAGAAAAGCTCAATTTCTGGGGACTCCTACCCCTTTTCTATGCTGGCGAGATTGGGAACTTGCTGGTTTGCGTATAAATGTGCATAAACTTTCATGTAATGGTATGTTCTAAGAGCACAGATGATGGAATTTTTATGGGAGTTCGCTATGAAATATGTGGAAGCACCATGGTTTATGAAATATTTGGCTCTAATGAGCATTAGATCGGGATACGGAACTCTTGACTTTGTGCCTCAGAGTAGATCAAACTGATTTGTCAGTGTATTGCTTCATTCTATTATTTTGCATTTGTATGTGTTTAATTCTGAGAGTTAGACAGATTTTAATGATACACGTTGGTGTGCAGGTCCCAAAGCCTATGAATTTTTTCCAAGAAGCTCATTTGGATGGAAAAGGCGTAAAGCAGATTCTTCGCCTGATACTTTCAAAATTTATTCGTCGACAACCTGGCCATGCTGATAATGATTGGGCAAACATGTGGCGTGATATAATGAGTTTGAGAGAGAAGGCATTTCCTTTTCTGGACCTGGAGTACATGCTGATGGAATTCTGCAGAGGGCTGCTGAAAGCTGGGAAATTTTCGCTTGCAAGGAATTATTTGAAAGGTACAAGTTCCGTTGCTTTGGCTTCAGAGAAGGCAGAAAATCTTGTCATTCAAGCTGCAAGGGAATATTTTTTCTCAGCTTCAAGTCTTACATGTACTGAAGTAAGTTTATAGAAGGCTGTATTCTTTGATTAAACTCAATACATAGGGGGTGGAGTAATTCATTCAAGATTCTGATTAACCTATTAATGGGTAGGTACATGATGAATTGATTAGTTGACTATAAAGATGATGCGAATGACTAGAAATAATGTCACCAAATATGCATACTGTTTCGGATTACCATAATCTGCACAATCAGAAAATCATTTTTTAGACTTCTGACACAAGCAGCATAAATATATACAGGCATAAGAACTGCAATATATTAAGTGGGAATCACATTATACATCTCTAAATTGTCTTATCCTGAAATGAGGGGATGGACAAAAAGATTTGGTGGGACTCCTTCCCTCACCACTGTTTGCTTGGCAAGACATGAACCTAACAGTGATCTGAACTCCACTCATCCCTGTACAACCCAAGGTAAAGATGGGGGTCTCCTTTCCAAACATTTTCCATCAACTATTCTAATTCAGGATGGTTGGCAAATACTGTGCAATAAACTTCAGGTTCCAGTTGGGCTGTTTTAACAGAGGTGCTGCAAGATCGTATCCGTCAAATTTTACAATCCTCTGTTTGTTACATAGAGATTTTGTTGTATCAGTACGTTTGTCTTTCTATCTTATGTGAAATAGTTAGGTCATAGGGTAATCATGTATCATTCTTGCTTGCTGTTGACACATACTTAAAGCTAACTAAGACTTAATACTTGATTATACCGAAATCTTTCTTCTTTTGAGAACTTATGGTAGCTGCCCAGCCTGTATGAAAAATGGGTGGGGCCTATGCATACGATTTCATCATGGAAGACAGATTTTGAATTTTTTTTTGTAAATTATTTATTTTATCATTGAAACTTGTTTCAGATATGGAAAGCCAGGGAATGTCTGAATCTATATCCAAGTAGTGGAAATGTGAAAGCAGAGGGTGATATTATCAATGCGCTTACAGTTAAACTTCCAAACCTTGGAGTGACTCTTCTACCCATGCAATTCAGACAAATAAAAGACCCAATGGAGATTGTTAAAATGGCAATCACAAGTCAAACTGGTGCTTATTTGCATGTTGATGAACTAATTGAGGTCGCCAAACTTCTTGGATTAAACTCTCCTGAAGATATATCAGCCATTGAGGAAGCTATTGCGAGAGAAGCTGCAGTTGCAGGTGATCTGCAATTAGCATTTGATCTCTGCCTTGTTTTGGCTAAAAAAGGACATGGTCTCATTTGGGACTTATGTGCTGCAATAGCGAGGGGTCCTGCCCTTGAAAACATGGATATAAGATCTCGAAAGCAGCTACTAGGTTTTGCTTTAAGCCACTGTGATGAGGAATCCATAGGTGAGTTGTTATATGCATGGAAAGATTTAGATATGCAAGGCCAGTGTGAGACATTAATGAATTTGACGGGGACAATCCCTCCCAATTTTTCAGTTCAAGGTTCCTCAATTGTCTCACTTCCAGGCCCGAGTATTCAAGATATTGTTGACTTGAAAGATTCCTTTGGACTGCTTCAAGGGGTCAGTGGTGATGACCGAGATGTTCATTTTGATAACATAAAAAATGTACTTTCTGCCGTTGCTAAAAGCCTACCCATTGAGAATGGGAACAATTGGGAGTCTGCTCTGAGAGAAAATGGAAAAGCTGTGTCTTTTGCTGCTTTACATCTTCCATGGTTGCTTGAATTGAGCAGGAAAGCAGAACATGATAAGAAATTGATTCCTGGCTTAATTCTTGGAAAGCAGTATGTTACTGTAAGAACACAGGCTGTGGTGACTATCTTGTCTTGGTTGGCAAGGAATGGTTTTGCCCCAAGAGATGATCTGATTGCCTCTCTGGTAAAATCAATTATTGAACCTCCTGCTACTGAAGAGGAAGACATCATGGGATGCTCCTTTCTCTTAAATCTTGTGGATGCGTTTACTGGAGTTGAAGTTATAGAAGAGCAGCTGAGAACACGGAAGGATTACGAAGAAATTAGTCACATCATGAATGTGGGAATGACATATAGCTTATTACACAACTCTGGGCTAGAGTGTGAGGGGCCTGCAAGGAGGAGGGAGCTATTACTGAGGAAATTTGAAGAAAAGCACACACAACTTAGTTCTGGTATTAGAAAACTTTGTCATTTCATTCCTAAATTTCATACAATGCTATTCATTCTGAGCTTTGCTACTCATCATCCCCACACACCACACTTTTTTTTTTTTTTAATTTATTTTTTATTCTTCTTAAACTTATTAAATTATTCTACTCATCATCTATATACCACTCATTTGGTAAGAGAAAAAAATAAAAAATAAATAAAAAAAGTGTAGTGTGTGGTGTGTGGGGATGATGAATAGAATTTTTCATTCTGCATATGATGTCCTCCAATACTAAAGAAACTGCAGAAAAAATCTTTATACCTTCTCTTTTATTTTTTAGTGGGTCAACCTCTTGTCTGCGTGTGATGCTATTCTTTTGCTTGTTTCAGATGAAATAGAAAAGATTGATAAAGCACAGTCCACATTTTGGAGAGAATGGAAGCAGAAATTAGAAGAACAAAAGCGTGTGGCAGATCATTCTAGGGAATTAGAGAGAATAATTCCTGGGGTTGAAACTGAACGCTTTTTATCTGGAGATGTCAAATACATTGAGGGTGTTGTTGTCTCCCTAATTGAATCAGTAAAGTTGGAGAAGAAGAGCATTTTGAGTGACGTTTTGAAAATAGCTAATGCCTATGGCTTGAGTCATACTGAGGTATGCGGCTGTGCCAGAGTATATCTACCAAAGCAGTAATTTAGAGGAAAAATGCCAGCCATGCCAGCCTCTTGGACCCATTAGAATCTAATGTCTTCCTCTGTTTCCTTGCAGGTGCTATTGCAGTGCCTAAGTTCTCTCCTTGTTTCCGAGATTTGGACAAATGATGATATTATGGCTGAAATTGGAAAGTTTAGGGGAGAAATAATTGATCATGCTGTAGAAACTATCAAACTTATTTCCTTGACTGTGTACCCTGCAATCAATGGGTGTAACAAGTTGAGGCTTGCTTATGTGTACAGTCTGCTCTCTGACTGCTACCTACAGCTGGAAGAAACCAACGGTTCATTGGCAATCATTCAAACAGACCAAACAAATATGTCCACTCTTGGATTTGCTCAATTCTACAAGCTCATTGCGCAAGAATGCAGAAGAGTTTCCTTTATTAAGAACTTGAACTTTAAAAATATTGCTGGGTTAGCTGGTTTGAACTTGGTGGGTTTCAGCGCTGAAGTTTGCACAAACATCAATGAAAGTAGCTTGGAAGCTATGGCAAAAATGGTACAGAGCCTTGCCAGTATCTATACTGATCCAGTGCCTGATGGTCTCATAAAATGGCAGGATGTCTACAAACATCATGTCCTAAGTTTGTTGACAGCTTTGGAGACTAGAGCTATGGCTAATTATAAAATTAAAAGCCCTGAAAACCTTCAGGACTTTATAAGTGAACTTGAGCAGAGTTATGATTTCTGCAGAAGGTATATCGAACTCCTGGCTCCTTCAGATGCATTGGACATCATGAAATGGTACTTCAGAGTAATAGCACCTATTTATGGTTCTCACGGGAGTCTACCAGATAACTCTGCATGGCAGGAGTGCCTCATCGTCCTTTTGAACTTTTGGATTAGATTGACTGATGGAATGAAGGATATTGTATCTAACGAGGTTCCAGGAGGAAATATCAAGTTTAATCCAGAAAGCATAATGAGTTGTCTAAGGGTTTTTATGAGGTTGGTGATTGAGGACATTGTATCACCAAGTCAGGGCTGGGGCACCATTATCAACTATGTCAATTGTGGTTTAATTGGTGATTTTGCTGTTGATATTTTCATTTTCTGCAAAGCCATGATATTCTCTGGTTGTGGGTTTGGAGCCATTGCAGAAGTGTTTTCTGTAGGCATATCACAGCATTCAAGTGGTTCAGCGGCAGCTGGTGACACTGAAGATTGTGATCTTTCCCGTCTGTATTTAAATATCTTGGAACCCATTTTACAAGATATGATCAATGAGTCCCATGAACATCAGAATTTGTATAATCTATTGTCATCTCTGAGTAAACTAGAAGCTAATTTGGAGGACTTGAAGAGGGCCAGGTCTGTAGTTTGGGAAAGAATGGCCGAGTTTTCTGGTAATCTGCAGCTGCGAAGTTCCGTTCGTGTTCATGCTCTGGAGCTTATGCAATTCATCACAGGTCAAACTTTCACGGGTTTCTCACCCGAGATACAATCTAACGTTCTACCATGGGAAGGGTGGGATGAGTTGCAATTTTCAGTTAAGAACAGAGAGTCTATTACTGATCAGGGTTTACCAGATCAGAAGGATACTTCCGGCAGGTTTACCAGTACGTTGATTGCCCTGAAATCATCCCAGCTTGCAGCAACCATCTCACCTAGCATAGAAATTACCCCTGATGATCTCTTGAATGTGGAGACTGCAGTTTCTTGCTTCTTAAAGTTGTGTGGAGCTGCTACTACAGATTCCCATATTGATGCATTACTTTCCATTTTGGTAGAGTGGGAGGGGCTTTTCATCATTGGTAGGGATGGGGAGGCCTCTGCAGAAGTCTCTGATGCAGGAAATGACTGGGTCAATGATAATTGGGATGAGGGATGGGAAAACTTTCAGGAAGTAGAACCTCTTGACAAAGAAATGACGAGAAGCTCTATATCATCTATTCACCCTTTACACTCCTGTTTTATGGAGGCTTTCAAGAAACTATTAAGTCTCTCTCGGCAAAGAGATCTGCTAACACTGATTGACCAATCCTTATCAAAATCTAATGGATTGTTGCTTGATGAAGATGGTGCTAGGAGCTTGTGCCAGATTCTAATCCAGGTAGATTGTTTTATCGCTTTAAAGGCCATGCTGTTATTGCCTTATGAAGCGTTACGATTGCAGTGCTTGGATGAAGTCGAGGAGAAGCTGAAACAAGGAGGCATCTCAGACACAATTGCAAGAGACCATGAGTTCTTAATGCTTGTTCTATCTTCAGGGATCACATCAACTATCCTCACCAAATCTACCTATGGTTCCACTTTCTCATATCTATGCTATATGATTGGAAGTTTGTCACACCAGTATCAAGAAGCCCAGTTGTTCAGGCTTACACAAAAAGGATCAAACCAGAGCAAAAGCAGTGAGAGAGACAACTCATTACTCTATAGAAAAGTCATCTTCCCTGCTTTTATATCGGAGCTCGTGAAGGCAGGTCAGCAGATTCTGGCAGGATTTCTTATTACGAAAATTATGCACACAAATGCATCACTCAGTCTCATTAACATAGCCGAGGCCAGTCTTCGAAGATATTTGGAGAGGGAGCTCCATGTATCGGAGCATGAAGATTTTGCCCTCGAGGAGACATGCGAAACATTGAAGAATACTGCTTGCAGTTTGAGAGGGAAGTTGGGAAATCTGATCCAATCTGCTTTATCTTTACTTCCACGTAATGTCGGATGAGAATGTTGAGTTTTTTTTTTTTTTCCTTCCACAACAGCGATGCAACTGTATCTTTGGAGTTGTATAAAGTGTTGTCTAAAAGGCTTGTTGGGTTGGGGAAAGAAGAGAAAGGAGGCAGAGAGGGGTTGGAACTTGTGAAACAAACGCCTGTAAAGTATTTTGAGTTTATAGCAATCTCTTTTACGTGGGTAAAAAGAAACCCTAATGAAAATAGACGTGCAGTTTCATTGCTATGTAAATCTCAGCCGTACGTTAATTCTTGTGGTGGCAGAAGCCCTTTTCATCATCAACTTGCGGATGTCTTCTCTCTTGTCTGGAGTTTTTCTTTTTCTGCGTGGGCTGCGTGCTCCGGATCTCTATCGAAAAACGGATTTGGATCTGCTGATTGAACTCTTTAAGAGTTCAAGTGAGAAAGAGATAGACAAACACAAAAAGTGGTCTTCACAGTATTTATTCAAAAACTGTAGAAGATCTATGTTTTCCTTCTCCAGATTGAGTTTTCCACCCAACCCTCTCGGTGCTCTCACCTTTTGGCTTTTGCTAGTTATACGCAAGCTCTTTTTGAAATCCTTGCATGTAGACTCGAAACAATCCCTTTTTAGTGCCGGTTGTTAGATTCAAAATAACATACTTCTTGCATGTCCATAAAATATTCAGTCTCAAAAAAATGAGGACATGGCCGAAGCCTTCAACAGCATGAAGTGTTCTTTCCTCACTATCTCCAATAATTTTGGCTGCCATCTCATCTGCTTTGTTGGATCCTTCTATAGACGACTACTCTTTTATCTTCCAGCCAGGCAAATTCAATCAAAAGTAACTTTCGTGGCCATCCAACCCTACAAACCTTGGTTTGGCCAAACTAACGATAATCACGATTCTTCAGCAAAATGGAAGGCCTAGTGGTTAAGCTTGACACGGAGGAGCATGAGCTTAAGGCTGCATTTAGATATTGAGTTGAGTTAAGTTGAGTTCTTTATAAATAGCAATGAGTTGAAATGGTAGAGTGAGTTTTGTAGGATCCACTTAAAATAAGAAAAAATGTGTTTGGATGCTAAGATTAGTTTAGATATATTTATGAGAAGTTGAAAAAGGTTATGGATTCCACGTGTAAAGAAGTGTTGAATTGAAAAAATTTGTGGGTCCCACGTATAAAGAGGTTTTGAGTTGAGATGAGTTTAGTAATTTGAGAGTTGGGTGTTTGGATGTTAGACTTAACTTAAAATTAGACTGAACTGAGTTGAACTCATATGAGTTTAACAACCAAATAGGGCCTAAAGGGTGTGGCTGCATGTCACTAGTGGTTTAACAAGAAATAAACTTAAAGGGAGTTTGTCAATTAATGAAGTCTATTTCAGTTTCTGTCAATAATCCTTGGCTGTGTTTTGGGGATTTCAATGAAGTGGTTTCTAATTTTGAGAATAAGGGTGGTAGGGTTTGTTCTGAATGGTAAATAAGGGTTTTGGGATGTTTTAGATTATGTCATTTCAACAGTTTCAAAACAAATGGTGCTTTTTTTACATGGTCTAATATGAGGTAAGGGGTGGCTTTCGTCTAGGAAAGGCTTGACATATTCCTCGTCAATCTTGAGTGGCTGTCCATTTATCCTTCTACAAAGGTTAGTAGCTTTGCAATTGCCTATTCTGATCATATTGTTTACTTCTTGATATAAACTCGTGGGAATGAAATCTCTTGAACCCACAATCAATTTGAAAATTCACCCAAGAAAGCCAAAATCAAGTTAATGGATGGAGAATCTAAGCCCGTTGAGAACTCGTTTCAAGAATCTAGATTATATTAAAATTTAGATCTGTTGAAGAACCTATCTCAAGAACCCAGATTACAAGAAGGAATGCCACAAAGGTTGTGATTTACCTTTGATAAGTTTAAAAGTTCAATCAAGAATAAGAGAAGTAAACTCAATTCACAATAAATAAATTCATCAAATTTCATAAATTTCTTAAAATGAGGCTACTAAGAATATTTAAACGAAAACCTAATTAAAACCCTAACCAAAATAAAGTCATTTCTTCCAAAAATACCCTTAGATGAATAGTGTCGCAGCTACAGTATCGCGCTACAGTATCTCTTTAAACCCTAGTTCCTAAAAAGTAACTTTTCAACTTTCCAAATAAGCCCCTGGCCAAAATACAAGACCTTTCCAAAAACCCTAATTCATAAGAAATAAGACATATGTGAGCCAAGCATCTCCAAACCTAATTATTCTAGACTAATTCCTATAATTAATAAAATAAGTTCATTTAATTAAATAAACAAGTCCAAGGCCTTCAATTACATAAACATAATAATAAGCCATAATTTATGTTGCACTCTTTCATAGTATTACGTGGATGATCACTGAATCTCCTTCTCTCAAGCCCATATTGAATATTCGACTCTTGCTAGACTCGTCCCAAGTAGATTGCACCAATCATTGCATTGCCTCCTTCATCATCTTGGCTCTTGAACTTGTAATTAACCCATCCGGAACTTGCAAATGATCTTTAAGACTAGGTCCATCTTTGTGCTCATCACTTCTTGATACTAGTGGAGCTATTTAGATACTTCTTTATACTGTTTAGATTTGAAGTAATGTGGATTGGGGCTGAGGAGTGTGAAGAGATAATTTCTAATTATTGGGGCACTCAGAATGATGCTAATGATATAGTTAATTTAAGGGAGGCTGTTTTGGAAACATAAACAATTTGGTCATATTAAATGAAAACTGGCAACTATGCAGGCTGAATTGGATAAGTTTCAGTGGTGAAGAATATTAAGCACGACATTAATATGTTATTCAAAAGGGAGGAGATGATGTGGAAACAAAGGTCTCGGGCGTTATGGTTACAGTCAGGAGATAAAAATTCTAAGTTTTTTTTATTACAAAGCTTCTCAACGACAGCGTAGAAATTTTATTGATAAGCTTAGGATAAAAAGGGTGTTTGGAGAGAAGGGGAAGACTTGGAAAATGTCGTTGTATCTTATTTTTCAAATTTATTCTCTTCACCTAACCTAAGAGGCATGGATGATGTCCTTGTTACAATGCAACCTAAGGCTACTACTCTCATGAATGTTCTTTTGCAACCATATACTGCTAAGGAAGTTAAGCAAGCTTTGTTCTAAATGCATCCAATAAAGTCCATTGGTCCGGATTGGATATCTCCAATTTTTTTTTCAAAAGTATTGGCATATTGTTGGAGGTTTGGTGGTGAAAATAGTGTTGCCATCTCTCAATCATGGTAGTATTCCATCAGAGTTAAAGGAAACTTATATAGTTCTTATTGCGAAGGAGAGGACATCTGAAAAAAAAATTCCAAGAATTCAAACCTATTAGTTTGTGTAATGTAGTCTATAATATAATTGCGAAGATTATAGCTAATTGGTCAAAAGTTATTTTGTCACAAGTTATTTCATCTATACCGTGTCTTTGTCTAAGGGAGGCTTATCACAGATAATGTTCTTATTATTTATGAGGTTGTCCTCTCAATACGAAAGAGAAGAAGGGGTAGAAAGGGTGTCATGTCTTAAGTTTTATATGAATAAAGCTTATGATAGGGTGGAATAAAAGTTTCTTAAACAAGTGATGCTTCAATTGGGCTTTGATCCTAAATGGGTAGCACTAGTTTTATCATGTGTCAATTCATTTTCTTACAAGATTCTTCTTAATGGTGTGCCAACATCATCTTTTTTCCCTTCACGAGGTGTACGACAAGCTAATATGTTATCTTCTTATTTGTTTGTTTTATGTAATGAACAATTATCATCTTCATTCAAGCATCTAAGAATAGATGATTTATAAAGGGTGTGAGAGTTCGAGGTGCTACTTGCACCCCTCAGGGTGGGGGGTCCCCTTTCCTGCCCCTGTTCCAGCATGGTTGGGGGGCGGGGCATCCATCCCTATCAAAAAATGTTTCTGGACCCAAAAAGGCCAAGAACATATTTTCAGGCCAAAAAATCGTCCCAAAAAAATGTCATTTTGGCCCAGATGCCATTGTGATTTGAGAATTTCTAACTTAAAAATTATAAATTGCATAAATGTTTTAAAAAAAATAATCTAAGGTATTACAATAATACAAATTAAAAACTTAGTAACTTCTAAGTTGTAACTAATAATCCTGAACTATTATAATAATACAAATTAATCTAAAACTATTACATATTAATCTAAAAATATTACAAATTGTAACATAATTTAAATGAATAATAAAAACGCAATTCAATAACAAATTGTAGCAATATTAAAATTGACTTATGACATCATTCCACATTAACTTTGATATTAGAATTGGGGGTGGTCATGGTGGTGGGAAAGTTAGTGCGCTATGATGTGAGATTGTAAAACCTGAAAAATTAATAGGAAAATAAATTAGAATTACAAATAAGAAACAAAAATCATAAATACAAACATTATATAAATATGTAAAAATTACAAATATTAAAAGTACTAACTAAGATGAGATTGAGATCAAGATAAGATCATTGGGATTAGAATTGAGCATATAACAATGAGACTATAAACGTTGAAAAATATATAAGAAAAATAATTAGAATTACAGACATTATATAAATACAAAAAATAATTAGGGAACAAATTATACAAACCAATGATAATGGTGGGTCCAATACACACGAAATTATATTGCGTCCAATCTAGACGTACCCTCATATATCGCAATTGTCCCTACCACAATTAAACTTGAAATTAATGGACTTTTTTGCATTGTTCTTCTAAATGGACTTACAATTGGGGCGTACCATATCTTTTACATTGGCATCCATACACTTTACCACAATGGTTATACTTAGTTTAGGGGTTATTTGAGTCACCACCTTCTATTTTGGTAAGTGAGAGACCAAACAACTTAAATTTGTTTCTTGCTTGGTGGGGGCATGGGAGTAGGGGTAGGGGTAGGAGAGCAAGTACTAAAATCTGACTGGCTATCCATTCCTGTTGACTCATAAAAATCTGAAATAATGCAAAAATCATTCAACAATTAAAACCATACAATCATGAACATCACAACAGTTTGAGATTTCGATACCGAAACCCTAAAACAGAGTGTGGTTTCGATATCGAAACCTCAAATTAATTTAGGGTTTCAATCTGAAACCCGAAATTAATTCTGAAATCTTAAATTAATTTAGAGATTTCAATAACATAAATTAAGGGTTTCAATATATGAAATCCTAAATTTATATACACAAATTTTGTTTCATATAGTCACAAATTCAAACAACAAATAACTCAATTTCCACAACACACAATTCACAATCACATTCTCCAAGTCCTCAAATCAACTCCATCCTCCATAACTTAAAAATAAAAAAACCTATCAAGAATTTGGATACTTACGACAATAGTGACGACGTGCGACTGACGGGTGGAGAGTGAGAGAGAGTGTAGATCTGAGAGAGAGTGAGACAGAGATGAGAGAGATTTGAGAGTGAGGGAGGCGAGAGAGGGACTAAGCTTGGGCGGGGGTAGTTTTAGTTATTTAGTAAAATGACGTCATTTTAGGGATACCCAAAACAGCGCAGTTTTTATATAATGGTTTTTTTTCTCACACACACACACATACATATATATATATATATTTATATAAATACACAAGGCCCCTGAAAGATGGGTCGGGGCTGAGCCTAGCCCACTCCTCATACCCGTTGGCAACCCAGTTGCCGATGGGTTACCTTACTGCCGGCATCTAGTCCACGCGGGGTCAAGGTGGTAGGATGCAGGGCCCCATTACTCTCCCCTATTAAGAGTGTGTAATGGTGCTCCAACAATTAGCCACTTAGTTTTTGCTAATAACAATTTTATATTTTGTCGAGTTAATATGGTTGAAAGTTTTGTTCTTAAACACTTGCTACAAATTTATGAAAATGCATATGGACAACAAAGTAATTTAGACAAAAACACCGCGTTTCATTTCATCCACATAGGTTGTTGTGCGCAAGGCCTACCCCTTTATGACTGAGTTTAGACTTTTTCTTATGGTTTAATATTGGAAAGAGACACTTTGAATGTTGTTGAATCTACTACATTTAGGGAACATACTTTTTCAAAACATGAGCCTCTAATAATTGAAATCCATCGTCTTCTTCACCATTTTGAAGATTATGAAATTTTTCATGTTGGGAGACAAGATAATGAAGATGCAATTATGTTAGCACAACATACTCACAACATTGCTGATATAGTACAATGGTGACATACTTATATTGTTTTTGTTAGTGTACTTACTGCAAACACATTTACAACAACTGGACCTACTCAGACACATGTAAAACATCAGTCAGCAGTGTAAACACATGTGCAACAAACTCAAGTCTCACATCCACTCTTGTAATAATACAAAATTCATAGACTTGGAAATAATATCTACAACAGATCATGTCAGCAAGCCACAAGATATCAAGCTCTATAAACATGGAAAGTCAACTATCTGGACATGGTAACATATAAGTACTTATGCTCTGCAATCCCATTAATTCAGCACACATGTTATTTATGTCAAGTGTATTAATTGTTACCCTGTATTGCAATCAATATATATTCTGTATTTTATATTGCCTATTGATTTGTACCTATTATATAATGAATACGTAGCATATGGTTCTGGTGAGTTAGCCAAAACTTTTTTACTCAAATTTGTTCATGGTATCAGAGCTGTCAAAAGCTCACACTCCTATCCTGGTTTCATGGCTTCACCCTTAAACAATTTGTCTGCTGCTCTTTTTATATTTCCATCTTTTACCCAACTCATTGGTGTAAAACTTGATGGCAATAATTATTTACAATGGCTGTCTCAATTAGTTCCTATACTGAGAAACCATGATATGATGGGCATTGTGGATAGTTCTAAACCATACCCTTCTCTCATGACCTCTAATGCTCAAGGCAAAGAGGTTCCTAATCCAATCCATGCCCTTTGGGTGAAGTAGGACCAATTCCTTATCGGGTGGATTAACATGATTCTCTCTGAAGTAGTACTCTCCACAATATATGGATTGCAAACTGCTCACCAAGCCTGGATAACTCTTGCTAGTCAATTTTCACAATCACGATCTCAAGTTTCACACTTAAAAATACAACTTCAGTGTCTTTCACAAGGTAGCAAATCATGTACTGATTATTTGCAACATGCTAAGCTCTTAGCAGATCAGTTGATTGCAATTGGGAAACCAACTAAGGATGAGGATTTAATCTCCTCCATCATCAGTGGACTTAATCCTACATTCAATGCCTTTGTTACCTCTTTTACCCTTGCTACTAGAGAATCATTTATCCTTCCTGCATTTTCAAGATGAACTACTTAGTCACAAGATGCTACTTCAACAGCAAACTCATTCTCTTGACCTATAAAGTTTTGCCTTATTCATTCCCAAATCCAATACTTCACAGGCCACCAGATATCTTTCTCACAATGGTTCACAGCAATTTCAAAAGAAAAATAAAAATGTCTAAGCATACAACTTTCCACGAAATGGACCTAACAAACCTTCTTGAGTGCGCCTTTAAAATATCAGCAACACTCCAATGGCCAAACTTTTAGCAACACCAGCAAACCTCCATGCCAAATCTATGGAAAAACCAATCACATAGCTTGATAGCTTCTATAAGATGGACTATTTCTACCAAGGTTGACATCCTCTATCCCAACTTGCTGCTATGGTGGCTCACAATAACCAAGAGTTGGAAGAACAAACTTGGTATGTTGATAGTGTTGCAAATGCTCACATCACGAATGATCTGGAAAAACTGAATCTACAACAACCTTTTCAAGTCAATGATACTGTAACAATTGGTGATAGAGCATGGTTTCAGATTCAAAATACTGGTTATCAATTTTCCTCTCATCTACCTCTCAATTCCAACTTAGAAATGTGTTGCATTGCCCAACGACCTCGGCTAATATTTTATCTATCCATAAGTTATATTTTGATATTGATTGCCACTTTGTACTAATATCTACATATTTTTTTTGTAAAGAACAATTAAACGAAGGCAACCCTCTTGGAAGACAAAGTTGAAAATGGGTTGTATCCCTTGCAGATTCAAGGATCTTCACTCAAAAATAAATATGCTCTTAATATTGTTATAGGCTTAAGGACCACAATTCCTATATAGCATTTTAGACTAGGACATCTATCATTTGTACTAGTCTCTTGAATAATAAAAGAGCATCAATTACTTGTTTCTCCAGACAATAACAATGAGTATCCATTTTGTGATTCTTGTCGACTTGGCAAAGGCAAAAATCTCCATTTCTCTCATTCATCAAATTCTACTACACCCTTAGAACTTATTCACACAGATTTATGGACATCTCATGTTCCATCTGTAAGTGGTTGTAGATATTACATAATTTTTATGGATGGCTTCTCAAGATATACATGGTTTTATCCCATGCAAATAAAGGCTGAAACCTATGAGTGCTTTGTCAAATTTAAAGTACTTGTAGAAACTCAATTCTCCTACAAAATCAAGAAGTTGCAATCTGATGGAGGAGGTGAATTCTCCTCACTTCGTTTTCAGTCATTTCTAACTCAAAATGAAATTGTGCATCGAAAGTCATGTCCATATACCTCACAACAGAATGGGTTGGCTAAGAGAAAACTCAGATATATCCTTGAGTTTACCAGTTGAGATCTGCCTTAAGATTTTATGTTTCTTGGATTACCACAATCTTGCAATTGCACAACAAGGTTTGTAACTTTTTAAGTTTTTTGTCTCATTTCTAAATTTCTTTACCACCACGCATCGCTTTGGATTTATCTCTTTGTGCGTTAGATATTTTGATTGGATCTTAACTGGGTTCTGAGAATTCTGCTCGAGTTTTACTTATTTTTCTTCTCATTTAATGCTATGTTGTGCGTTGAGTTCTTATTTTCTTTCTCATTAATTATTTTTTCTTTCCCTTTCATGATGGGAATTGTTAACTGTCGACGATACATGCGATCTGTCATCAATTTACCCTTTGATTGAATGGTAAGAGTAGATTAGAGTCTAAGAGTTTTTGTTGCTAATAGTGCTTAAAAAAATGAATCATGTTCATGGCCGATTGACCTCATGCAGTTCCAAATTGACAACTGAGGCTAATTTTTGAATTGGTAAAACAAATACTGAAAACCAGATTGTGAATCTAGATCTCAGATAGAGGAATTTGGCTAGTTCAAGTTGAAGCTTTTCAGTTTCCGTAAAAGTATAATTTTTAAATTCTTTCATTTTCCAAAAATAAAAAAGAATATAAAAAGAAAGTTTTCTTTGTTGTAACTTATGCAGTTATGAAACTTTCAGATTCGTATTTTGAGGAGGCTAGACCTACTATAATTGTTGTAGGATTTCAATGTCATTGTTGACATTTCTTTGTTATTGATGATAAAGTGGAAGCATGATGAGAATGAAATTTGAAATGTTGTTAAAAGTATGATGACATTTCTTTGATTAATGATTATGTTGGCAGTATAATCTTCAACAAAATGTTAGATGTAATTCTTCTTAAAACTTCCTATTTAAGATATTAAAGATTTCCCCCTTATTTGCTGATTTTTCTTTTTCTTATTGATTCACAGCTTGAATTATTATCTTTAATCTGTTATGAACATGTGAATTTGCTCTTTGTAAAGTTTGTCGGAAGTGGAAGGTCCTGGCTGCGGACAACAATCTATGGTCTAGCCTATTCAGGGAGAGTTGGGGAGGAGATCATGCTGTGTTCTATGCCCCTGTTGGTTCGTAATCGTTGAAATATGTATATGAGGTTCAAGATCATTGTCATCGAGTTGGATTGTAGGTTAATATGTTCAATTTATTGCAATTTTCATCACATTCACACTTCATTCTCACCGACCCTTCACAACATGCATGGTAGTGACTGTATGATAGTGTTTTTCTCTTTCTTTTTAATGCTTCCAGGGGCCTGAAGATAACAAGAGAAGGTGGTGACTACTATCTTGTTCATCAAGGCAAAATTCAACGCTATTTGGGTTCAAGGAGACAGAAAAGCGACAGCTAGTTGTACTCTAAATACCATAAGAGAGTTTAATGGTGAAGGATCAGAAGAAGAGCAATCCTGTAGAGGGATTTTGGACAAAATACTTTTTTTCATTGGGGATTTGGAAGTTGCCTCTACAGATGCAAAGCGTGGCCCGGTGCTATAAAGGTATCTCAAAGCATCAATTCATAAATAATTTATTGTATAATCTCTGTATGTATTCTATACTTAGAAACTTAGTCGTACGAGTGATTTGAATAGTCAGTTTGGGTGGTAAATTGGTAAGGGAATATCGATATTCTATTCATTTCCATTAACATTTTCAATAAACATCATTTTCATTTAACATCTTATGTCTCTTACCCCAAGTTGTATACATTTGTGCATGTGTATTTTGTTTGGACTATACAGAGTACTGGAAAATGCAACGGCAAATGAAGTACATGTTTGTTGCCAAATCAATATAGGCAGTGACGGAATCAGGATTTTGTATCAGTCGGCAAATTCTAACTAAGAATAAATAAATTAACATGATTGATGTTTTTTTGGTGGAAAATTTCTTATTTCCATAAAGTTGTGAAATGATATTTTTAGTCAAGCATTGCACATTCTTTTTGTTAAAAATGAGTAAATATGAAGCTCACATGAAAGAAATTAATTTTTTAATAGTGAATTCCACTCTTTTTCAAAAGAAATGCGCGACACTTGCACAATCCATGACTGTATCTAACATTACTCGCCATTTTTTGCATGGATTAACTCTAAAGTCTAATTTATTACTCAGAAATAGAAATTATAAATGGGAGTAGACGGAAAAAAACAACAAACTAGTAGAGTATAAAAGGTCTATATTAATACTCGGCCACAAAATATTCATCCCGCGTCAACAGAGGAGGAATCCCTTCCGCCCCTGATCTTTCTAGCCTACTCTCTGCCCAATAAACTCAAGAAGTTTTTGCAATCAGACTCATTGGTGAAGGGATTGCTGCTAGGGAGCCAACATGAGTGCAGCAACAAGAAGAAGAAGTATAACAGCAGGTGCTTCTACTGCACAAAAGGACTGCAAAGTGCAATTCCCACCCACATGTATAGCTAACCAAAACTGGCCCCAATGGGGGGTGGCGGTGATATGAAAAATATACCAGCTGACTGGAGAGAGCAAGGATTTCCCTCGAGTGTGTACTTAGTGGATGCATGTCTTATATCCAGTTTTTTTTTTTTTTTAGGAGGGAATGGGAGGCTTTTACCTCCTAGTAATCTTCATTTGGACCTTTATACAGTTGGCAGAAGATCTAATCAAAATTGGACGCTTCTTAGTGTTCATTCCAGCCTCTTATGAATCCAAGACCAAATTTTTCTCTCTTTTTCATAAATCTATCTACAGAGCAAGAAAGAAATATTATAATTGAATGTATTAAATCCATCTACAAATCGTTTTAAGCCAAAAAAAAGAGAACATTAAAAGCATCAAGTCATAAGTGCAGTTCATCCCATTACAAAAGTAGATCTTCCCTCCCCAGAAGAATATTTGAAGATATAACTAATACACTACCATGTTGATTTAGTGACGGCCGAAAAAACAATTTAAGCAGAGATTAAATAACCACTCCCCTTGCCCTCTACCTTTGCTGGGCAGACCACTATCAATCTTATACAATATAGACTTTTGTATTAAAATGAACCATCAATCAAGCAATATGACGGATGAACCCGGTGGCAGTTTTTGACCTCCCAAGATTTCCTAGTTGTCTGTCAGCTCAACATCAGTTAGATGTTTAATGGTTCAGCTTCAGTATCCCTTTCCTTCAACGATGACCAATCTTCTGTTTCTGTAACAAATGCATACATAGTAGCAATTTATAAAGCATAAACATAATTGGCCATCCGATGATTCAGGTTATTACTAATGAGCATATTGGACAATTTCCCTACATGTTTCTGCTCCATACAACATAAGCTAGAATCAAGTATAGTTCAGTCCATTTCTAAAGATGAATAAAAGTTGTAAGAATATAGTTCAAGGATTATACTTGGCTTCTCGGCAATCACCATGAGCCGCCTCTGCAAGATACATGCCAGCAGGAGGAAAATTGAGCACATGCCAAACATAACCGTGATGGGGAACGCATTAACCTTCAAAGATGAACCAAAAGATCTAGTTAGTGTCAGACCATGGGAGCGGTTGGGTATGAAAGGGTGGGCGCGGGGGGGGGAGGAGAGAGAGAGAGATCAGTAACAAATCTAGGGACTTTAGAGTCATTTTAAAAAAATCTGTAAAAACAGAAATTTTAAGGGTCTTTTTTTGTTATTTTATTAAAATGGCCCACCGAAAAATATTTAATTCAACTTGGACCCCCCTTAAGCTTCAGTCCTAGCTTTGTCCCCCAAGAGAGAGAGTATGGTTCTTTTTCTCTGGCCTGGATAGGTCTGTTCATTGAAGATTTCCCATATACACCCAAAAGCTTCTGCTGTATAAATGCTCTAAGAGGAGGGCCCGAAATGGGTTGGATTTGGTTATGTTTGCTTAGCTGGACATCATGTAACAACGATGTTACTCCAACCAAGGCAGAGTTTCAAATAAAGGGGTTTTAATTGGATTCGTGCCCGAACATCAGCACATATCAAAATGGGGTGGGGGGCATGTCCAGCTATCTACACATTCCCACATTCCAAAGCCAATAAATTCACAAAATTCAAGAAATATATTAGAGTGTTTAAAGGAGTGCAACATACATTGTACAGCACAATGCACACAAAAATATTGAGAGGAATACGGAAGAAGTTCATGATGGTGCTCCTGGCCTCCTCAGGAATGTACTGGGACCTCATTTTCATGATGGATGGCCAGAATATCCCCACACAAGCTTCAAAAGCACAGAAGCCAAGAAGTTGAATACAGCCTGAAAATGAGATGCTTCCACCTTTCACCTTCGAAGGTGCAACCAAGAACTGTTCCAAATACTGATGTTAGAAGATGCCAGAAGAACATAAGATAATATCAAACACCAAAGAGGTATGATGGAAACAAAACATACAGTGGTTAGAATGGGAAGCAGGAGAGAAGCGGCAGAGACTGTAAAAACAATCTGCATGTAGCTCTCTACTCTGGGTGATGATTGGGCCATCAACCGAGATGCAAGGGAGCTTCCCAACATTGAAGCCAGCATAAATGTCGCAAAGATGAAACCATGAGGGATTTCCTCTTCATTTGGGCTCAAAGCCGGAGTCCATAGAAACACAAAAGTGTACATTGAACCTTCGAACAGTGACTGTATTGCACCAAGCAATGCAATTTTCTCATCTGAATCCCAGAAAAAGTAATGATTAATGGGGGCATAAAAATGAAGCACGGCAAAGAAAATAAAATTAGAGAACAAAGATAAATACACGATGAGGATCAAAGAACTTGCAAAGCAATATCTTGGGTCCAAGAGAAAGTAAGCATTTTGTTCAAGTCCTCATAAAATGCATACCCATGCAGAACAAAACCATGAGAAAAAACAGCAAGCTAATTGCTTTCAGGTTGCCACATCATACAGGACCATCCCATCACATGTTTCATGATCAAAGTATAATGATATTTTAAACAAGATTTCAGTTGTGGCATAGTTAATCGTTGAGTGGAACCGGATGACGAGTCCATTCCATGCATGCGCTGAAGATATGCAATCTCGAAGGTTTCTGTTGAAGTATTTATAGGCTTTGGTATTATTTAAAAGAATAAAATGAATGCATAGTGAAAATTGGTATTCTACCAGAAGCAATGGCCACAGCAGCACCCCTGAATTGGGTAAGCAAGTCCTTGCTCTCGGAAGGATCTCCATAGTTCTCTGTCCATGATGATAAAATGACGGCCATACCAATGGCAAGAAAGCAAGAAGCAGCATCAAAGGGTGCCACGGGGCCAAGAGCCAAGGAATCAACAAGTAAATTACCAAACAATCCAGCAACAATGGCAACCAAACCATTGCCAAGAAATATAGCCTTCGAGAATGTGATTGACAACCATTGTTGTTCAAAACCCCTCTGTACATATGGGGAAAAACGCAATTAAGATTCATTAATATGAGGAGATAAAGGTCAGAGGAGATATCAATATCCAGCGTTGATTATACATGAAGTTCCAAAGACAGTGAAAAATGCAATAAACTCCGAACTATATGCTTTACATGCCTAAAAATGATTTAGAAAGTAGGAATAGGAGAATACAAAGAATGGAAGTGGAACACCATGCTGAAAACGTGGTATAAAAAAGTACTTCCAAATAACTAAAAACTTTATACATAAACCTAAAGAAAAGTCATCCTAAAGTTCAAATTATGTACAGAACGATGCAGTTAATATTTCTGGTTCTACGTTTAGACACCCAGGACAGTAAGCAGCCTTTCCTTTTTTACTCTCTTGATTTCTTGCTTCCCTTCTTCACATAGTGTTGTTACTATTTTTTCCTTATAGAGTTTTTGGGGACATGGAAGGTTAAAATAATTTTCTGTGGCATAATTATAATTGCATAAATGTATAGTTATCTGACATAATTTTTTTTTTTATGAATAAGAATTTTTTTTTGAGACAAGTAGCAAGGAAAAGCCATTATCTGACATAATTAATTGCATGGGATTGGTCAAGATTTCATTATTATGTGTTTATTTATTCCTGTTTTGGGTATTTTACTGCTCGGTACCTAATCTGGCCAGACATTTGGCTTAACTAAAGAGATGGAACAAATGCTTATATAAAAAACATATGTCAACATTAAATTGAAATATATAAGAAATATTTTTGCACCTGGAACCCCCATGCCACCTGCAGGAGGGCAGGATAAATTGATCTAATTAATAAATCTCTGGAAAATTAAAATTAGTTAAGCTGCTTGGTCAGCCAATTATAACTCTGTTGGTCATCCATAAGACCCGGAGGCTTCAACTACACAGGTTCTCCCTTAGGTTATTAATCACAATCAAGCATAAAGAGACTATGATGGCCACAAGGCACCTGTTGTCAGTGTTTAGGCCGTCCTGATGGACTACTCAGAAGAATATCGATATCAATAACATGTCTGAAAGCAACTATGTCGGTAAACAATAACTAATACAGTGAAAGGGTAAAGCAACGCCTCACCTTGTTGTGTTCTGCAACAAGCCATGACTCAAAGGCTGAGAACAGAAGGGAAGTGGCAATACCTCCCAAAATGCGGCCCACCATCAAAACCTTGTATTGAGGAAAGTGCTTGGTGATGCAGCTCAAGATGTATGTTATGCAGTATGTCACACATGCCCTCTTTCGGCCCCTGCATTCAGAGCATAAAGGAAAAATATAGTGAGAAACGAATCCAATCAATCAATAAATAAAAAACGACAGTTCTGAGAAAATCTCACTGTTTGTCAGCCAGAGATCCAACAATTGTCCCAAACAGCATGGAGGACCCAAATCCAGCAATAAAAAGCTGTCCAATCTCCCCTTTCCCAAAACCATATTGACTATAAAGATAGTAGACATAGGGACCCTGCAACCAATCCCCGGCTATTGCCGCATAAATAGCAACCATTAGACAAATGATTGCAGCTATCAATGGTTAACTTCAGTAAAAAAAACCTTTTGTCCTTTCCACCTACAACCTCAATAAATATTTATAATTATATGTAAGAAAAAATTATCATTCATATTGGTTTCAACTATTATAAAGGTACAGTTGTGAGGTTTAACATTTCAGATATAAGATGCAGGCTTACCAGTTAATTGCCAACAAAGGGCACCTGTATGAATTAGGTAGGACATTCCCCTAAGATTGCTTACTCTTCAACTATACTTAGCTGTATATTTTTATGCTGTTATCATTTATTGTTAAGTCTTACTAGTTGACTGTAATATCTGGAGTTTGGGCACTTCAGCCCTGTACTTTGATTTTCCTTTAAAAAAGTTCTTCATGAATCGGTTAGTGATTTTAAAAATAACAAATATTAACATAAAAAGTAAAACGGATTCAGAATGTGACTATGAAAGTAGAAATTGAAGCAATGATATTATATGCCCAGTTTTTTCCAGGAGTATAATGTCTTTAAATTGTTAATAACTTCATGTTTCTTGTTGGTGGATGGAAATGACTCTAAAGACAGCCACTATTTAGACCCAAATTAGATAAGAAGTTGTTAAACAATATTACCAATTCAATGGGTCATAAAAAATTGAGACATTGGAGTGCAGAGTGCCCGATGTAAACCAAAAGAATTACAGTTAGATGATCAAAACTGGAATATATCCACCGAATGCAGAACGCAACATGGTCTCGAAACCAACTATAACCCGCTGACATTATCGATCACAAGTCAAAGCATAGTCCTCTTGTATGAGGACTATGTTTATGGCCATAGAAAACAAAAATAGAGGATGTAACATCTGAAAACAACAATACTCCTCTTGGTTGCTAAGAAAACATGATTTTGAAGAAAAATGATATTTATCATCTTCTCACCATCCCTTATGTGGTACCAACCGATTGGAAGATATGTAAAGGATGATAAATAGTTTTCCAATCATTTGATGTCACATTAGATGATGATGTAAAGATGATGATTAAAAGGATGATGAAATAGTATTCTCAATCCTGAATGGTTTGCTTCCTGTCTAATTTGTGCACAAGCTCAATTCGAGCCAAATGCTCTGCTCTCTCCGTTCTTAAATAACCAAAACATTATCACAAAAAATCTTGTTTCCTTTCTTCAAGTTCCTGGGCAACCAATCAGAGGGACAAAAGGACATTTAAAATAATCATTTTACGATCTACGCCAAAATACTTTCTACGAATGCAATCCAGATCCACTGGTCTCAACCAATTCATAATCAAAGCAACAAACTTTCAGTGTGTCACTTTCGCCTTAATTTTGAAAGGCAGCACTTTCTCTCCTCTAATCCTTTTAATATCTAATATGTAAATCAAAGCATGCCTTCACCTCTCTTCTAATCCTTTCGCTGCCAAAAGCAATAAAAGCAAAGCAGTCCTAAATTGCCCATTAAACAATCAACGAAAAGCAATGCATACATATCCAGATAACAAAGCAAGATCCCCGGGAAAAAAAAAAACAAAAAAACAAAACAAAACAAAAATAAAAGAGCATTCTTAATTCACAGATATCAGATCAGATCTAAGTTCAGCAAACCCACAAACGTAAAGACAGAGATAAAGCACACATTGAGGGTTGTAAAAATAGTGATAGCGAGATCCGAAGAGAGATTAAGATGCAGAATGTGTAATTTGGTATGTGGGATTATGCGAGGGGCTAAACGGTAGCGTACCCATCATGAGAGAGTAAACAAGAAGGTAATTGTTCTTGAAGGAACTGAAAGCAGGCGAGGTGTTGACTCGATCCTTGTTTTTGCTCAGCTCCAGTGCTGCCACCACCGCTCCCAATCCCCCAAACACCAAGTAGTAGAACATCTCCATTTTACACTTTTCGCAGAGCCACTCGAAGCAGAAAGAGAGAGAACCGAGAGAGAAATGCCACTTCCTCTAAACTCTCCTCTCCTCCCTTCCCTGAAAACTAACTGAGATGGACTATATAGAGCAACACTTGCCCCGCGCAGAAGGACGCGGTTTTCACACTTGTGTAAATCCAACTTGACGTTCGGCTGCCACGTGCCGAGATCAGGCTCGTCCGATTTATTTTATACGGAGGTCCGTCGGTGTCGGTGGTTCTGCTACGCACTACCCACTGGGAAGGAAGGCTCTTTGATAGGTTGCGTTTGGATGTTGAAGTGAGTTGAGTTAAGTTGAGTTGAGTTGATAAAATATTGTTAGTATATTATTTATTATTATTATTATTATTTTAGGATTTGAAAAAATTGAATTGTTTATTATATTTTGTATTAGAATTTGAAAAAGTTGTAATGATGAGTTGAGAGGATTTTTGGTTCCAAACGAAGGACGCGGTTTTCACACTAGTATAAATTCCTCAAATTTCACGTCCTACGTACTTGACAATATTATTTTTAATTAATCTTATTTCACGTCCTACTAATTTTTTTTAATAATACTATTTTTAAATTTATGATTATAATAGTTATAGATTTCAATGTTAAAGAGAAAACATACATATATATTTTATATATGCGTGTGTGTAAACATTTTTAGGGTTGGTTTGAATTTAGAGATGAAATGAGATGGTTTTAAATAAAAGATGAAAGTTAAAAAAAATATTATTTTTTAATATTATTATTGTTTTAGAATTTAAAAAAGTTGAATTAGGAATTGAAAAAATTAAATTGTTTATTATATTTTGTTTGAGAATTTAAAAAATTTATAATGATTAGATGTGTTGAAATAAGATAAAATGAAACACTTTCTGAATCCCAACTAAACTTTACTTCTTTTGTTAATCATGTAACAGAAGTGTTACAGTTATTAAGAGATTTTACAAATTGATATAATTTCATATGATATGTTAGATATATTTTACAATAAAAATAGGTTTACAATCTAAAATATCAGATCAAGCTAAATCAATTTGTATATTTATTTTTATAAAATTTTTTTTGTGACTAAATCATTTTTCATCGTGTAATTTGCGAACAGGCATAAAAAAACGCATTATAAAAATAAATAAATTAACTGTAAATCTAAAATATAACTTGATAATAGGTTCAAACAAATATTAAACAATTAGAATTTGAACTTTCAGTAATATTAATTAGATATTTAATTAAGAAGGGAGGTTTTAATTAGGAGGGTTTAAATCAAGATGCTTTTGAAATATACGTACATATGATGATTTGATTTTGATAGACATATAATATCCATAAAACGAGACAAAACAATTAGAGTGTCGGCAATGCACAGTGCCAGAAATAATTGAGCTCTTTTAGCTACGGTTTGGATAGCGAGATTAGATAAAATTAAATGAAATAAAATATTTTCAATATCCAAACGTCTTTGATATAATTGGTTTGAAGTTAATAAGTTTCTAACTCAAATTCTTTAGTTTCAGCATGAAAGAGATTGATGTGCCGCAATCAAAGGCGAGAGGAGGCAGAATAAAGAGGCATGTGCTTGTTGGTCAGCCTCATACGTCTTTGCATGATTGCAGCATCATGCTATATATATACGTCGACCACCAAGACGTCCCCTTCTTATTTAATTGCCATTCTCCCAACATGTTCCTAAATATATGAAGTGAATCTTATGATATGTATTATTAAAAATGATTTGTATAAGTTTTAAATAGATAAGTTTGGTATAAATTTTTGTAAAAAGATAGATTTTACTTTAAAAGTGTAAAAAAATTAGTTTTTTTTAGTGAGATCAGTTTTTTTACAAAGAGTTTACATAAAATTTATCTATTTAAAATTTATATCTAATATTACTCATTTATTATTATTTGTGTAAATTTTTTTTATATTATTAAATACTCAAGAAATGCTACAGGATAGATTTCAAGTTTCTATCTTTGTATCGCTTGAAATCCACGAGTTTTAAATAAAACACTAATTTCGATAATAATTTGAGAAAATATTATCTAACCCACATCCAACATTCCAACTCTAAAAGACAAGGGATTTTATTTTAAAAATATATATATATATATATATATATATATATATATTGTTTACTTGTTTTCTGTTGTATTGTATAAAGATCCCTTAAATTTTGCAATAGAAATTTAAGAGTGATTTGGATTTAGAGATGAGTTGAGATAGTTTGTTAATAGTAGAATAAAAATTGAATTATTTATTATATTTTGTGTGAAAATTTGATAAAATTATTTTAAAATTTAAAAAAGTTGAATTGTTTATTATATTTTATGTAAAAATTTAAAAAATTTATAATTATAAAATGAAATGAATTAAAGTAGATTGAAATAGATTATGAATACAAACGAGATCTTATTCTCTACCTTATTGACATGGTGAAAAATAATATCATTTGAGCTAGAAAACGAAGGGATGGTGTTGACTTCTAGTACTTGAAAGTTTAAACCATGATCCAACATCTTCGAAGTACAACAGTACTATCCAAAGTCAAGCCTGTATTAATTATTTCAAAAATAAAGTACAATTTATATATAGCAGCTAGAATTTGATAAAGTTAGCAGCACAGAATTAAGAAAGTTTTTATGAGAGAATTAAGAAAGTTTTTATGTGAAAGTTTAGGGCCAAAAGTACTATTTTAACAAAGAAAAATTATATTTGTAGTTGTGGAGTGTATATGTATCGTATAGTCATTTTAAAAAAAAATGTATATATATGGGACTCATATAAAAAAATTTAATTTTTTAATAATTAAATTTCACTCTTTTTAAAAAAAATATGAAGCGATTCACATTTCACGACGGTATTTAACTAAAATGTAAAATAGAGAAACTAGACGTTTGGATTCGAAGATGACTTGAGATGACTTGAGATAAGCTGAGATGAGTTGAGATGGATTGTGAATAGTAATGAGATGAGTTGTGAATAGTAGTGAGATTTGTGAGTTAAAATTGCTGAATAGTAATGAATAGTAGTGAGATGAGTTGAGATGAGTTGAAATGAGCTGAGATGACTTGCGAATCCAAAAGACCAATTGCAGCCAAGTGGGATGAATGAATGGCCCTTCTGAAGCCCTGCAGGAAAACAAAGTGATGGGGTTGAAAGATATCCAATTGGAACATACTTTAAAATATCCACCACAAACTCAGATTCTCTACACAGCTAAATATCCAAAACACCCATGACCATGCCACCTGATCCCCCCAAGTACCCAAAAGATCTATCAACATAACTAAACCAGAATAAGCAAAAGCAGCAGAAGTTTTAATGATACATGTATAGGCTGTGAAGTACTCGAGACTTTGAAAACTCCATAGCTGTTTGAAGCTTTCGATCTAGAATGGCAACTTTGCCTTCAATTACCCTGAGTCCATCATCTTCATCATCTTTACAGCCTTATTATATCTATTCCTCGCTGCCAACGTTTTCTCCAAAACATACTCTTGATCACCATCCCTGCTGGTTCAGATCCCCGAGGCAAAGATTGTCATCAAAGGCTGTACCAAGAGGCCTGAGAATCCGAAGTGCAGCCACAAAACCTGCAAGAACACCAGGTACATCTTTTCTAGTCTACATGTAATTAATAAGAATCTCCATACATTTTTCAAGACGACATGATCACTGAAATAGAGATATGTTTGATTTGATATATGTTCATCTGTTTGATATTTTTATCTCCTAGATTGACACTGATTTTCATTCTTTTCTACTTCTTTCTTGGAGGGATCAGCTGAAGAAGACTGGAAGATTAAGAGGGAGTATCTGCTACAGAAAAAGGTACAGCCCCCACCTCTAGCTTTGATTCACAGAGACTGAACATAAAGTACTAACACTACAATTCTGAAACGTAAAGCAGACACATTTCGGTCAAACCACACAAACATATTGATGGATATACTTGGATGTTTTTTCTATTTTTCAGGTAAGGAGTGTGGATGTAAAGGAAGCTCTACGCCTTCAGAAAGAAAACAACTTTGTGATTCTTGATGTGCGGCCCGAAGCAGAATTTAAAGAGGTAATCTGCTTACTATATGTTATCTAGATTTGCTACAGAGAAATCAAAATAGGTGGAAAACTCTAACTGCAATTGAACCTGTAAAATATTCATTAACAATGCATTCTTCACTTCTTATTCTTTCTATGTTAAGCTTTTATGGCCATCTGAGTAATAAATATGAAGCCATAAAGTAGAGTTATTTTTCCTCTACTTAAGATAATGCTTTTCTGGGTGTAGGCTCATCCACCAGGTGCTATTAATGTGCAAATATATAGGCTTATAAAGGAATGGACAGCTTGGGACATTGCCAGACGTGCTGCATTTGCATTTTTTGGTATCTTCTCTGGTACAGAAGAGAATCCAGAGTTCATGAAAAGTATGGCACAATTACCTAATAATGTCTTCACACTGTTACATTGATTTTTGATAATCTAGCTAGAGTTTTAGAAGTAACATATTGTTTTGAGTATGCTTCCAGCTGTAGAGTCAAAATTGGATAAAGAAGCGAAGATAATAGTAGCCTGCTCATCTGGGGGTACGATGAAACCAACCCAAAATCTCCCAGAAGGTCAACAGTCAAGGTGGGTCCAATCCTTCAGTTTATGCCAATTCTTTCTGTATTTTACCCACCCTCAAGACTTCATTGATCTTCTCGACTCTTGATCTTGTAATTAACCTATTTGGAACTTGTAAATGATCTTTAAGACTAGGCACACCTTAGTTCTCATCAACCTTACTATGGATAACTTTTGCATGTGCATTAAAATATAGTTAGAATGTTCAAAATACATTGATCCAATGCCTTATCAAAGCAACTCAAGTAATTAAGGAAAGCATGCTTCAACAAGGATAATCCAATAAAGTTGTTAATACAATATCTCTAGGTTATAAATGAAGCTAGACAGTATTCTTTATGCTTGCCAAATTTCCATTTAGTAGAATTCTTTTGGAACATTTGCATTTCATGCTGACTGGGTATGTTATTGCATTCAGATGTAGAGACATAAGTAGTTGTATAAGGTCAGATGATACTCATCCACCAGGCAGAACATGGTGTTCACTGTTCATCCTGGTCACTCTGTCCTTGTTTATTCCCGAGTCACATAGTTATGGTGAATGTAAATAATAAAGGAAAATACTTTAACAATACACAAAAGTAAACTCACAAACTAATATAGTTTGATGTGATACGTCAGATTATAAAGTTACTTTTATTATAAAGTATATCTAACAGATTTCATGAAATTATATCAATTTGTAGGTTTACTTTGTATAATCTCTCTGTGTCTCCTCTCATAAATACATATTTGCGATAATTACTACTTTTCATTCTAGTCTGTCATGTCCGCAGGTGTGATTGGAGACGACAGAATTTAAGATAAAGAAACCAGTTTTTCTCTCAATATTAATAAATATGGCCCATCTCTTTCTCACAAGGTTCAATGTTTACAAAATGCTACTTCGTACAGGTCACTGATAGCGGCCTACTTGCTTGTCCTCAACGGTTATACCCATGTCTTCTACTTAGAAGGGGGCCTTTACACATGGTTCAAAGAAGACTTGCCGGCAGTTTCAGAAGAGTGAACAGCCAAATGGTGATTCCAGATTAACTAAATTTTTGTCCCCAAATGAGAATGTCAATTACTTCTTATCGTTATTGACTCTGCTTTTGTCCTAAATTGAACTTCTCTATATGAAGCACGACTGTCGTATTGGAGGCTTTTTCTTTATGGAAGTAAAGTAGGAAATTATTATAAGTGAAGACATATCTCCTTTGGACCTAATATATGATGTTTATTATTATGGAACCAGAGCTTATGTCTCACTGGGATGAACCACTGAGACAACCTAGCTTTCTACCAAATGATCCTAATGTTAATGAATAACTTCATTTGTTTCTCAAAACATTTGATGGCAAAGGTTTTGTTTCTCAAAACATTCGACTCTAACAGTAATACATGACACGACAGTAACAAAGAGCTCAGGCACAAGATCTCAATTTAAGCAATGAAATCTTCACGCAACCTTACTTAAAGAATAACAGTCACAATAGTTAAGGAGGGAAGCTCAGAAAATTCAACCTCTGTCTCAAAACTATCATGGTCTTGAACATAATGTAACCCTCACTCCCCTAGAAACAGTGCCGAATCTAGTAAGTTGGAACTTCAAAGTCCTAGAAATCATCACAAGAGGCTTGGTGATCCTCCAGAGATCGAGTTGTTAAGTTTCTCAACATCTATTAAGCTGAAGTTGAGGCTGATTGTCCTTGTGATTGAGCAATGGATGTGAAGATATTATCACCTAAACAAGCACCATAGGGAAGATGATTTCCTACATCCTTTTAACATGTAACAAACAAACAATATTGGCCAGATGCACCAAATTCTAAACAACCTAATAAATGGTATAGAAGAAAACCATCAGGAGGAAATAGTAATCATTGCATTCCGAAGGACACAACATTCTCTTAAAATAAAATACAATACAAGAAGCAACAAAAGTAAAAACACAGAGGATGCTATATAGTTTCAAACAAAGCAGAGAGTTTTGCTACAACATGAGCCCTCCCCAGCATGGCTCATGTTACATAATTTGTGACAATATCGTTCGTAACAAAGCTGTCACTAGGCAAGAGTGCCACCAAGCCATTCTAACCCTTCATAGGAAAAAAAAAAGAAAAAGGGATTCTGTAACAAAATGAAACCTAAAGAAGCTTTACAAGGTGTCTATGAGACAATTTGTCTTCTCTTCGCTCCCAAACCTGTGAGTTAAGTAATCAGGAAGAAGTTTCCTGAAGCCTATATATAGTGATTTCCTGCTGTTTAAAGTACCGCCGGTCCTCTTCATCGACTAGAACAAGATTCAAATAATACTTCACACTGAATTTGTTATTGATATTTCGATGCGTAGGTGTCAGTTCATAAGGGCTAAGGAACAGTCTGATTGGAATTGATTCACCTGTAAAATCAAGCACATGATGATCAGCCATTCCAGTTATGGGCAATCAAATAACATAACTGTCAGTTGAAAATTCAGAACCTTAAGAAATTTATCTTATAAATGCAGTTACCCTTGATGTGATTATCCAAATAACTGAACAGATTCAGTCAGTTTCATGTCATTAAACGTGTGTTTGTTTATTTTAGGGCTATATAAAGAATCGGACTGTGGTTTGTCTTAAGTCAAATTCTCCTAGTGCTTTTCAATTGAACATCACTCCATGTGATTCCTAAAACGATCAAACTGGTCCTGTTAAAATTCCATTCATAAACATTTAATTATGCCAAATAGTACCAGCTAGTAGTTGGAAAGTCGAAAGCAAACTACTGACATAATATCACTAAAGCCGCCTTAACTGAATAAGTGAATTATACTTAAAAAAAATGAATTATCGAATCATAAAATAATATGGTTTTCTCCTATAATGATTCAATAGAGGAAGAAAAGAGGTCTTTATAACCAGAACAATGTAGAGCCCACGAAATAAACAAGAACACCAATGAAAGTATTCCACCACTGCCTCCATACTAGAAAAAAACTGGAGCTGTGTCCCAGTTGTAGACTTCCTTCGTTCCTATGACCCTTGTTGATTTTGAAATTTGCTCTCAAAGGAACCGAACTTTTGACTGGCCATCCCTTTTTTATGAGCTGCTTTCATGAAAGGAAAATGAACTTTGCTCCTCTATGCACTAGGCGCACCCATGGTTGGTGGGAAAGGAAAAGGATTCATCCTTTGCAGCATTTCAAAGTGACATTCTACCTGGTCATTTAAATCAGATCTCTACTTTGGTAGAATAAGGAGTTTACTATGGTCAGTGCAGTGAGATTTTGAGGAACTAATCGTGCCTTTACACGTGCACCAAGAGACAAGACTGCTGAGCCCACTCTAGCTCAGCAACAACACCCATGGTGTGAGCCACGCAAGAAGTAAGCTATTACATTGATCAGCTGGATCTATAGGGAGCCAAGGAGCAAGGCAGTAGATAAAATAGAATAAGGGGCTAGGCCCCTTATAGAGTAGGGGAGACATTGAGGATAATAAACTTGAAAAGTAGAGCCCGAGGGGGCAAGAAGTAGTTAGTGGTCATGGCACCCTAGTTGATGGCATTCCTCTCTGTGACTGGCACTTCAGGAACCATGGGGCACTCCATGCGGATCATGTCTTAGGGATGAGATGCCAGCATAAGGAAATTCTGGGGACCTCCTGTGGGAATGATTGGATTGGAGGATCCAAGACCAAAAATAGTGGTATTTGCTTGCAACAACATAATGGAGGCAGTCAATCAAAATATAGATTGATCCAAAATCTGATTCATATCCATTATCCACCATGAGATAATGCTGTGAGGGCTACCATATGGAGGCCCGAGGTGGTAGGACACCTTGCCCCTTTTTGATATAAGAGGCATCGCCCAAGTACACCAGTAGTATACACTGAACATGCCTAATTACATCTAAGCACTAGTGAGAGATACAAACAAATCATGAAGGTTGTCCGTATTACAAATAATGGCCGAAGCCCAAGAGAGTAAAGTATTGTAAAAAAATCGCTTCAGCTCCTCCAAAGAATGCTCCATATATTCAAAGCACCTCTTGTTTCTCTCCAAAGAATTCATCTCTTTTTGGTTTTAAGTTTTATTTTCTTACTTTTTGAAGTTTTTATCATTTTCTGGTTTTGAAGTTTTTCATTCTTTATTTTTATTTTTTACAATCTTTTTTAACATTTTTTAAATTTTTTTAATTTTTCTGACACGACATGCTACATTTCTTGATAGGTAATCAAGAAGCTTTATTAATAGAAGTAGGCAAAGCCCAAGAACACATGGAGTATACATGAGAATTACCAAATTAGAGTTTACAATAGAAAGAAGAAAATCATGGACATCTAGCCCATTACAAACAATGGCCCCGCCCATAAGGACAATGATTTAAAAAAGAAAACTTTAAGCTCATCCATTATTCTCTCGCAATCTTCAAAACTTCTACCATTTCTCTCCCGCCAAATACATATAGGAATCATTCTCCAGATTGCTGCCACTTGTGAGTTACCTCGGAGGCTTCTCCAACTTGCAAATAAATCCCCCAATTTAAGAGGCATGACCCATGACAATCCAATTCTCGCGAAAAAATCATCCCACATGGTCCTAGCCACCTTGTAGTGTAAAAGCAAATGATCTACTGATTCATCATTCTCCTTACACATGCAACATCAATCCAATACCATGACCCGGTGTTTCCTTAAATTATCCGTGGTGAGGATCTTGTCTAATAATGTTGTCCATACAAAAAAAGCTGCTTTTGAATGAGCTTTCATTTGTCATATACTCTTTCATGAGAACATGGTCATTCCAGGGCTCATTAGAACTAGGTAAAACGATCTAACAGTGAATTTACCTTTCTTGGAAGGGCTCCAGTTCATCTTATCTATGGTAACCTCTACCATGCTTATGGAATACAAGGCTGCATAGAACTCTATGATAGTCTCCAACTCTCAATCTTGGACTGCCCTAATGAAATCCACATTCCATTGAGGGGAGCCACCAGAAAAGACCAAGAGATCGCTATCGCTGCATCCTTTTCTTGTGCGAGTTCAAAAATGGTAGGGAAGTTGTCTTGGAGGCTTCATTCACCACACCATTTGTTATACTAAAATCCGATACGAGAGCCGTCACCCACCACAATATGTTCATGTCTTCAAAAGATCTCCCAACGTCTCCTAATGTATTTCCGCAAACTCACCCCATATGAGTTGAGTACATCATTCTAGCACCATTCTCCCCAAGCCTCCTCAAGCTGTGAATCTATAACGGACTTCAATAGGGCCCCCCTTTCCGTGTAGGGGTGATAATATGTGACACGACCTGTGAACCCAACATGAACACCACAAGAAATTAGCGGGTTTGGATTTGATATTAAAGGGTTCGGGTTAAAACGAGTTAACCTGTTAAGACACGATTTATAAACGGGTCAAT
This sequence comes from Juglans regia, assembly GCF_001411555.2. Classification (NCBI taxonomy): domain Eukaryota; kingdom Viridiplantae; phylum Streptophyta; class Magnoliopsida; order Fagales; family Juglandaceae; genus Juglans; species Juglans regia. Next base: position 30,616,517 of record NC_049913.1, read on the forward strand.
AACGGTCAACCCACTTAACCCGAAATCAACCTGTTTAGATTTTATTTTAAAATTATAATTTTATTATCATTGAGTTGTAATATTGGTATTCCTCAATATGCTTATATTTTTATTGTTGAGATTGTAATTCTGAACCTAAACTCATATTTGTTATTATAAGGTTTTTAATATTGATTTTATTATATGTTAAAATTTGAAAAATATTGATATTTTTTTTTCATTAAATAATCTTATTTTTTTAAAGATATCATGGCTACTAATAAATATAGATTTTATCTTTTATGTGAAACTATATTAATCATGTTAAATGGGTTATGCATACTAGTTCAACCTATTTACATAAAACATGTATAAATGAGTCGAGTCGTGTCATGTTGACCTATTTCTAATTAATTATTAAACGATTCAAAACGGATGACATGACAAGACCCGCTATCTAAATGGGTCGAGTTAGGGTTTGAAAGTTTGACATATTTAGCTTAATGGGTCAGATTCGGGTTAACTTATATAGTCGAGTTTCATGACTTGATACAACATGAAAACGACCCAAAAACACGAATTGCCACCCTTACTTTCCTGTTGGTACCTCCACAACCATTTACCCAACAATGCTTGGTTGAATTTCATCAAGTTATGAATCCCCAATCCACCCGCAGAAATTGGAGTACATAAAATTGACCAATTAACCAAATGAAATTTGAACTCTTCCCCTAACTCACTCCACAAGAAGTCATGTTGTAACTTCTCAATACGGTTGGCAACCTTTGTAGGGGGTGGGAGCAATGATAGAAAATAAGTGGGTAAGTTAGAAAGAGTACTTTTAATCAAAGTGAGCCTACCACCTTTAGATAAATACAACTTTTTTTTTTTTTTTTTATAATTGAGTGTCCGGGCTAGCTTACACGCACCTCGACTAATCCTATGAAGCCCTGAAATTAACGATCAGGTAAACCTCCAGTAGCCCTAAGGGGACTCGAACTGGTGACCAATGGGGAGAAAACCCAAGGCCGGATCAGCTGAGCTACCCCTTAGAGTTAACCACCTTTAGATAAATACAACCTCTTCTAAGAAGACAATCTGCACTCCACCTTTTCCACCACGTCATTCCAAATCCTTTCTGATTTAAAGGGATCACCTAATGGTAAGCCAAGATACTCTTCAGGGGTAGAGATGATACCTTACATCCCAACAGAGAGGCTAAATTCTACATTTTAGGGACAGACCCCACTGGCACCAATTCAGACTTTGAGAGATTAACTCTCAAACTCGGGACAACATCAAAATAAAGAAGTAGAACCCTCAAAGATTGGATATGCCCGAGATTTGCTCCACAGAAGATGAAAGTATCATTACTAAAAAGCAAGTGAGAAATATCAATGGCGCCATAATCACCATTCCCGACCAAGAAATCATAGAGAAAACCACATTCCACAAGGCCCACAATCATCCTACTGAGAGCTTCCATGACAAATAAAAAAAGTAAATGAGAGAACAGATCCTCCTGTCTCAAACCACAGGGGGAATTAAAGAAACCCACAGGTGAACCATTCACCAAGATAGAGAATCGAACTGTAGAGATGCAAAACTCTACCCATTTCTGTCATTTCTCCCCAAAGCCACATCTTGCAAGTAAATAAAGTAGGAACTTCCAGTTGACATGATCATAGGCTTTCTCATGTCTAATTTGCAAAGTAACCAAGATTCTCTAGATTTGAGTTGTTCATCCAAAACTTCATTTGCAATTAAGACCGAATCTAGGATTTGTTTACTTTTGACAAATGTGTTTTGAGCTTCAAAATTAACTTTTCCATCACCATACTCAAATCGATTCACTAATACTTTAGAAAGATCTTGTAAACCCCGTTCAAAAGGCTAATGGGGCGATAGTCTCTAACATCCACAGACCCCATCTTTTTGGGAATGAGTGCTAAGAAAGTAGCATTTAGACTTTTTTCAAATCTGGCATTAGTATGAAAATCTTGAAAGACCCACATAAGGTCACCCTTGATCACTTTCCAACAAGCTTGGACAAAACCCATGGTAAAACTATCAAGGCCACATGGCATGCCACATTAACATTGTTAACCATTTAGCATTGAAATTCTAAAGGCACGACCATTTTGAAAAATCTTAATACCACAAGGAGAGAAAAGTTCAATTGAAAAACACGGAGCAAATTGGCTTTAAGGCAAACCATAGGGATAAATTTTGTATTTAACCCCTTGTTTTCTTTTACTTCTTTATAGGGAAAACATGTGTTTTGGTTATTGTATGTATAAGCATGGTTGTTCTCTTTGTGGTTGTGACCATCTCCCATCTCTTTGTTGGTGTTATATTCGTTGGAATAAGAAGAAAAGCAGAAGAATAATTCTTAGCATACCTCTAACAGGAGCACCATCCATCAACTCAAATTTAGCAAGTGTCTCTGTCTCAACATGGGTATTGGCACCTGATCCTGTTGATTCTCGTCTCCTAATCTCCAGGTCCATATTTTTTATCTTGATTCTTACAAGAAGAAAATATATCTTGCCAATTATAACATCTTTCAGGTGATACCTGCATATTGTAACACCGATAAGCAATGACAAAGATACTCCCCTTCAATTTATGCTAAATTAAACAATAAAATGTAATCTGGACTCCTGAATAGTTACCCTACAAAACAATGAATTGCTGACTAGACTAGCAACTGTGTACAGATGGAACCACCCTATAAGGCCAGGTTTAACTATAGTCATGATCAGGCAATCTTCAATACCAACTGCAAAATCCCAGTTATACTACATGTTTGACATACTTGCTTTTGTTATACTCAAACTCAATGTGTAGGCAATCTTCAATTCCAACTTCCATCTGCATACAACATGAAAATTATGAGAATCCCCACTCTTGTTAATTTGCTGCACATTGGATTATACAAATGCAACAGAACCTCTAAAAATATACAATCAAAAGCAAGGACTTTCACTCCATTGATAGCGCATATTCAACACACTGTTTGTTTTAAAAATCCTCTTTACGTGTGATAATCACTGAAAATCATTAAGTATGGTCCTTTGAAAGGCAAGCTAAGACAGCAGCAAACAGACAACAGGTTTACCGAATAAATCATATGTTACAGCACTCACCTTGATGCTATTGTTAATGGATGGTGGGGAGGAATAATTTCGAACCTGATGCCAAAATAAAGACATCAATATAAACCAGAAATGAGATACCACAATAGTTCTAATATAAATAGCACTGGAAAAGAAATTATGCGGTAACTTTTGTAACATTAGTGACAATTTTTAAATCTACACCGAAACAAGTAAAATTTTGAATGGCAACCACTCTGCAAAAGTATTTTTCGAAAGCAACCAATGCACAATCAACAGTCTTTTTTTTTTTTTTTTTTGGTTAGAGGATACATAATCCCAAGTCATTAATTCATACATAAAAATTATTTTTTAACAACAGATATGTGAAGTAATCACTAGGTAGAACTTTGGGAGGTACTTTTGTAGCATAAGGTATTGCATATTTATAAGTCCCAAACAAACTAATCACCAATCACTAATATACATAGAGAAGGAGAGGGAGAGAGGGAGCTGTTACCACAAAATCCTGGTATTCTATAATACTGCCAGCATAACCACGACTGATTGTGACTTTCAAGACATACCTGCAAAGGGGAGATCCAAAAAATTATAATTTTTCACTTATCAATATGTATATATATATATATATACACGTATGTATATGTATATATAATCAAAGAGCAGTGTACAGTAGAATGCTAACACTCACTTTTTTTATGGGTGGGTAATCAAGAAATTTCATTCATAGGAAGCAAGCTAACACTCACTTAATCATATCCTTTAACAAAATAAAGATTAGAAAATGATTATAAAAAAAGGTAATTAAATTTGAGACTGCCAAAGGTACTGAAATGATAATCACCATAATCTGTCCTTCGAAAAAGAAGCAATTAAAAATAAAATATATTTCAATAAGGCTGTGACCTTCAATTAACATGTTCGCAACATTAACATCATCATTACCATAAGACACTACTCGTGATAAATAACATGGCAACTTGCAGTTGGCCAACTAATATGATTTATTATTAACATTACCTGTGAAATCAGATGTTTCTTTTTCCACATCTTATTTCTATGGCTTCTGATATTGTATTTAATGGGGGCTAGCTTTAATGATTTTCTTGCATCTATTTCTAGCTCCTAGCCTATAACTAGGTGTTCTCTTTTGTATATTTCCAGTGTACTTGGGCCATGCCTACTTACTTGTTTCAATAAAATTTCATTTTACTTGTAAGAAAAATGATCTGAGAAGAGATTAAGGATTCTCTCCTTATGCAGCAAAAAATTAAAGAAGCAATAAAATGTTAAATATCAGAACATTTCCCAAAGCAAGCAGCTGTACACAATACCTAAAGAGAGCTGAGTAACTAAAATCAGAAAATGCTGCATCACCCAGTTGCTAAGATATATTGAACTTCAATTGCAGGAGTACAAGAAGAAAACAGGTTTAAAAATGTTTAATCACAGCCTATCCAAAAAGATATCATTTGTTCTATCAATAAACGATTGAACACACAAGTAAAAGGATGTTGCAACATTTGATTAGCTCATAAGAAAGGGATGGGGGGAGGGTGTCCTAGCCTAACTTCACCAATCATAAAGTAGGTGACCACAGTTAGGAGCATGGGCAGAATATCCACGAGCACTTACCATTTTACTCAACATCTCTAGGAACAAGGATCATCTTTATAGCCATGAAAAGTGGTCAATGTTAAATACCACAAAGGATATACCAACAGAAAGTATGAATACACAGTCAGCATTGAAAGCTTACAATATGATTAATAGCTCACCTAAGCCTCACATGCACCCCATTGTATGTCTCATATGGCATTTCAACAGTGGAAAATTCAAATGGATATGTTTTCTTCTCATATATTTCTCCAGGAACATCCAGTTCACGAACTACAAACAATAGCAGTAAAAAAAACCCCTCATCAAATTGATTTGTTTGCACATTTTTTAAATCTTAGCATAATAACTGATGGCATAAATCAAATCGCAAGGGGTCAAAAATTTACGTGTGCTTTTTTTTTTTTTTTTGGGGGGGGGGATTTATAATTAGAAACAAGCAATAAATGAGGAGTCAATATTGAAATCCAATAGTCAAAGCTAATGAAAGAGGAGCAAGTATATTTACCAAGGGAAGTAAAGTCATAGAAGTTGCCCCTATCAAAGTACATCTCTGCAATCAAATATAGTATCGTTAAAGATTCATCTTAGCAATAAGGAAAAAGATACTAAAAAGGACCCAGAAGAACAATATGACAGTTAAGACTGAAATATGAACAAGTTTGTAAAGTAGATGCTTCCTTTACTACCCATGACCAGAATTTATCAAATTCTAAACCAACTGTACTACCACATCATATTTAGTAAAACAAATGGTATCAGCTCTTGAGATCATGGATCCATTCCAAACATATTTATTTCTAGAACATTCAACTTCGACTAAATGAGGTTCTGAGTCCCACTGTTTGAAAGCATGGAGATATAAGCCATGAGTAATTTAAAACTAAAAAATTTAAAGAAAAATAAACAATAAAATAAAATAAAAAAGCAAGCAAGAAAAAGGAGGTGTAAGCACAGGGTAAATCTGTACCAATACAGTTCTTTTAAGAAAAGACGAAGCCAAACAGGGGTAATTGGTCACTCTATAACAGCATTTTACATTCTTTATATTTTAAAAAATACTCAAGTTACCAGGAAAAAAAACAGCATTCTAATAGCCAGTACTCTATCAGGCCAAAATATACTAGCATAGGGTCATTCAAAGGAAAGAACATACGAAATTGTGGGTTGTCATGCGTATACAGCCCTCACCGGTAATATACATTGGAAATGTCAAGCGAGTTTTATGACAGTTTTGTCTTTATTTTTGTTTCTTTTTTTTTTAAAAAAAAACTAGCAACTGCACTGTATCGAAAGCTTCAAAGTCCCATGCCTTACAATGACATATGCATTACTCAATTGCTACTAAGGGCACTCCTACTTCGCTTTGAAGCAGCATCGGGTTTGAAAGTGAACCTTGAAAGATCAGAATTGGTGCCAGTTGGTAATGTTCGTAATATCAAACAACTGGCTAACACTTTAGGATGCAAGGTGTCTGCCCTACCTATGAATTACCTGGGTTTACTGTTGGGGGTTGCCTCAAGGACTGTAACAATATGGGATACAATGATCGAGAAGATCAAACATGGATTGGCTGGTTGGAAGAGACTGTATTTGTCGAAAGGGGGCAGGATCACTTTAATCAAAACTACTCTCTCTAATCTACCAACGTATTTTTTATCTCTATTCCCAATTCCCAATTCTAGCAAGTGTGGCGATCTAGATAGAGAAATTGTACAGGGACTTCCTTTGGAGTGGCATGGGGGACGACTTTAAATTCCATCTAGTCAAATGGACTCAGGTATGTTCCCCACTTCCCTTGGGAGGGTTGGGTATTAGAAATCTAAAGATTTTCAATAGGGCATTACTTGGAAAATGGTTGTGGCCATATAACACAGAACCGGAAGCTCTATGGAAGTTGATGATTGATTATAAATATGGAAGTGGGGGGGGGGGGGTGGCTAGGGCTGCTGGTATAGTAGAGAGGTAAATGGGACTCACGGAGTGGGGATTTGGAAGCATATTAGTCAGGGATGGGAGATGTTCTTTTGTCACACTAGACTTGTGTTGGGAGATAGTTCTAGAATAAAATTCTAGAGCGACATTTGGTGTGGAAATAATACACTAAAAGATTTATTCCCCTCAGTATTCAGGATTGCATGTGAGAAAGAAGCTTCAGTGGTTGATTATATGGTGATAGCTGGAGATCAAATACAGTGGAACATCATCTTTAGAAGGGTGGCTCAAGATTGGGAAGTTGGTAGTTTTGAGGAGTTCTTTCGACTTCTGTATTCTGTGAGACCGAGCATCCAAGGAAATGATAAATTGTGGTGGGTACCAACAGGTAAAGGCACATTCTCGGTTCGATCGTTCTATCAGTCTCTCACACAGGTGCAAAACACTCAGGCCTCGTTTGTTTTCGTAGATGAGATGAGTTGAAATTAAAATTAAAAAGTTGAATAAAGTATTGTTAGAATATATTTTTTAATATTATTTTTGTTTTGAGATTTGAAAAAATTGAATTGTTTATTTTATTTTATACTGGAATTTGAGAAAGTTGTAATGATTAGATAAGATGAGATGAGATGTTTTTTGAAAACAAACGAGGCCTCAATTTCCATGGAAGAGGATATGGCGTAATAAGGCGCCTCCCAAAGCGACTTTCTTTGCATGGACAGCATCACTGGGAAAGATCTTGATGACAAATAATTTGCGAAGACGTGAGGTGATCATAATAGATTGGTGCTGCATGTGCAAGACGAACGGTGAAACTGTAAATTATCTTCTACTACATTGTGATGTTGCTAGAGCGTTATGGGTTGAGGTGTTCAGCAGATTAGAGTTAGCATGGATTATGTCCGCCACAGTGGAGGCGCTCTTGACTTGTTGAACAACTCTTGGAGGTATTCCACAAACCAAAGTTGTGTGAAAGATGGTTCCTATTTGTATTTTATGGTACTTATGGTAGGAACGAAATGGCAAGACGTTCAAAGACAAGGAGTGGATCATTTGAGGATCTTAGATCTATTTTTGTTAGAACATTATTCATATGGGCCATAGCTATAGATTTTAATGGCTTAGACCTGCATGATTTTCTTGTTTCCTTTTCTTCATCCTAGATAGGTGTTTCCTTTTATATACCATCTTGTGTACTTGGGTTATGCCTATGCTAGTAATACAATCATTTACTTATAAAAAAAAAATATAAAAAAAAAAAAAACAGTTATCCGCTCTGCTGTTGGCTACCCAGCCAAACAAGTTTTAGATAACAAACAGATTGTATACCACAAAAGAATCCTCAAAAAGAAAAAAAAAAATTATAAGCATCCAAAAAAGCTGTGGTAGTTAAAGATTCAGATCTACCCTTGTTAATAACCTCTAGTCATTGTACTTCAAAAATTTCGAGTATTTGGTACAAGTAAAAACTCCATATATAACACGGGTGAAAAGAAAAATGTTCTCCTATGAATTGCTTACAATCTCTCTCAACATATGAGTGACAGTGCACCACATTGAAACATTGAAGCAAAAACCATACCTATCTGACCAAGGAGCTCAACTTTCACACCATTATGATCAACTTTCTTCCCTTGAAATGGTTCTATAGAAATCTGAAATAAGACAACAATATCCGTTAATAAATGCATTGAAAAACATTAAATAAAAGTGCTTCAAGTAATGCTTTTAAAGACATTAAGATTTTATTTTGCATTATAATACATTCAAAAATATTCTATCAATCAAATACCTTCCCAGCAATGTTTTCTTGACTTTGGAAAAGGGGCACCATGACTGTGTGACCATTTTCCTTCTTTAGTGGGACCTACATGAGCAAATAAAAAAGAAAAAAAGCATATTGTAAGACCATGAGTCAAACACTTTTGAAAATTTTCAATATCAGTATAAATTAAATTGTGGATGAGAGTATTCACATTGGACATTAAGTCCCCCGACCCAAAAAAACCAAAAAACGAGTTATAGGCCCAAGTTCAGCCGTCGTTACCCAACACTTTCCGTAAACAATACTCCCCGTAAGTTCTTCAACAGCCATCATCAGCAGTCAAAGGAATTAAATTTACATCATATACTATAATATACAGTGTTATTAAGTTCTTCAAAAATCAAGAAATTCGCTTTTACCCAATATTTTTCACGTCCTTAAATGAAGTCAAACACATCTAGTACTTAAAAACAAAACTGCACACAATGAAAATTGATAATGAACCTGCTTGCGTATTTTTCCATCGGAAAATGTGATTGAAATGTTGCAAGCTGGCTTGAAAGCTCCAATTAGGTAATTCTGGGATAAACAAAATTGTCAAAACACTTGTTTTGTTGACTTCAGCCCAACATTGCATCAGACAGAACACCAGATTTAATCATTGGATTTATCTTAAGCTAGTCATACAAACTCACCATGCTGATGGCAACAATTCCAAAACCCTACAGCTTTACTCTATGCACCTGCAAAATTCTTTGTCAAATTTAGCTGAAGAAAACAGCATCTACTATAGCTAACCATGCACAATCACCAAGTTCCAAGTTAAAATTCCTCAAAAAAGCAAGCTTTTTCAGATAAAATAGAAAGCCACACAGCAAGATATACACACTTTAAGCTCAAAATCAATGCATGTCTATCATATGCATCTGTGAACACAGCATATGAGTTCCAATTTCAGAAATAAGTTGAAGAATCCAAATCCAAATTAAGCTAAAAATGCCGAAAGCTGCAATAGTTAGGTGCTTAATGTGCTTAATCACCGAAAGCACCCTAGGTAGGAGAATCCAAACCCTGCATCTCCTGCATATGGAGCAATGGCGTGTGTGTGTGCATGTGAACCGCATGTTTCTGTCAATGTGTTTTCAAAATCACCCTGCATATCAAGCTCAGATTATTCACTCAGATTATTCAATGCGAGGAATCCCCATGTCAAGTTAACATAACAGGCTATGAATCACATGCGTTTGTGTCTCTTAGTACAGCTAGAACTAGATGTATAATTAGTCATTCAGGTAGCAGAGGGTAATACGAAATTAGGATAAAATTAAAGTCCAAAAACGAATCGAGATTAGGATCTATTCCCGATTAGATAGTAGGTAAGTCGGATTCAGCGTGTAGATTAAGAAATCGGTTAGGTACCTTAAAAGTTGGGCGCGAAGAAATCACCGAAGAGACGGGACAGGAGCTAACCCAAAACTGGGAAATCAGGAATTGGAGCTGTAGAGAGAGAGACGGTAGGGAGGGATGTGAGTTTGACAGTTGAGGAAATGGGGACGAAGAACACCAGGGACTTGTCCCTAAACGACTTTCAGGAAGGAAGGTGCTTCTCACGTGAGAAGCACGGGGACAAAACGAGAATTTCAAAGGCTGCAACCATTATTTCCAGGCCCGGCTTTATGTTTCGATAAGCAAAAGGAGGCCCAACTAATCTATGCATATCACCTCCATCTTTTTACCATCAAAAAATCTACACAATCTCTTAAGACAAGTTTGGGAAGTGGGATAAAAATTTTATATTTTATTTTAATGTTTAAAATATTATATTTTAATATTATTATTATATTAAAATTTAAAAAAATTGAATTGAGATTTGAAAAAGTTGAATTGTTTATTATATTTTGTATGAAGATTTGAAAAAAGTGTAATGATGAGATGAAAATTTTGTGTCTCATCCCATCCCCCAAACCTGACCTAACTATTCACACAATCTCTACACACCACATTTTTTTTAATTTTTATTATTTTTTTCTTTTATCAAATATTTAATATATGAATAATGAATAGAAAATTTGAATTAGTTTAAAAATAATAAATTCAAAAAAAATAAAAAATAAAAATAAAAATTTTTAAAAAAAAAAGTAATGTGTGGAGAATGTGAGATTGTGTAGCATTCCTCTTTTACTATTTCGAAAAGAGTTATTCTACTCAGTAATATCATATATGTGGCTATTTATTTTTTATCTTTTTATTTTTTTGCTTAATAGGTGTTTGTATATATATGACTGCTTAATAGAATATTTCTTTCAAAAGAATTATTCTACTAGGCAGTTTTACACCATACATTTGGTCTTTATTTTTTTTAGAGTTTTACTATTCATAAACCATACATACCACACACACCATAATTTTTTAAATTTTTTTTTAAACTTTTTTTATTTTATTCTTCTTAAAACAATTGAATTCTTCTACTCATCATCCATATACCACATATTTGGTAAGAGAAAAAATTAAAAAAAAATAACAAAAAAGGTGGTGTGTGGTGTGTAAGGCTTATGAATAGAATTTTTCTTTTTTTAATCTTTTTATTTTTTTTTCCTCAGCAAGTGTGTGGTGTAGGGCTACTGAATAGATTTAATTCTTTTAGAAGAATTTATATACTTAGCAGTCTTGCACCACACATCTACTGATGTGGGTTTTTATTTTATTTTTTTATCCTTTTATTTTTTGAAATGCTACTTATCATCCTCACACCACACACCAATATGTGATTTTTTATTTTTGTTCTTTTATTTAAACACACATATTTACACATAAATATGCATGTGTTTAAATAGATGGAAAAAAAGACAAATCACATGTTCGTGTGTGGTATAAGAGATGATGAGTATAACTATTCTTTATTTTTTTCTCCTCAGCAGGTGTGTGGTGTAAAACTTCTAAGTAGAATTTTTCTTTCAACAGAGTTCTTCTACTCAGCAATTTTACACTACACACCTACTGATGTGGGTCTTTATTTTTTTTCTCTCAGCAGGTGTGGTGTAGGACTTCAGGCTAGGTTTGGATATAAAGATAGTTTCAACTCATCTCAACTCATTTCATCTAATCATTATAATTTTCTCAAATTCTCATACAAAATCCAATAAACAATTCAAGTCTTTTAAATTTTAAAATAATAATAATATTAAAAAATAATATTCTAATAATATTTTATTCAATTTTTAACTTTCATTTTAACTCATCTCATTTTAATTCACTATCCAAACCTCACCTAAACATAATTTTTCTTTCAGAAACCTATGAGTAATAAAATAAACAAATTTTGATCCAAGAATATTCACCAGCTGCCATCCACAATTATAACATCTTGGATAGCATGTTGTAGCCAATGCTACTAAGGGCAGGTTTGGGAGTGGGATAAGATACAAAATTCTCATCACATCTCATCTCATCATTATATATTTTTCAAATCTTCATATAAAATATAATAAACAATTCAACTTTTTTAAATTTCAATTCAACTTTTTCAAATCTCAAAACAATAATAATACTAAAACATAATATTTTAAACACTAAAACAAAACACAAAATTCTCATCTCACCCCCCAAACCTGCCCTAAAAGTAATCTTTTTACAACAGTCATATGCAGGGATTTTTATGCTTTTTGAGCCATTCACACGTAATGACATTTATACTAGAATCTCCAAAACCTTTTGGACAAGTAAGTATTACTATAAAAATTAGATAAAAATATCTATATGATACAAATTAAAATAAATAATCCATGTTGTATAAATAACATAATAAAAATAGAAAAAGTAGCCTCCTCTTATTTTCTTTGTATGTTGGCCATCAAGCCAGTCATAAATATGCAAATTATTTAGGGTTGTTACCCGCCCGCATTAACCAGCTCTCACATATCTCTGAACGAGTCTTTTTTGTTTTCATCATCCAACCCCTCTACATGCAGACGGGATGACTGGCTCATGGTTGTTAGGCTAGCCATGGGCCTCAATGGGCCATTGGTGAAGGTGAGATGGAGAAAAGAGAGTTAGACAAAAAGTCGAGGAGAAAGAGATGACGACATTGGCGAGAAGAGAAATGGAGAAAAGAGAGTGAGACAGAAAGTCGAAGAGGAGAGATGGCAACCAAGAGTTGAGAGAGAAACAGGTTTGAGAGGGTTTTGAGGGAAAGATGGGAATGGATGTTTGGAACCCAAAACAACGTTGTTTTGGAGGTTTTTTAACTTTTCAAAACGAAATCATTTTATTTAATTTTTCTTTAATAAATGTAATATAATATTTGTTTATATATTATATTATATTATATTATATTATATATATATAAGTGGGCGAGTTGGGGCAGTATTCCACAAGACACCCGTCCCTACTTTTTCTTAGGGGCTGGTGTCCGTCTTGCCACCCTAGCTAGTGCCGGTGGTCTACCTATCAGTCCTAGTTGGGGTCCAGGCGAGTCTACTAGGTGAGCCAAGTACAGATATCCAGCCAACACCCATATATATATATATATATATATATATATAGTTTAGTCCAATTTTTTTAAAAGGAAAATTCAGATGCAACATTCATTATTTCATACAGAATGTTAACAGGTGCAAAAAATACTCTCGAAAACCAGAATCGAAAAGGTTCATACAAAGTCAAACTTTCAAAATCCTTTGTTTACTACACAAGAATAACTAAGCTAATATGATCTATAAGTAGAGTCTCTAAATTATATAAAATATTAACATGAAGATTTAACTTACATTTATATTGGAATTAATTAAAGCCTAAAACACTATAGTGAGGTGGTTAGAGAGATTTACATTGTAGTAAAATAAAGTGATGTTGAAAGTTGTCCAAAGTTTTTTAGAGAGAGACTCATCATTCTCTTTAGAAAACTCAATTTTAGTGAGAGCCGTTGCCGAACACCCTCCTCTCCTTCTCCTTTCCATTTCCGCATTGTGTATACACTTTAAATGTAGTGTTTTTTCTCTCCTCCCTCCACCAGTTCGATTTTGGTCAAATATGTTGCTATCCGGCCGCCATTTGCCTACACGCGCCCCACCACCTCATTTGCCATCTGCCGATCTGCTGGGACGAAGTAGAGTTGTGCCAAAATGATTGGTGCGTGGACCTCATGCGTAGTGCACCGCACATCGACGACTACATGCATCATACTAGCAACTTCTCCAGATCTAGGTCACCCCATCTCCATCCCACCGACACGTGGCTAACACGCGCCATCACAGGAGCGCAGGAATGCATATGTTCATAGGTCATAGATCAGTCCACCCGATGTCGTGTTTTCTTCTATGTTAACTTTTTCCCTAACTGATAATCTCGAAGAATGGACTGTGGATCTCTCCAAAAATTATCTCAAAATAACAAACAGCAGTGCACCCGCCACTCTCAACGCTTTTAGCGGAGGTTTCACCACTACCAGCAATGGTTCCATTGTTTGCAAATTTTTGCGAATAGCTTATTATCGTCTTTTAAACGACATTCTTTTTATAGAACATGGGTGAAGACCAAGAAATTGATCGTAAAAACTCTTTTTTCTTTTTTTTATCCACCACTTTGCACTATTGTTATTGTTCCGAGGTGTTTATTGGGAAACCCCACCTCCTCCTCATGTATTATTTTTTCTAATTTATAAAGAAGTTTACTTGCTTGTTTAGAAAAAAAGTAAAAAATAAATAAATAAAGTGATGCTAAGTACACATGTTATTTGAAAAAAAGTAAATTTCATTCTTACTATTTTTTAAGTGAATCTGTTCTTTAAAGAGAATGCACATATAATTACATACAAATCATTAATCTGTTTTACATGTGTGCTTAAACAAAAACTAAAAACGAAAAATAATTAAGTCACGGGTTCAAATCCCGTACAACGAAGGGACCAGATTGATTGCAACCAGCAAATCATATACCGTGGGTTTAAAGTTTTAAACGTCGTGTCCGTGTCGTGAGCCTTCCTTCTCGCCCGAACTCAAATCTAATGACTCTTTTCTTCTGCTTCCCATCTTCAATAGTCCGTACAGTTTTCGGAACTCTCTCACCGTGTGAACGCTTTCCCGACAAATCACCCCTGCCGGTTCACCCGCTTCATCCCCGGATCGACCCGACCCACTCCCACTCAAACCCGGAACGGCCGTACCATCATTAGTAGTACCGTTCGCTTGCAGTGCCGTGATGACCGATTTCAATGCCCGCGTCGGCGAATTCCGGTTCGAAATCATGATCTCGCCGATCTCGGCGTGACTCAGACTCGCGCCGGTTTGAAAGATCTCCTCCACCTGAGGGAACAGCTTGTGATCCTTCACTCCCAGGTAGGTACTCGCCAAACTCTTAAACGCAGAGAAGCAGTTACAGGAGGGGAATTCGATGTGTACGTCGATCCTCCCGGGCCTCATGATCGCTGTCCGATCACCTAGGTCCTTCCCGTTGATTGTGAACACCATCACACACTCTTCGCCGCAGCACGATACAACTCCGTCCATGAAATTTAGCATCCCCGACATGCTCACTGCCGTCGCACTCGTACGTTTCCCGTCGAAAAACCGATCGAGATCCTCAATCACGATCAGCGACTTGCTCGTCGTTTGCAACAAGAGCGTCTTCAGTTCCGAGTCGTCCGAGACCTTGGACATGTCAATATCGTACACGTCGTAACAAAGGAGCCTCGACATTGCCGCGACGAAGCTGGTTTTTCCGGTGCCGGAAGGACCGTACAGCAAATAACTCCGTTTCCAGACGCGGCCCAATCTGTGGTAATACTGTTTAGACTTGAGGAACTGCTCGAGATCGGACCTCACCTTGTTTTTCAAGTCGTCGTCCATCACCACCGTGTCGAAGCTCGCCGGGTGCGTGAAAGGGATCGATCTCCACCGCGCATTTCCTCGCTCCAAATTCATGTACAATCTAGTTTCCTTCTTCCTCTGCTCGATCTCGTCCGTGACCGAGAGGATATGCTGCAGGTACTGTCTCAAGACTCTACGCTTATCGTTTCTCCTTATCTTTAGCACGTAGGATCTAGTACTACTGCTGCTGCTGCAGCTTCCACCATCGTCTCTTTCCGATTCGTTCGTCCACGAAACTCTTGCACTAAAAAACTTGTCGTAGACGATCTGTTTGGAATCAAAGTGGAGAAAGATCTCGCTGGGTTTGGAACCGGAGAGCAGGTTGAGGTTCGTAAGATGGGGATCGTCGAGGGAGGCTAAGGAATTAAGGTAAACAGAAACCTTGCGGTAGAGTTGGTTTTCTTGGTAGTACTCGTTGTACTGTGGGATTTTGTAAGACTGGTAAACGTGAAACCAATCTTCGAAGCATCGCCACCATTTCGAGAAAATGGCAAGTATAGAGGTTTTGAGCAAGAATCTAAGAATTATCAAAGAAGAAACGATGGCGAAGAATAAACCCAGAAACATCATATATATATATACACACACACACACACTGAATAGTTGATAGAATCAAGATAGAGAGATCAACTATGAAGAAAAACAGTGATTTAGATGCAAAGTTTGAGACTTTGGAGAGTGTGGTTAGGTATAAAACTAGTTTGGATCATGAGATAGGCAAGAAACGAGGAAGATGGGGAAGTGGTTGAGGAGAATGAAAACATGGAGCATGAGAATTAATGGGGGTTGTACTGTTTATAAGGGAATATTCACGGCCGGCTGGATGGGGCAAGTTTAATTAATGACTTGGATGGTCAAAAGTGGGGGGGAGTTCTGTTTTGGTTGCTTGGCTGGTGGCTGTGAATGTATGACTATTGTAGTTGTACTGACTATATTAAATGAAGTAAGGGGATGATCATTCAATGGCCTTGACCATAGATGAGATATTTGTGTTTTTTAGTACTTTCATTCGAAACTTTCTAAAAATGCATACTATTTATTTATAATTTTATTTTTAAAGAATAAATAATAATTACGTAAAATTTAAAACTGAATATCATTAAAAAACTCAAATTTAAAATACACTCAATATAAGATGATGATATTTAAGGTGTATAATAATTATGTTTATTATTCTTGCTTTTTAATTATATAATTGGGTGATCCATGTTGTACATTCAGGAAGTTGCTCACATTTGATAAGAAAAAAAAATTAAAAAACATTATGTGTGAAATGTGATATGAAGATGATGAATAGAATTTTTCATACACATATTATATGGATATCTATTTTAGTATTTTTTTTCCCTTAAAATTGAATGCTGTAATTTGAATGAGTTATGTGTTTTTGTAAATCCTTTTAGTTAAAAATAAATAAAATACTATTTATTAATTGACGTGTCGTGTTTTTACCTCTTCTATATCATTAATGTGTTTTGTTGTGTCACTTTCAAATAAATTTGTTGTTTAAGAAATTAGGGGGCATGCAGAATATATAATAAGATGTCGGAGTATATTTAAAATCAAGACGATTTCTCTTTTGTTTTAATTAATAGAAATTAAAATGCTAAACTACTGTTGAATTACTAATTTTGATGTTGGGTCAACAGGACCAGTTTGGAGGAGTAGAGACGAAAGCTTCGTTTGATTGATTAAATCATCTCAACTCATCTCAAATCATCATTACAACTTTTTTAAATTTCAACATAAAATATAATAAACAATTTAACTTTTTCAAATCTCAAAATAATAATAATATTAAAAAATAATATTTTATTATCTCAACTCAACTTAATTTAACTCACTTCAACATCCAAACACAACCGAAAAAATGGCAAATGGAGCCATTACTCCATAACAAAATGCTTTTGCTATATAATTAAAATGAATTACAAACAATTAGAATGTGCCTAATTAATCCAAGTGTTTGCTTCCATATCAAGTTTGGATGTGACATTCTACTCATTAAATTTGAAGTGTTATATTTATGGAGCGGTAATCTTTTTAAAAGTAATATTTTATTATGAACTGTTATAACTTTTAAGTTTCATTTTTTTCTTACATATAAAGATATAAATCGATTCAAGTCTTCATCCAAATGTATTATTTCAATCTTTATATTGTTTCGTCAAATAAATCGCTCTATAAACCGTTTTCCATTATAAAATCCGATCTCTCTAAATCTCTCTTCTTCATACACGACGTACACAACAATTTGCTTATTGCGCGGATAATAGGATCGTATATATAATACTTTAATCATAAAGAGATTCTATAAAAATATATTTATAAATTAACGTGATTTAATGTAATATATTAAATTGTAAAGTTACTAACTTTTATTATAAAGTAGATATATGAGTGATTTGGATTCAAAGATGAATTGAAATGGTTTGTGAGTAATAAAACAAAAGTTGAATTATTTATTATATTTTGTGTGAAAATTTAGAAAAGTTATTTTGAAATTTAAAAAAGTTGAATTGATTATTATATTTTGTGTGGAAATTTGAGAAAGTTGTAATGATGAGATGAGATAAATTGAGGTGGGTTGAGATGGGTTACGAATACAAACGAGACCATAATGTATCACATGTCTTTTATTAATTTTTTTTTTATGTATGTAGCACGTACCTATTTATATATATATATATATATATATATATAGAGAGAGAGAGAGAGAGAGAGAGAGAGGTTTGATCGCTTGGCACTCAAAACTCGAAAGCCACCACATTGGTTGCTCCGTTTGAAGTTGGTAGCTTTGAACAAGTAAACTCAACTTTTCATGTTTTCAACGTTGCATATTCTTTTTCTATTCGTCTTTTTAGTTTTACGCAGTCTCTACGTACCTAACCATTGAAAGTTTGGTCACTTCCTTTAGTTCCTTATCTACAGCTGAGCGTTTTGGCCATTACCACTTACCAGATTGGATAAACACTCCAATAAATATTCTATTATCGTACATATGGTAGATATAAATTTAAGCCATGCAAGTTGAGAACCACTTTTAAAAGGTAGAGTTTTTCATATAATATCAATTTTTTAAAAGATGTTATGCGATATTTGTACACTCTAAACTTTAAAAAAATATATTGAAGGCAAGATATCCACCCGTGATAGGTGGGGTTGCCGGATTCGGGTACCCGTCCAGCACCCCTAAAATCAACCACATACTTTGCAGTGCCCGCTTAGCTACTAGATATAACGAAAGCAACATGCATCCTGTGGTGAATCGTTGTTCATATTTTCTCTTTCTTCTTTTATGCAATCCTCGTCGACATTGCATACTTTCTTTTTTTTTTCACAATGCCAATTTTACATTTTTAAGGTTTAAACACCAACAGGAAGATTGGAAAGAAATCTCACGTGATGTCTCCATTATAGTCATCATGTATTAAATAAAGTACGTGGTTGGCTGCATATATGCATGGTTCTTAATTTGGGACTTTAAACCCCACAAACAGTATTATCAATCATATTGTACTGCACACTATCTATAAAGAAGTAATAGAGTTACAAATTGCATTGAGAACCTTAAAAGAGCAAATGGGCAATGATCAAGAGCGACTGACTTAAAAGTCTTGATAGTCAAAAAAGAAAATCATCTAAAAATAATACATATCCAAAAAATAATATTTACAGTCATAGAATATGTAAATGCCGTACAATTTTTTTTTAAAAAAATGAATAATTACTGAACCCACATAAACAAACTAATTTTTTTAATAGTGAATCTCATTATTTTTCAAAATGATTGTCCGGTACTTACACATTCTACGACTGTATGTAACATTACCCACTATTGTTCTCATTTGAATATAATGGATTTTTGGTTGTTAGAATGCATAGCGGAAAAATACCTCAAGCTCAGTTTAAAGAATTGCTCCACAAGTTTTTCCAGATTGATAAACTCCAAGCGTTTCCTCTTAGTGGCGAAAGTGTACTACGTAGTATGAAACTAGAGTAACACTTAACAAATCCACAGCCTAAGTATTTTATCAAGAGAGAACAAAAAAAAAAAAAAAGAGAGAGTCTTTTTCTATTTTTCAGATAGTGCCAAAAATACAATTGAGGAGGACTATATATAGTCCTCCTATGCACGGCTAGCCTTAAAGGCCAGCCTTCAATTGTTTCATGGAACGGCAGTAACGCATGGCTTTAAGCCATGCGTTACAAGCAGGAGGGGGTCAGCCCCACTTGGGCGCCCCTCCATCTAATATCTCCCACTCACACACAGTGGGCATGACCCCAGGTCAGCATCTCTCTAATGTTCTCAATCTTGTTCATACAAATAAATAGGCCGTGCGACCACCAAGCACATCTGTAGAAAGGAGGGAGTACATACACCAAATCTCTCCCAGAGAAGACCAGCATAGTAACATCCCTAACGTGTCTGGTCATGTCCTAGACTTATTCGATCGCATCAAGATCAAGCATTTTCGAACCCTCTTGAGTTTAAAAACTCAGAACAATGCTTGACTACCTCCAAATATTTCAATGTGTTCACAACCTTTAGCCGCTACCGAGATGTAGCGTCATTTGTATGACGTCAGCAAATACTATCGAAGATACGATATTTAATAGTCTTCCCTTTACACTCATATCACTCAATTTTGGTCGAACTGCTTTCCCAACAATGTCTCTTTAGACCGTATCAATCATGGCCATAGACAGCATGCCAAAGTAGCAAACATCACAACCTCCATCTCGTGACATAGTTAAAAGTAAAGGACATTTTTTTAAGAAATGAGACTCACACAGTGAGAAAGAGGGAAACATTTTACTCACTTACTCATATGGTCGGATAAGCGCATATAGTATGAAACACAAGTTACGGTGGATTTCTCTTTCTCAAAGAGCATATGTCTATATCAACACCGTACAGATCTCAGTCTAACCGCTCCTTAAGCGTCTAACCCGAATTCCTCAATTTGTACGTCTCCAAGGCGTCAAAGAGGAACTCGCATCTGGCTTACTACAGGCTACATGGATGGTGGGGTAACCCATGCATAGTCCTATCAATGGACCTCATCTTAGCTCCCACTAAGGCGACATAACTTTGTGTCAACCAACTTATCCCTTTGGACAAGTACCTAGGGACACAATGTCTCATCTCTACTCGCTACTTAAGCGCTAGAAGCGATCGCTCGTGTGAGTGAGCCGATCTAAGCCTGTTGACATATCTTGTGTATGTGTATTAAAAGCAATACGATAAAGACAAGAACTGAATCATATTGTATTAATATCCCAAAGGAAATGTTACATCTTTATGTCATTTGAAACACAAATTACATTTATAGTCTACGCAGTCCTAGATTCCTAACATGAGCCTCAAAGATATCTCTTGCTATAGGCTTCGTTAAGGGATTAGCAACCATGCGACTCGTAGAAAGATGTTTCAGAACCACTTCCTTTTGCGCTATCATGTCTCTGATATAGTGATATTTGATATCTATGTGTTTGGTTCTTCCATGATACTTTGAGTCATTAGCATATGCGAGAGCTGCCATGCTATCGCAGAATATTGTCACCGGATCTGATGTATCCGTGCCAATATCTAAATGCTTGAGGAACCTCTATAACCAAACAGCTTCTTGAACTGCTGCAGAACATGCTATGTATTCTGCCTCCATGGTGGATAACGCTATACAAGGTTGTTTCTTGCTGCTCCATGTAATGGCGCCTTGGTTGAGCAGAAAGACATACCCAGTGGTTGATTTGCGCTCATCTAGGTCGCTGCCCCAATCGGCATCACTGTAACCTCTTAGCTGCAAATCTGAACCCTGATAGCACAGCACATAGTCCGCAGTTCCCTTGAGATATCGCATAATCCTTTTGACCGCTTTCCAGTGAGCTAGTCTGGGGTTTGATTGGAATCTACTCACTAAGCCAACTGCATAGCATATGTCAGGCTGAGTACACATCATTGCGTACATCAGACTACCCACAACATTAGCATAAGGGACACGGGTCATCTTTTCTTTTTCTTTTTGAGTCTTAGGACACATCACTTTAGACAAGTTCTCGCTCCTTGCAACAGGGGTGTCAATGGGTTTACATCCATTCATTAGAAAGCGCTCGAGGACTTTCTTTATGTAAGTCTGTTGAGACAAACACAAAAGTCTCTTTGAGCGATCTCTGTAGATCTTAACTCCCAGAATGTATTCTGCCTCACCCATATCCTTCATCTCAAAATTGAAGGATAACCACTCTTTTGTGGCGACTATCAACCCTTTATCATTTCCAGCTAGTAGTATGTCGTCAACATATAATGACAACATAATGAAACTCTTCTTAGACCTTTTGACATAAACACAATGATCCTCTGTGATCATCGTAAACCCATTCGAGAGAATGACTCGATGGAATCTGAGGTACCATTGTCTAGATGATTGTTTTAGGCCATATATAGATCGTTTGAGCTTGCACACTTTGCGCTCTTGACCTTTGACCACAAAACCCATTGGTTGATCCATATAGATCTCCTCATCTAGTTCTCCATTGAGAAATGCTGTCTTAACGTCCATCTGGTAGAGTTCCAAATCCATGTTTGCCACTATAGCTAGAATCAGGCGAATTGAGGCAAACCTCACCACTGGTGAAAAAGTCTCCTCATAGTCTATACCCTCCTGTTGGGTATATCCTTTCGCCACTAAGCGAGCTTTATACTTATGTATTGATCCATCCAACTTGCGTTTGACCTTAAGAACCCATTTGTTCCCAATAGTCTTACACCCTATTGGTAGATCAACCAGATCCCAGACCTGGTTGGTCTTCATAGACTCAATCTCATCATTAAGAGCTTTCATCCCCTCATCTTTAGTAGAAGATGAGAGAGCCTCATAAATTGTCCTAGGCTCGTCATCATCATGCAGAGCTACCATAAAAGCTTCCCCTTCAATCTCAAAACGACGACGGGAAACACTTTCACGTGTGCTTCTACGCGGCTGAGGTTGTTGTGATTGATTGACAAGTGATGTGCTCCCACTCGGATTCAAATAATTTGTAGGAGCTTGAATAATTTCTTCCTCATTCTCAACTAAATTCCTTGGACCACTTTCCTCTTGTTCCACAATCTCATGAAGTTCTAAACTCCTATCAACCTCACCTCTACTTGGAAACTGATCTTCAATGAAATCCACATCTCGTGACTCAATCTCAATCACACTTCCATCAGATTGTTCACCTATTAATACATACCCTTTAGAGTGTTCTGAGTACCTTATAAAGATACACTTCTTCCCTCTAGGGCCTAACTTCCCATACTTATGAGAAAGATTGTAACAAAACCCGTTGAACCCCATGGCCGCAAGTTACTCAAATTGGGTTTCTCGCCGGTCTATAGTTCATATGGGGTGGAAGTTACTGATTTGGGGGGCACTCGGTTAAGAATGTAGGCAGCAGTCAAAAGTGCATCCCCCAAAAAAAATTGGTAGGTTTGCTTGCGCTGTCATTGACCTAACCATCTCAAACAGTGTTCGATTTCTCCTTTCTGCCACGCCATTTTGCTGCGGCGTACTCGGCATCGTCAACTGTCTTTTGATTCCTTTTTCATCACAGAGCCTTTTAAATTGCTCAGAGAGATATTCTCGTCCTCGGTCAGTTCTTAGAGCTTTTAAACTCTTGTCTAACTGATTCTCAACCATTCTTAGATATCGCCTAAAGCATTCCAATGCTTCAGACTTATGGGAGATTAAGTAGACATGACCGTAACGTGAAAAATCATCTATAAATGTGATGAAGTAGACACCTCCGTGTCTTGCCCTCACACTAATTGGACCACAGATGTCTGAGTGGACTAATTGCAGTGAAAAAGATGCCCTTGTGACTTTTCCAAACAGTTTTCTCTTAGCTTTTCCCATTAGACAATGTTCACATGTGGGCAAGATGACCTTAGCGAGATTGCCTATTAGGCCTTCTCTAGCTAACCTAGTCATTCTATCTTGCCCTATATGGTCAAGCCTAGCATGCCATTTATATAAATCAAAATTATCAGATGTAGAAAGAAAAGCAATAGACTCATTTATATTTGAATACTCTAAATTCAAAATCATAAAACCGTCTTGAAGAAAAGCATTGCCATAAAACACACGGCCCAAATGAAAAGAAACATAATTGTTTTCAAAAACAATTTGAAAACCAAGTCTTAATAAAGTGACTACAGAAAGTAAGTTTCGTCGGATCTCGGGAGCGTATAGCACATTGTGAAGGAAAAGAGTGCGGCCACCCCGCAAGTCTAGTTTGTACGTACCAAGTCCCAGTACCTCCACGCTAGCTCCATTCCCCACCTTGATATCACGACTCCCAGCTGGAATCCGGCGATACTCAACAAATCCGACTCTGTCTCGCGCTATGTGTTCGGTCGCTCCTGAATCAACAGTCCACACAGGATAGGAGTGAGCAACCATCACATGGCTAGTTACAAAAACAATACGAGAAAAGTCAGAGTGTACCTTCTTCGGCTCAGTGCAGTCACGAGCGAAGTGGCCATTCTTTCCACAGTTGAAGCACTCTAATTTCAACTTGTTCTTCCCGCGCTTGCCCCTCTTGCTGCGCTGAGAAGTTCCTAACACCTTCTTAATTTGTCCAGCAGCTACCCCATTCTTGGACTTCTTGCGCTTAGGCCTTGATGCCTTACGCGAACCAGAATCAGCCACATAGGCCGTGTGATTGGGCTTGACAGCCTCTAGGCGCTCAGCCTCCAATTCCAAGTGACACGAGACATCATCAAAGTCTTTGATATTCTCGTTATGCGTCAGGTTCTGGCTCATATTCTCCCAAGAATTCGGCAGTGATCTTATCACTGCCTGGACTTGCTGTTCATCAGTCAGGTTGTTTCCTGCCGACTTAAGTTCGCGGATCATGATTGACATAGCCCTAAGATGCTGCTTCATCGTGTGGTCAGAGTGCATCTTATAGGAGTCAAACCTCATGGTTAACCCACGCAACCTAGTGGCTGAAGTTTCACCAAACTTCAATTTCAAAGCCTCCCACATGTTTTGGGCAGTGTCATAGATCTCAAACTCACACATTAGATCATTGTGCATGTTGCTTAACATTATTATGCGCGCGCACCAACTTTTCTTAGCCCATTGAGTATAGGCTAGTTGATCTATTTTGTGTTGTTCCGAGATCCCTTCCTCGGGCTGAGTAAGGGAGTGAGATAAGGCCTCCAAGACCTCTTGCTCATCTAAAACATATTGGATCTTGCGATGCCAAATGTCGTAGTTCTCCCCATCCAATTTCTCCTATTTGTTTAAATCGGCAACTATACTCTTGGATGCCATTTCACTACAATACGCAAAGCAGGGATATTACACACACACCTAAGAAATCTGCCGCGTCCATCCAAGTTAGAAAAAAAATAATTTAGACATGTCGCAAGATCGAAAAATCGCTAGGCTTCAGAATCATCTCTTGCGCCACAATATCCAATTATTAAATTTCTAACCTAATTCCAGCGCAAATTCAAAAAAAATATGGAAGAATTAATCATAAATCTCAACCATACTCCCACTATCTTAAGTAGTCATCTAGTCCTAGTCACATGTAAAGACATAACCTATTAAAATCGCAGTAACATTTTGGGCCAGTCTAGAAGGACAACTACTCCAACCACAGTAACCTGTTGGGCCAGTCTACAAAGATGGTTCATATAAGATCATTACAGTCCATTTTTCTTGTTCCATCAGTGCATTTACAGTTTTTACTGGGGTCACTGTGGGCCAGTCTAAAAAGGCCCAACCTTGTTTTTTTTTATCTGTTTAAAAAAAAAAAAAAAGAGAGAGAGAGAGAGTCTTTTTCTATTTTTCAGATGGTGCCAAAAATACAATTGAGGAGGACTATATATAGTCCTCCTCTGCACGGCTGACCTTTACCTTCAATTGTTTTATGGAACGGCAGTAACGCATGGCTTTAAGCCATGCGTTACAAGCAGGAGGGGGTCAGCCCCACTTGGGCGCCCCTCCATCTAATATTGGTTGATAAAAAAGAAAAATTTTTATAATATAATTCGTGATCTTTCACTGCTATAATATTCAGCTTATAATTTTATATATAGATTCATGATTTTATGTAAAGAAGTATTTGAATCACATGCCTGTTGTCAAAGATATATATATTTTTTTTACATTTTTTTTTTTTAATTTTTAAGGACTTCCTTCCATGGGCTCGAAGCGTCAAGTACCAAAATATGAGGAAAACTGAATAACTTTTATAAAAAATCGTCCCACATCCGGCTGCTTAAAATAAGAAAAAAGTTTAAGTTTTCAACAGTTGTTCCCTAAATTTATTCAACAGCTCTCCAAACTTATTTATATTAATATTTTATTAATGAGTAGTTGATTGTAAAGAAAAATAAAATATTAAATAATAAATCAAGATTATTTAATAGAATAGAGAAAGAAAAGAGAGTTAGATGTAGAAATTAAAAAAAAAAAAACGAGTACTAGTTAAAATAGAAAAAGATGATTTTTAACTAAAATTTAGAGAAAAATTCGATCATCCAGATGTGGATACTCTCAGTGGAGTTTCTGCCATCTACCTTACAACATTATTAGTCGCAAACAATATAAACTTAGATTATGTTCTATTTTTTTCTCTAATATCATATAATAAAGTTAGGAGAAATTCTATTTGCAGTCTTGAGTGAAGGATTACGTGTGCAGTCTCATTGATGAATAGAGATAAAATAAAATAAAAAATCATTTTAAAAATGATATTATTGTAATTTTTATTTTTTAAAAATATAATTGTATGGACTTGCATGAGCAGTTCTCATTTAGGAATTGTATGTATATTAACTCATTAGTTAGTCATATTTCTATACTTTTTCTTGGATTTATTTTAGGCATTTCGAAAACGGTAAGATTGCTAATTTTATATTTTAAATAAAAAAACCTTTGATTTAATTAGATTAACTATATTAATTTAATAAGCTTAACTCAAATGTATATATTATTTACATTTTATTTAATAAAATCATCTAATCGGAAGAATGACATGCCTTTATAGGAATAATTTATACTTAATAATTTTTTTTTTAATAAAAAGATGGGCGTCACCTCCATTTATTTATAAAAACCCTCATTAAAGTGGAAAAATAGCCAAGAGTACAATTTCAACCCAAATAAGAAAAATCATCACCCAAATAAAAAGGAAATCATCACCCAAATAAAAAGGCTATTGACGAATATAAGGGATACCCCATCTATTCATGTGGACAAGCCCCTAAAAAATCTCCTAAAAACTCCATAGCCCGACCATTAATCCATTCTTTAACCAGAAAATCAACAACCATATTAGCCTCTCTAAAAATATAACACACTCGAGCGTTAACAGAAGTAATGAGGCTCATAGCTTCTTCCCAGAAATCCCACAAATACTAGTAATTACAAGACCCCGACATAAACCACCACACCACTACATTTGAATCAGATTCCACTAAAACATTCATTAAGCCAAGTTGATGACACAATCTCAAACCCTCTAGAAAAGCACAACACTCCACAACGGTATTTGTTGTATGTCCATAAGAATGTGCAAAACCCGCCAAAACATTTCCATTTTCATCCCAAATGACAGCTTCTCCACTCAACGTACCCAGATTCCCACAGAAACCACCATCAACATTCAGATTACAAAGACCAACAGGTCGTGACCACGCAACCAACCTTGGCAACTTAGAAATGACCGTCGCAATGGGACAACTTAATTTCCTTAGAATCCCTCTCTCTCTTGAACCCAACTTCTTTACCGGCCTCATTGTATTAAAAATTTGTACAATAAAATTTTTAACCAAGTGAACTATACCCCTCCAATCATACGACACATCTTCCATCCGAGTTGCACATCACACTCGACAAAGTACTGAGGAAATAATAATGGGAAGCACACCACGAAGCCAACCAACTTGAGAAGAGAAAGACGCACACAACCACCAACAATTCATAATCCCTTTCCAACATTAAACCTGGGATAACCGCACCCCCATCATTCCTGCAAAATAATCCCAAACTTTCCATGCCCCTATCCCATCACACAAAACATGATCTAAGGTCTCTATTTGAGAAGCATCACAACAAATGCACTTTGAGGCCATTTGAGCACCAACCAGTCGAACCCCCTCATCAATAGGAATTGTAAGACGATAAGCTCGCCAACACAAGAAAGTCATTTTCTTTGATAATTGTTTCTGCCAGAGCCACTTCTTCCATGGACACATTATATCGTGATGTCTGATTAAGTTCCATGCCGACTTTGTATTAAAACAACCATCTATTGAATGCTTCCAAATACAAACATCCCACCCCTCACATAGTTGGACTTGTGAATTTAGAACCCGTTCCACTAACTCACCATTCACCAAAGACCACAATTTCACCACATCCCAACCCGAGGAATTGATCAACAAAGACAATTTAATCCCAGGTTCGTCAACCTCTGCCTGCCCTTCTGCTAAAACACAATTTCCCAGCCAATTGTCATACAAAAAACTTAGATTGCCCTCACGAACCAGCCAACAAGAATTTCGTAAAACTTGAGGCATAACTCGCATAATGCTTCTCCAGAAACAAGACCCTTTGTTTGACCTCATTACCACCGAAAGATGAGAGTTTTCCAAATATTTTTCAGTGAAAAAATCAGACCAAAGAGAGCCACCAGATAACAACTTCCATGCAAACTTCATTAATAAAGAACTTTGTATCTCCGAAAGATCTTGAATACCCAACCCACCCTCCTCCACCAATAAGCAAATATTATGCCAAGAAACTCATTTCCTCTTCTTTCTGTCTGTGCTAGTACCCCAAAGAAAACTCGAAAAAATCAAATTGATACCTTTGATGGCCCCTTTCGGCAAATTTATCATTGACAGCAAATGAATTGGCATGCTATTTAAAATATGTTTTATAAGAACTATTTTTCTCCCAAAAGATAATAACCTACACTTCCAACCCGCAAGTTTTATTTTTTTTGGCCAACAATGGATCAAACTTGTATAATTTAACTCTTCCCACTAGCAAGGGCACCTCAAAATACGTACAAGGCCACGTCCCTTACTCAAAACCTCTTCACCTCTAGCTTCCTGGCATACGAAAAATTAGTAGAGAAAAAAATAGAAGATTTATGCGCACTTACAAGCTGTCCCGACATTCCTTCATAAGACCGAAGCACACTCATGAGATTTCGAATGGACTCCTTCCTACCATTAAAAAAAAACAGAAGATCATCCGCATATAAAAGGTGGCTAATTAAAGTACCTCCTTCAAGATTAAAAGCTTTAATACCACCTTCTTGAAATTATTTTTTAAGCATCTGAGATAAAACCTCCTCCGTTAGAATAAAGAGATACGACGACAAAGTATCTTCCTGATGAAGACCACGAGAAGGTTGGAAAAAAACCTTTCGAACTCGCATTTAACATAACTGAATAAACCAGAGAAGAAATCGAATTATAAATAATATTTCTCCATTCATTCGAAAATCTCAATCTCCTCAAAACCACCATAAAAAATCTCTAATTTACCCCATCGTAACCTTTCGCCATATCAATTTTGAGCATGACATTTCACCCCCCCCCCCCTTCGACGGACTTCCGATTCAGCCTCTGTACCAACTCTTGAGCAAGCGCAATATTATCAAAAAATTTACGACCACGAATAAAAGCCACTTGCTCCAAAGATATAATTTTTTTCAATATCGGTGCCAAACGGAAAACCATTACCTTTGCCATAATTTTATAAACCACCGAATACAAACTAATAGGCCGAAATTATGCAAACCATCTAGCACAACCACATTTGGAATCATGACAATATTCATTGTACCAAAAAAAGTCAGCAACGGTTTACCTTCAAAAAACTCTCTCGCCATGGCCAACAAATCCTGATTCACAATCTCCCAAGCAATCATGAAAAAACTAGCCGTATAACTGTCTAGAACCGGGCTACTATCCTGCGGTATGGACCACAATGCTGCCCGTACTTCCTCCATCAATGGTGGCGCACAAAGGCAACTGTTTTCCTACTCTGAAATCAACAGCATGAGCAAATCCAAAGCATTCTCATCAAAATCCACATTGGACGTGGTCAACAGCACCCTATAAAAATTAACAACTCCAACATGTACATCATCCATTGACTCCAAAGCTTGCCCATTGGAGTCAACCATACAAATATGTAGAATTATTGTAACTTATAATCAAAACATTTGTCTTTACCTCTTCCAATGTAGAAAATTTTATAGAGTTGTTAGCTAATTTTTGATTTGCATTTACATTTGGCTACAACAATGCTAATGCTCTCATCGAGTAAAATATAGCAGTGCAGGAATCATCAGCTTTGAAGAAAACTAGAAATTTATTGTTAATACCGAAAGCTTAATCGCATATTCCAGAATTCATGCTTTGAAAATTAAATAGAGAAATATTTTAGCTATAAAAAGATATCATAAAAGTAAACCTACAAACTGACGTGACTTAATGTGATATGTTAGATTGTAAAACTACTTTTGTTATAAAATAGATTTAACGTATCATATGAATCCATGACAGTTTATAAATTTACTTTTATGGGATCTCTTTATGTTGGCTGGTCTTGGATTTTTCTCAATCCCAAAACTAGCTTAAAAGGTGAGATTTTCCCTCACACTTATAAACTGATCATCAACTCTTTTCACAACTAGGGGTGTAAGGAGTTCGGTCCAGACTGGAAAAATCGACCGGACCGAACCAAAGTTGAGACTTTCCCCACATAATGTTTCGTTGATTTCTTCTCCATTCTCAAACTTCTCTCACTTCTCCCTACACTTTTCCCCTTCTCCATCACCCTAAAACTACCCTCACCCTAGCCAGAAAGCAAAACTAGCCACAAGCTTCGGCCTCTCTTTCAACTTCGTGTTGTGATTCTCAGCATTGCTTTTTGCCATATCGGTTAGGAAGATATGGGCTAGCATGTTCACCCAGGACACAGAGATTATAGCCTTAACATCTATGGTTTTGCCCATTATCCTTCTGAGAGGAACAACTCGGCCTAAACTGGGAGCCAATATCAACCTCAGCTGGTTGAGCTTTTTTAACTTCGAGTATGATTTCCAAGGACTTTGGCTTGGCCTTTTAGCCGCGCAAGGCTCATGCTATTCGTTTTGGCTCGAATCGATTGGGATTGCCAAGCCCAGAGAGCCAAAGAGCTGACTTGAGCTACCGTCACCATTGATGATGATGATGATAACCACGAAGACAAAGATAAGTTAAAGGACAAAAGTCAAGATTTTAGCAGTTCATTGGGTAATGTAGAGAGGAGCCATAATTCACTAGTTTGAGTTTTCCTCAAGATTTCTTGTACAATGGGGAATTCACGTAGGCGGTGTGTGGAAGTTGCGGGAGGGGGAGGTTGTATAGCTAACATCTACATATAATTCTAGTAAAATATTTTTTTAATGAATTAGTTATATAATCCAGGGAAAATGATGGATTGAAAATTTCGGTCCATACCCCCACGGACCGAACCAATTTACATCCCTAGGGACAACCCAACAATCTCCCCCTCACACATCGAGCCCTGGATCGGAGCAGTGGTAACCAGTTTCTCCTGCGGACTATTGGGTCTGAGACAATTGGTAAACTTGAGCTCTGATACCAATTGGTAAACTTCGAAAAGTAAGACATATTCCCGAGTTGAAGAAAAATCTCATCTCTGTAGGAAAAATTGACAATTGTGGCCACTCAATAATGTTGTCCGATAGCACGTGGAAGGTTACTAAAGGAGCAAGGGTGTTGGCTCGAGGTAAGAAGATTGGTACTCTGTACATGACATCAGGATCGAGGGACACCATCGCTACCACTATAGTAGATAGCACTGCAAAGTTGTGGCACTGCAGGCTTGGCCATATGAGTTAGAATAACATGAAAGAACTACTGTCGAAAGGTAAGTTACCAGAATTAAAGTCAGTTGATTTGTGTATGTGTGGAAACTGTATATTGGTAAAGCAGAAAAATGTCAATTTCTTGAAGAGTGGTAGAGCACTGAGATCAAGAAAGTTGGAACTCGTACACACAGACTTATAGGGGCCTTTCTCAGTGCCGTCTCTTGGAGGCTCCTAGTACTACGTCACGTTCATCGACGACCACAATAGGAAGGTACAGGTTTACTTTTTGAAATTAAAATCTACATGTTTGATATGTTCAAAAAGTGGAAAGTTCTAATTGAGACATAGACAAACCTGAAGCTGAAATGCTTGAGGTCTAATAATAGTGGAGAATACATTGATGGAGTGTTCAAGAAGTATTGTGTAGCTCACGGTATCAGAATGGAGAAGACCATCCCCGGGACCTCACAACAGAACGGTGTAGCTGAGCTCATGAATAAAACCATCAATGAGCGTGCTAGAAACATGAGGTTGCATACTGGGCTATCACCTACATTCTGGGCATAAGCAATTACTACTGTCTTTTACCTGATCAATCGAGGACCATAAGTTTCATTAGAGTCTAGACTACTTGAGGAGGCTTGGAGCGGAAAAGAGCTTAAACTTTCTCATCTCAAATTTTTTGGTTGTGTTTCTTACGTTTATGTTAATTCTTATGCTCGTAGCAAGTTTAAGGCCAAATAAAAAATATGTTACTTCATTAGCTATGAAGATGAGGCATTTGCTATCGATTCTAGGATGGGTAGAGTCGAAAAACCATAGGAACGTGATTTTCAATGAGAAAGTTATGTACGAGGACAGATCTGGTACAACAGTTGATGCGATTCCTCGGGAGTCTGAGTTTGTGAGCTTGAATGACTTTTTTTTTTTTTTGTAAGGGGACGACACTCCAATTTTATTGAAACCCTCACTTATGGTGGAAGAAAACTATGTAAACAAACTGGATACCTGAGGATTACATATAAACAAAACATACAAACGCAGATCAAAATAAATCCAAACCATATTATGAACATCCCAGCAAAATAAAACTATTATCTACTTCGAACATAAGGCAAGCCCCATCTATCTATACAAACCAGTCCTAAAAAACGTTCATGTCCAAAGTTATCTCCAACAAACTCCACAGAACGCCCCTTGGTTCCTTCCTTAGCCAAAAAATCAGTTACCATATTTCATTCTCTAAACACATGTTTCACTCGAACATTAAGAGCTTGCTACAACCCTTGAACTTCCTCACAAAAATACCATAAATTACACATCCCTGAGCTAAGCCAACCAACAACCACACTCGAATCCGACTCTAACACAATATTACTCAAACACAACTGGCAGAACAGTGCAAAACAGGAACATGGGTGACGGGGAGAGTAGGCCCAATGCACCTGTTCCTATTATTCCATAGTTAGATCCAGAATCGTCCACACCTGCAATTGCAGTTTCCAGGTCTACCAGGACTATCTGACCCAAGCAACGATTTTCGCCCACCTTGAACTATATTTTGTTGACAGATGGTGGGGAGCTGCAGGGCTATGAGGAAACCTTGCAGGATAAAAACTCGAGCAAATGGGAGTCAACAATGAAGGATGAGATGGATTTCTTGTTAGGGAATTAGATATGGGAGTTGATAGAACTTCCACTAGAGAAGAAGGCGTTGCACAATAAGTGGATGTACCAGGTGAAGATTGAGCATGATGATAGTAAAAGATACAAGGCAAAACTTATTGTAAAAGGCTTTCAACAGAAAAGGACATTGACTACTTTAAGATCTTCTCTTTTGTGGTGAAGATCATGACCATTAGGTTAGTGCTGGCAATGATGGCTACTGAAGATTTTCATCTTGAGTAATTAGATGTGAAAACAGATTTTCTTCTTCGGGATTTGGAAGAAGACATTTATATGCACCAGCTTGAGGGGTTCGCAATATAAGGAAAGAAGAGTTTAGTCTGCAAACTGAAGAATAACTAGTATGGTTTGAAACGCCAACCCACCAATCGCGTTTAACTTGTAAAAATTACAAAAGAGGATGGAGAAAAACTGATAGCAGAATCGTATTAAGAATACTGTTAACAATATAATTTTAAATACATTTACAAACAATATGAAAATCCATCAACAAATACCATATGACTAACAAAGTTACTGTTGAAAATGAACGATCAAATTTGATTGAGGGTACTGGGCTTCAATGCGGGCATTCTATGGCTCCTGGCCATCAGATTGGATGTGTTTGAATATTGAAGTGAGTTGAGTTGAGATGAAAAAATATTGTTAGAATATTATTAATTAATACTATTATTATTTTGAGATTTGAAAAAGTTGAATTATTTATTATATTTTGTTTTGAAATTTGAAAAATTGTAACGATGAGTTGAGATGAGTTTGAGATCCAAACTTACCCTGAATGTTCAAAATGGTCAGCTTTTAATTTCGACTTCCAAGCGTAGAAGCTGTCAAAGTAATACAAGGGTAAATCCCAAGATCGAATTCACAGGGACAATGAGAATTTAGCAAACATTTCATTTTCGCAAGACCACATATTACCGTTTGGAGTGACACGAAAATTTAAAATAATAAGTAAAGAGAAATAAATTCCTAAACTTAACCACCAACAATATTTACACCTAAATGTGGGTATTTACTAAGGGAGTGTAGAATGAATTATGAGTGAAATGGTCGGGACGTTAACTTAAACCTGTAAGAAACAATTAAACAAACACTTGGGATGCAATTTTCACCCACCCATTTGGTGATGGATTTACTTCTCTTTTCATTTTCTCTCAACCATTCTCTCATTCCTAGAAATCATAGTCAGATAATATAGCAATGAATCACAATTTTATTTTAATAAAACTACTTGACAAATTATATAACAATCATAGAAAGTGAAAGAAAAACGTTAAAGTCATGTTACTTGTTCAAGTATCAATTGTGCCTTTACGTCTACAATTGATCTAAACCAAGAACAAAGAACTCTAATATTTTCTAGATGCACATTGAGATATAATCCGTTAGGTTAATCATCAAAAGTACTAAATATTGAAGTAAATCCAATCCCAAATAGTCACGGGTTACTCATTGAATCCCAAGCTAAAAATCTAGCCTATCATCTCTAGGTTAACAAAATGCTCAATAAAATTAAAATCTAACATCATCATATACTGTTTCAAATGAAAATTACTGAATAAAAATATATTGTATCCCACAAATGTGCTGAAATCCAAAACCCAAAAATATACAAATTTGCGGAAATTAAAATGAACTGGAAAAATAAAAATTGAAAAGGCAGACGAACACTGTGCGGGAATAAAACCGAAAGAAAGAACTGTGCGGGAGAAAAAAAACTTGCGGAAAAAAAACTATCTAAAAACTACCGGCGCACCAAATAAAATTTTCCTTTTATTCTCTCCCCTTGTGCACGCCTCAGCACGCGTTTAATCTCCCTGCAGTGCCGTTTCACTTTCATCTTCGTTCGTTTTGACGTGCCCCTGTGTGCGTGCTTCCGCTTTTCGCGTCCCGCCCAGCAACCGTTCCACTTCAGCTCCTGCGTTTCATGCGTCTCTGCTGCGCGTTTTGACCCAGCCCACGCTCGTGCATTTCGTTCCAGCCCAGTGCACACGCAGCTCCTGCGTTTCACGTCCCATCTCTTGCGTTTCGAGCGTGGGCCTCAGCTACGCGTTTCACGTCCAGCCCACGTGGGTCTGCCTTCCAGCCCGCGTGAGTCTGCCTTCCAGCTCCTGCGTTTCATTCCTTCGCCACTTGCGTTTTGAGTTCAGCCCCAGCGTTTCATGCCTTCGCCCAGCGCGTTTTGATCTGCTGCAGCTGTGCATTTCTTTTGTTGGTGGCATTAGGTACTTCCAATAACACCCATATAATTTTAATATCTTTTCCACAATGCCTGCAACATAGGTAAATTATCAGAATAAAATTTGGGATATTAATAAGAATTTAACATGGAGTCAAGTATTAAAAATCAATACATAATTAAGTGCTTAATTTATTTTTTTGTTGAATAATTCATTTACTTAAGCAGCTTTATCATGTAATTTTTATCACTTTATCATTCAAAATCTGGGAAACCACAAGCTTAGATAGCTCATTTATTGCCGCTTGAACCTGATAATCGGCTGGCCCTATTGCCGGACCACCCTGATGATTGCGGGGCTAATCCAGCATACTCACTAGCGGCTACCTGTCTTATGCGATAAGACAAGAACTTTCTCCAAATCTGACTGTGCCAACGGCCTCGGTGCCTGAAACAAAGATATACGACCAGAATTTGATACCATGCAAAACTGAAGTCAATTAAATCTAGCAACATATACGATGTTTGTTTTAGTTAAGTTATATAAACAACTAAAAATTACTTTAATACTAGAGTGATAAGAATACCAAAATTTCTGTCCACTCCATAATCGAACTTTTTCAATCCTTCATTTCATTTCATGTCCACAACACAATTGTTGCCATAGTTCATAAAATTGGATTCAACCCCAAAAAACTCGTGGTGATTAGTGAAAAGCAAAAATATGTCCGAACCTACAGCTCATCCCAAGCCCACCCTTTGACTAGACTGCACACTGGAACTACAGCTATATAGTGAGCTTAAACGAACAAATGATTAATGATCAATAGCAGCAGCAAAAAGAGTTTTAAATAATTAAATTAATGACACCAGAAATGATTGCCAAAACAGATGTGAGATAAGAAACTCAGCCAAAAAAAAAAGAGTAGAATTTAATGGGCATCTTTAAGATTAAGCAATAACTACAGTGCACAAGATAAATTTACTCTATACTGCAAGGGAATTCCCAAGATTTCGAAAGAGATGACGTGTCATATGTTGTCAACAGGCTCTGCGATACCCAAGCATTGCACCAAGAAGCTTTAATTTTAAAAAAAAAATGTTGGAAGAAGAAAATAATACTCACTGAAGACCGTTTCCCTTTCTTCTCCTCATCTAGTAGGTCCCTGATGGGAAAATATGCTGCTTTCTTGCAGAGTTCAAGAAGATCTGAACCTGTGTAACCTTCACACAAGCTAGATAGGATATCATAGTCGAGGTCTTCTTCAACCCTCTCATCCCTCAGAATCACTCTCAGTATCTCAGCCCTCTCCCTGCGGTCAGGGATACCAATTTCAAATGCTTGAGGAAGACGTCGGAGTATAGCCTCATCAAGTTCAGATGGACGATTAGTAGCAGCAAGAACCATAACTCGAGCATTCTCTACGAAACAACATGAAATCATCAGAACAGAAGACACTGTTTTCACACAACTAATTATACCATGCAAGCTGTTTACAACCACCGTTGCATTTAATTTTTTAAAGAGAAAATCATAAGCATAGCCACTGTCTAAATAAACAAACTCACGATCTGTGGTGAATCCATCCCATAAAACCATGAACTCAGTCTTCATTTTTGTTGATGCTTCATGATCTGCATTACGACGCCGACCCAAGAAACTATCCACCTCATCTATAAATATGATAGCTGGTTGAAGTTTATGGGCCAAACTAAATACAGCAGCCACTGCACGAAATAAAAAGACCAAGTTTTAAAAATTAAGAATCAACAAAATCAAACTGCCACGCTTGGCAGAAGACAGAACTACTTCGAGTAGCATAATCACTATCTGCAAGTCTTTGAAGTTTTGTATCTTGTTTCAAGATATATAATAATAATTGATTCAGTTCATTGACCTGAAGTAGGTTGTCAGCAGCACTTATGATTGATGATAGTGAAATGAACAATTTATATATTTAAATGTAACCCACTTAGTTTAGTATCATCATCCAGAGCATTCTATTGATATCACAAAAAAAAAAAAAAAAAAGCAAAAATATTTAAATCAAGATCATTAGGCAATCTCAAAACTAAGAGAGAAATCCATTTAATTAACAATCAGTCAGACTAAAGTGAAACTTAATACTTCTTACATAATCCATCTTAATGAAGTCTAATAGTTTTCAGGTCAATGAACCGTATACCTCAGGTAAGTCGTGCTCTTTGACGAGGCCGACCATGGACTGATTCGAACTCCAGCCCTCTAGGTAATTCAAGGACATAAATACCACTCAACCAGCCGGTGGCTTGTGATGCTTATAGAGATGCAAAATTTTATAACTCTTATTAACATTCTTCTCTCTTTCCAAAATAATTTTAAAATCAACTCAAAAATATTATTAATAATAAATATTATATATATTATTTTAAAAATATTTCCAACAGAAGCCTATTTCTAAATTACGAAATCCATTTATCGTGGAGTACAAGGAAGACTATTAGACTTCCCCTTCTGCGTTTTCACCTTCCTAGCTTAAATAATATTTCTTCCCCTTTTTCTTTTCCTCTTTTTTGTTTTTTATTTTTTTATTTTTTATTTAATATATAATTGCTGACATGGTCAGAGGAGTTCGCATCTCTAGCTGTACTGTACACCGTTTGGATCTTAAGGAAGAGCAAAAAAAGATCGAATCAAAGCACCACTTCCACAACCTTTTAACCTTTTTCCTTGGGCCACCGGTCTGGCACAAGACATCCACTTCTCTTCTCTCAGAATACAGCAATCCATGTATTTTAATTGTTCTCTCTCCTAATGCGCTTTTGCACGTGCGGATGCTGACCTTTGAAAGAGCTTAAGGAGTTCCTTCTGCTCGTTCCTTGCATGTTTGATCATGCTCTCCACCAAGCCACACGTATGGAAAAGTAGAAAGTTTGAAGGAACCGCAGACTGAACTCCATCCTTCAACCACTTCAATACCTATCGCACCCACCTCTCTCTCTCTCCAGAATAGACTGAATAGTCATAGGCAGATAAGTCAACGACGAGATCAACCTTTTCAGCCGAACATGTGTTCAAACGCAATCGAGCTGTAGTTGGAAAGTTGATGAGTGTACTACACACGTTGCTATGTACTACTCTGTAGTACATGCAAAGATCTGCTCTTGGTATGGTTTTGTGCGTGTGTCTCTCTTCTATGAATGGCTTTTAATGGTACTAAAGGCATCGATAAATACGGGATTTTACTCGCAAACTTGCTCTGAGTTGATTCCTCGGCTAAATTTGAGAGACCCATCTGGGGATTTGTGGAGTTTTCACGGTTTTCGTGTGGTACCTATTAATATTCCTGTGATTACATTTGAGGACCCAATTGGGTTTTGTGGCTGTTAAATCTTTCTTTGGAAGTTTTCTGCGAGTCAACGATCAGGTCCTCGAATGAAGGTGACAAAAAACTCATTTGGGTTTTTCTGTTCGGTGAAAATTCTTTCCAATATATTGATTAGGGGTGTGCATCCGGATCCAGATCTGGATTCGGATCATAAAAGCCGGGCGGAAACTGGATTCAATCTAGATATCCGATTTGTAACCGGATATTCAGATTTTTCACTATTATCCAGATTTTTCACTACATGCATAATCCGGATTGTTCATTACACCCCGGATTCTCTAATCCGGGTCGTTAATACTTTTTTTTTTTTAAAGAAGACTAAACTTTAAAAAATATTTTTATAGCACTTGTTTTTTTTTTTTAATTCTGATATGCTTAAATTGCTCAGATTTTAAAAAAATAATAATTTAAACACTTTTTAAAAGATTTTTATAAAAAAAAAATTTAATTAAAGAACAAAATAAATAAATAATATTGTTGTTACCACACAATGCAAAATATTAATACATCATAACTAATTAAACTAAAACATAAATTTACAAAGAACAAAAGAAATATTAATACATCACAATTAATTAAATTAAAACATAAATTTATAAAGAACAAAATGCATTAGTCTTCACATCTTGAATCTGGAATTGGGGGGAAATTTTCTACTAGACTGTCTCCATAAGCTGCCAACAACATCAATTACAACAGAAAAATGAAAACTATAATGATTAGAAATAATAAGTCAAAAAGAACAAGAGAATAAAACTTGAAACAAAACCTCACAAAGACACTACAATAATTAATCTAATACACCAAGTAGCTTATTTTTTGTTATGAAGCTTAGCTTACATTTCTTCTTTTTGGTGAATGTTTATGCCATGTACTTGCTTTTCATTTTAGCTACAACCTGTTGTCATTTCTATTCTTATAAGCTTTTCATTTCTAATACACCCTTATTATTGATATAGAATTCCAAGAAAGAATCTTGAGACTTTATAAGCTTGTTTGTTGATTATATTTGATTAGGTGAAAGATTTTGATCATTCAAATCTCCATGCAAGAAGAAGAATTGAATGAGATCGGAAATTCTTAGAGAGAGGTTATCAAGACAATGGCTATGAGTTGTATAGGTGGAAGATATCAATTTTGA
Source organism: Juglans regia (assembly GCF_001411555.2). Taxonomy (NCBI): domain Eukaryota; kingdom Viridiplantae; phylum Streptophyta; class Magnoliopsida; order Fagales; family Juglandaceae; genus Juglans; species Juglans regia. The sequence goes on from NC_049913.1 coordinate 30,656,069, forward strand.
GAGGCAGATGGTGATGCATTGGTTGTATCAATCTCCAAATGGGAGAATTGTTGAGTTGTCTCAAGTCTCTCGAAATCCCAAAAACTAGTTAAAGAGGTGAGACTTTCACTCACACTTATAAATTGACAACCAGCTCCTTGCACATCCAATGTGGGACAATCTGTACACTTTATTCCTGTAGCACATCTCAATTAAATAACATATAGATAGAGCGAGATCTATGGCTAACACGAGGTATATTACAATCATCTATTTTTTCAAGAATCGAAATCTTCAGTAACCGTGTCAATTGTCAAATGAACATATAAGTCACCCATAAAAAAATTAGTAAGAGAGAAAAGTTTGGGAGTTATCCAATACATTTACCATTCACACGCAGCTACACAAATCTGGTTATGGCCCTTTGCAGCCAAAATAGTAAATAGTGCTACACCTCAATATTTATGTGGGATTCATAACCCAACTTCCATAGAGAAAAAAGTTCCTGCGGAGATTTGTTTGACAAGATTACAATTTCCTTTCACACCTTCTCTACATTGGTTGGGAAAACGTGAGGACACAAACCATCTCAGTTGAACCATCTCCCGCCGACCCACCAATCGCGTTTAACTTGCAAAAATTACAAAAGATGGTGAAAAACCGATAGCAGAATCGTATTAAGCATATTGTTAACAATATAATTTTAAATACGTTTACAAACAATATGAAAACCCATCAACAAATACTCTATGACTAACAAAGTTACTGTTGAAAATGAACGATCAAATTTGATTGAGGGTACTGGGCTTCAATGCGGGCATTCTATGGCTCCTGGCCATCAGATTGAATGTTCAAAATCTGGGAAACCACAAGCTTAGATAGCTCATTTATTGCCGCTTGAACCTGATAATCACCTGGCTCCCTATTCCCAGACCACCCAGATGATTGTGGGGTTAATCCAGTATACTCACTAGCGGCTACCTTAGTCTTACGCGATGAGACAAAAACTCTCTCCAAATCTAACTGTGCCAGCAGCCTCGGTGCCTGAAACAAAGATATACGACCAGAATTGATACCATGCAAAACTGAAGTCAATTACATCTAGCAAGATATACGATGTTTGTTCTAGTTAAGTTATATAAACAACTAAAAATTGACGTTAATACTAGAGTGATAAGAATACCAAAATTTCTGTCCACTCCATACTTGGAACTTTTTCAACACAACACAATCTGTTGCCATGGTTCTTAAAATTGGATTTTCAACCCCAAAAAACTCGTGGTGATTAGTGAAAAGCAAAAATATGTCTGAACCTACAGTTCATCCCAAGCCCACCCTTTGACTAGACTGCACACTGGAATTACAGCTATGTAGTGAACTTAAAAGAGCGAATGCTTAATGATCAATAGCGGCAGCAAAAGGAGTTTTAAATAATAAAACTCATGACACCAGAAATGATTGCCAAAACAGATGTGAGATAAGAAACTCAGCCAAAAAAAGAGTGTAGAATTTAATGGGCATCTTCAAGATTAAGCAATAACTACAGTGTGCAAGATAAATTTACTCTATAATGCAAGGGAATTCCCAAGAGTTTGAAAGATATGACGTGTCATATGTTGTCAACAGGCTCTGCCATACCCAAGCATTGCACCAAGAAGTTTAATTTAAAAAAAAAGTTGGAAGAAGAAAATAATACTCACTGAAGACCGTTTCCCTTTCTTCTCCTCATCTAGTAGGTCCCTGATGGGAAAATATGCTGCTTTCTTGCAGAGTTCAAGAAGATCTGAACCTGTGTAACCTTCACACAAGCTAGATAGGATGTCATAGTCGAGGTCTTCTTCAACCCTCTCATCTCTCAGAATCACTCTCAGTATCTCAGCCCTCTCCCTGCGGTCAGGGATACCAATTTCAAATGCTTGAGGAAGACGTCGAAGTATAGCCTCATCAAGTTCAGATGGACGATTAGTAGCAGCAAGAACCATAACTCGAGCATTCTCTACAAAACAACATGAAATCATCAGAAAAGAAGACACTGTTTTCACACAACTAATCATCACCATGCAACCTGTTTATAACCACCATTGCATTTAAGTTTTTAAAGAGAAAATCATAAGCATAGCCACTGTCTAAATAAACAAACTCACGATCTGTGGTGAATCCATCCCATAAAGCCATGAACTCAGTCTTCATGTTTGTTAAAGCTTCATGATCTGTATTACGACGCTGACCCAAGAAACTATCCACCTCATCTATAAATATGATAGCTGGTTGAAGTTTATGGGCCAAGCTAAATACAGCAGCCACTGCATGAAATAAAAAGACCAAGTTTTTAAAATTAAGAATCAACAAAATCAAACTGCCACACTTGGCAGAAGACAGAACTACTTCGAGTAGCATAATCACTATCGATATGCACTTAGTCAAACTAATTGCAATTTAAATGGATTCATGTCTTGGTTTTGAGATTACCTAGAACTAAGTCTTTGAAGTTTTGTATCTTGTTTCAAGATATATAATAATTGATTCAGTTCATTGACCTGAAGTAGGTTGTCAGCAGCACTTATGATTGATGATAGTGAAATGAACAAATTATATATTTAAATGTAACCCACTTAGTTTAGTATCATCATCCAGATCATTCTATTGATATCACCCAAAAAAAAGCAAAAATATTTAAATCAAGATCATTAGGCAATCTCAAAACTAAGAGAGAAATCCATTTAATTTACAATCAGTCTGACTAAAGTGAAACTTAATACTTCTTACGTAATCCATCTTAAGGAAGTCTTATAGTTTTCAGGTCAATGAACCGAATACCTCAGGTAAGTCGTGCTCTTTGACAAGGCCGACCATGAGAAATAAGCTAGCAGGCCAAAATAATTTAGTTTAATCATACATGTTTGGAAAGGGCAGAAGAAAACCCTCAAATCCAAGAGTGCAGTTAGTATCTTCACTCACCAAGTTTTTGTGCATCACCGAACCATTTGCTCATCAGATTGGATATCCTGACGTTAATGAAAACAGCTCCACTCTCTTTTGCGATAGCTTTGGCAAGCATGGTCTTCCCAGTACCTGGAGGTCCATATAACAAGACCCCTTTCTGGGGACCCAAAAGCTTCCCATGAGAGAAAAGGTCAGGCCTCCGCAATGGAAGTATCACTAGTTCAACTAAAGCTTGCTTGATGGATTCCAATCCTCCAATAGAGTCAAATTCCACATCAATGTGGTCAGGATTTATAACATCACAGGCTATGACATCCTGTAGGTAAAGAAAAACACGAGTCAAGTATGAGAAAAATGTTAATTCTAACCCTTTATTCTTATAAGTATTAATTCTAAACTTTATTTAGTGTTAATTCCATACCTTTCGTCTACATAAACTTTATCAATCTTTAGGGTGTAATAGATAGTTCACATAACTATAAAAACTAAATAGTGTTTTGGAAAAGGATGCTTAAGTAAGAACAGAGATTTCTCTAGCATGAAATGAGATGAAAAGGTCATTTGCAATTCTTTATACTAACTTCTAAATGCAAGTGTTCACAGGGAATACACAAATTCAGTATGTGGGTTCACCTCTAGAAGCCTGCCTAGTGCCTAATCCACAATAAGCAATAGGGCATCCCCACCAGGTCATTTCTCTTCCAACAGAAGTTATTTCCTAAAGAAAAACTTTTCCTTTAAACAAAAAAAGATGGTGGGCATTCCGTAGCAATAAGTGCTTGGACATTCTATGTACTTGGATTGTGCCTTTTGTGCTTTTATATGAAAACTATAGCTTATAAAAAAAACAGTTCACACGAATAGGAACCATCAAAGAAAACTGCAACCACAAAACAGAAATGACAGCTTTGAAAGTCGATGCAATGCAGCAGGTTCGGGTGGAGGATGGGTTTTTATCTTTAAAAATCATAAGCTTATGGCAAAACAAAAATCCTTTGTACAGAGTGTGTTAAACCCACTACAATTTATTTCGTTTTAATCAAAATATTATCTCATTGTGGTCTTCAATACATTCTCATAAGGAAATTCATTTTACAAGAATTGTTAGTGTGAGCCGAAAGTACAACTCCAACCTCGGATATCGAATTCCATCAATATAATATCCAATTACTCAGCGATATAAAACCATTTCACTCGGTTCGTATTCCCACAGACACCAAAAAACGCAAAACTTATTCAAAATCCAAGCAAACAAAAAGAAGTGAAAAATAAACATAATAACCTTCAAGAGAATCCTCCAACTAAAACAAAACACGACGATACACAGAGCCTAGGAGGACAGAAAGGCAGAGTTTGACGGTTAGGGAAGCGTGAGAAACACTAGTTACAAACCTCGTAAGGGTTAGTCTGGATGAGAGGGCGACCCAAGCGCTTGGCGATCTCCTTCTTGTTCTCGAGCGCTTTCTTCGAGGCCTCTCGGTTAGGGTCCAGGTGCCGGAGCCCCGCGAACAGCACCAGGCAACTCAGAGCCGCGCTCGCCGCGTACAGTACCAGTTCTTGCAAGAACCTCGTCTCCGATGACCTTCCCATTTAACTTATTCTCTTCTCCTTTTAGGGTTTTGGACTTTGGAAGAGAGAGGTGTCGGCTTGGGGATGACATGAAACGGTGGGAAGTTCTTGGAGAATGGGTAGTGATAGGATTCTCTATTTCTACACATTTACTATTTATATTATATGTATTTGAACTTTTTTATTTTTTTATTTTTTTAAGTAACTTTTTAACATTCATAATAAAAAAATAAAAAAAATATATAATTTTATTAATAATTAATTTCTTAATCATTAAGTAAATTAAAAAATTAAATATAAAATTAATAATAAATGAATAGTATAATTGTTCTATTTTTTTTAATGTATTTTTTTAAAAATAAAAAAATTACATGTCATTTAAAAATATTTACTTAATCGTTAAGTAAAAATAAAATAAAATTAAAAATTAAAAAATGCAGTGAGAGGAGCCTCTATTCTTTGGATTGTGGACATTATTTAAATAAACGTATTATTTTACGTTTTATTTAAATAATTTTTTATATAAATTTTTTAATATTTTTTAATATTTTAAAAAATAAAATAAATTTAAAATGTTGTTAAAAAAATATTTTCTTAATTAGAAAATAAAAAATATATATTAAAAAATATTTTCTTAATCACGAAGTAAAATAAAAAATTATAAAAAATTACTTCATGATTAAGAAAGTATTTTTTAATAATATTATGATTTTTTTTAAATATTTAAAATGGACGTGCTACAATCTCCGCTGGGGCTCCCGTTAAACTTAACATGTACTTTTTTTATGTGTATTTTTTTAATTTATTTTTTATATAAATTTTTTTTACACTTTTAAATATTTTTAAAAAATAAAATAAATTTAAAATATCATTAAAAAATAATTCTTTAATCAGAAAGTAAAGAGAAAATTATTAAAAAATACTTTCTTAATCACGAAGTAGAATAAATATTATTTTTTATTCTATTTCGTGATTAAGAAAGTATTTTTTAATAATATTATTATTTTATTTTATTTTTTAAATTACAATCGGTTTGGACTTGATTGTGGGTGGCCTGGCCTAATTCTGCTGGAATTACAGAGTCGAGTTGCTTGGGGGAATGGCACGTGGAGAGCCCAGATTAGGCTTCGTTTGGTTCCTTAATTACTCTCAACTCATCTCAACTTATCATTACAACTTTTTCAAATCCCAATACAAAATATAATAAATAATTCAATTTTTTCAAATCCTAAAATAATAATAATATTAAAAAATAATATTATAACAATATTTTATCATCTCAACTCAACTCAACTCAACTCACTTCAATATCCAAACACAACCTAACTGTGTTTTCTATGCAAAATAGGTTCCATAATGGCTTCCAAGGCCCAGGCCCAAAATAAAATTCATGGCTCCTCTCTCTCTCGGTCAAACTCAGTCAAAGATAAATTCACTTCGTTTCACCTATCTATATATTTTTTTCATCATAAACTCGATTTGAAAAGGAAGTCAAATATATATATATATAGAGTAATGATTTTGTATAAGTTTTAAATACATATTAAACTTGTATATAACACCTAAAATATTAGAAATCAAGTGTTATTTAACCCAAAAATAAAATAAAATCAGCTAAATGGTTTTTTTTTTTTTTTTTTGAATAAAAGCTAAATGGTGTTAGATGGGCGAGGAGGCCGTGATTAAACATTGTAACTTTGTTTGATTTTTTATTATATTAAAAAAGAAAATGGGACACAAAGGACAAAAGTTCTTGAGCTCCATCCATCACGAATTCACGCGTGATTCTGTTTCTGTACACTCCACATTGTGGTACCCAATGGTAAGTAATCTCAAACAAATATTTATATTAAGAGTGATAATATATGATACGATCCGTTAACTCAATATAAATAAGATAGAAAATTAAAAGGTTTGAATTTAATATTACGGATTCGGATCAAAATAGATTGATCTGTTAAGATACAATTCATTAAAAGGATCATTAATATATCAGATCTAATCACATCAACTTGTAAATTTTGCAATAATTTTTTTTTCTTTTTGACAAATGTGACTTCTCTTTTAAAAAAGATAAATATAGATTGAGTTGTTTGAGTTGTTTGAGTTTGTGGGAAAATAAAAAATCTATCCACCCACAAGTCTATTGTTATTATTTTTTGTCATGTTGGTTGTGCCCACCATAAATCTACTTAGGTCTCTTTTAGAGCATTAGTATTGGATTGGTCATCCTATTCTTCAAATTTTGACTAATATGTAACTTTTTTACTTTTAACTAATCATTTAAAACTTGAAGTCTACATTGGATTAGTCATCACATTCTCTATAATAATAAAATTTTATTATTTTTTATTATTTATATTTTATTTTCATAATCTTCAATAACCTCAAACAAATCATATTCATTTTTATTTTCACAATCTAACAATCTATAATATAATAATCTCATATGTATATAGATGGTAAATCTCATATGAATAAAAATATCACATTTATAATATAATAATCTCAAAAAATACTTTTAGACTTGTTATAATTCTTTTCATATTTGAAAAGAAGAATAAATTTACTGCAATTTATAATTTGAATGAAAATAATTTAACTAATTCAATATAGAGCAAATATAAATGATATTTATTAAATTTAAAAATAAAAAAAATATTTGATTAATCTAATACCGATGCCCTTGAAAGACCAGCAATCAAATAGATATAATGCGTTTTTGTGCGGATGTTGACGGTTCAAAGGAGTGAGTTGTTCTTGTTCCACTTTATATATATATATATATATATATATATATATATATATATATATATATATATATTCTTGAAAGCACTAGCTAGCTAAGGATAATTGTGGAACTGAACTTCCATTTCCTACCACTATCTTCACCCATCACTTCTCTCACTTTCTCCTTTTCTCTATGGGGGGTAGAGATAAGAGAGGTGAGTCAACCAAAGAAGCTAAGAGGAGATGTGCCTTAATTTGTAGTCGAACATGTGTTCAAGATGCATTGGAATTTGGAACTGTAGTTGGTTCGAAACTTGATAAACAATTGTAGTACGGCTGTTGATCTTGCAGTACTGCCTAATTTTGTAGTACATCCAGCACTTGTCTCTCTTTCTTTGGGGACAAGCCTACCTATGTTGAGTGGTTTTGGTTTAATGTGATTTTAATGGGTACTACAAAATGTGATTTTAGGGCTTGTTTTAGGGCTTACTTTTAAAACTTCTGGGATATATGCGTCTCGAATCAATAGCGTTCAGCCTTTACTTTCATTGATGGTGGTTAAAGTTTGAATAATACTACTCGCAACACTACTTGAATGCCCTTAGAGCATTCACAATAGCTCATGTAAAATATATTTTTTTGGGTAATGATAGGCTTACTACCTATCTACTACCCATCTACTACTTGTAGTGTTTTTATTTTTTTATCATTTTATTTTAAGTATTTTTTTAACATCCTTAATCATTAAGAAAAAATTAAAAAAATATATAAATTTACTAATTATCACTTCCTTAACTATTAAGTAAAATAAAAAATTATAAAAAAAAATCAAATATAAAAAAAGTAGTAAATGAGTAGTAAAAGGATAGTAACTCTATCATTTTCCTTTACATTTTATTATAGTAATCTTTTAAATGTAGAGAATACTGTTTACAACTTTACAATATTTTAAATTATTTTCTCTCTCCTTTGGACGTTTTTTTTCCGCTACTTTTATTTACCAGTATTTTATTTCCACACGAATTGGCGACAATAACCCTCGTAATGAATGAAGGAAAAGTATAGCAATCAGTTAATTGGCTGTTTGAAGGTGGTGAAGAAGCAGAGAAGCACTTGCAAAACCTTGTAATAGTGGTTTGACATTTAAATTTGGATTAATATGAAATATGACATAATTATATAATATTGTATATGAAGAAATATTATAAATATCAAAAGATATGAAGATATTGTAAATTCATTGGTAGTTAGAAAAAATATTTGAAATAAATAAAAAAATATTTAAATTATATAAAGAAAAAATAAATAAGCCGATATATGGCCTATTTTAAAAATCAGTATATAAAATAGAAAAAATAAATTTTGATGATGTATTTTAAAGGATAGGATAAAGGAACAATTGAGAATGCTCTATCATACGTCATTCTCATTGTATAATTTAATTTAAAAGATAAATTTTAAAATTTAAATCTTACTAATCAAATTATGACATAGTGTCTGATGTAATGAACTTTAATAACACTATTCTTTTACTTTTGGAAAGCATTCATAGTTAAATGGATCTGTATCCCCTTCTAGGTAATCAATCATACTGATTACTTGTCTTTTTTACCTCTTCCCTTAATCTCATCTTATGTATTCCTTTAAGAGTATCTAAATTTTCTTTAACCCCACTAATCAACATGAATGTATCTATCTCCTCTATGATAATAATAATAATAATAATAAATATTGGAATAAATTCAAGAAAAATGGACTCCAATATACAAAATGGCATGTAAATATGTACACTCCATTTAGAGCCAACACAATCATTTGGCATCTTTATATCTTAATGACTTGAAAAAGAAAGAAATACATATGTATTGCCTTCAGAGATCTGTCTGCGTAGGCAACACCTAAAGGTAATCCCACCACCAAACAAATCCTGCTTACATCAAACTCTACTTTTACATACCTTTCTAAAAGACACATTTTAAAAATGGGAAAAACTATTTTGTCCTCTTAAGCTTACCGCTTAATTTGACCGATTGTCATTTTTTTTTTTATTTAATAATTAAAAAAATAATTTTAAGTATATTAATTTTTTTTAATATTTAAATATATTAAAAAATATAAAAAACATGAAAAAAAAATGTGAAGAATATAGATTTCTTATTTTAAGCCGACAGTTTTGGAGGTAAAGATAAGATGAAGATTTCTTATTTTATTTCGTCATTATAATTTTTTTAAATTTTTATATAAAATATAATAAATTATTTAATTTTTTTAAATTTTAATTTAACTTTTTTAAATATTAAAAAATAATATTTTAACTTTCGTCTGAAATTAAAAACTCTCGTCTCGGTATCCAAACCATGAAAATCACCCTCACGACAGCGTGATTCCGGTACAGGGCCCACTCTCACCCAAAGAGCGATGTTCAAAGTTTCAAACGCCGAGCTTGGAGTTCTGTGGATCCCACTTGATAGGGGCGTGACGTATAAGGTCACCATTTCTTTGGATATACACCGTTTGGATCTTAAGGAAGAGTAAAAAAAGATCGAATCAACGCACCACTCACACAGACCACAACCTTTTTACCTTTTTCCTCGGGCCACCGGTCTGGCACAAGACAGCCACTTCTCTTCTCAGAATCCATGTTCTCTCTCCTAATTCGCTTTTGTACGTGCGGATGCTGACCTTTGAAAAAGCTTGATGCTCTCCACCAAGCCACCCTTACGGAAAAGTAGACAGTTTGAAGGAACCGCAGACTGAACTCCATCCTTGATTCCTTCAACCACTTCAATACCTATCGCACCCACCTCTCTCTCTCTCTCACTCTCACTCTCTCTCTCTCCTGAATAGACTGAATAGTCATAGGCAGATGAGTCAACGACGAGATCAACCTTTGCAGCCGAACATGTGTTCAAACGCAATCGAGCTGTAGTTGGAAAGTTGATGAGTGTACTACACACGTTGCTATGTACTACTCTGTAGTACATGCAAAGATCTGCTCTTGGTATAGTTTCGTGCGTATGGCTTTTAATGGTACTAAAGTCTAAAGGCATCGATAAATACGGTATTTTATGCCTAATGGGCATTGCGTAAACTTGCTCTGAGTTGATTCCTCGGCTAAATTTGAGAGACCCATATGGGGATTTGTGGAGTTTTCACGGTTTTCGTGTGGTACCTATTAATATTCATGTTATTACATTTTGAGGACCCAATTGGGTTTTGTGGCTGTTAAATCTTTCTTTGAAAGTTTTCTGCGAGTCTACGATCAGGTCCTCGAATGAAGAAGGTGACAAAAACTCATTTGGGTTTTTCCGTTGCGTGAAAATTCCTTCCAATATATTGAAGTAGAATTCCAAGAAAGAATCTTGAGACTTTATAAGCTTGCCTTGTCAGAGTTCAGACTTTTTGTATCTGAGCAAAGGAGAAAAGGAGGAAAAAAACTGAGTAAGATGATTCTTATTGGTTTTACAAAGTATGCAATATTATTTATCGTTTTCTCATCTACTTGGGGTTATGAGATTGAGATTGTTTGTTGTTTGTATTGGATTAGGTGGAAGATTTTGATCATTCAAATCGGGAACATGCAAGAAGAAGAATTGAATGAGATCGGGAATTCTGAGAGAGAGGACATCGAGCAGATTCGAGAAGAGCCAGAGGACTTGAAGAGAGTCACACCATGGAAGAGACAGATAACAATTCGAGGACTTCTAGCTAGCTTAGTTATCGGAATCATTTACAGTGTGATAGTGATGAAGCTTAATCTCACTACTGGGCTAGTCCCCAACCTCAATGTCTCGGCTGCTCTCCTTGCATTTGTCTTCATCAGGACATGGACTGCACTGCTCGAGAAAGCAGGAATTGTATCAATTCCATTCACTCGACAGGAGAATACCATAATTCAGACTTGTGCAGTGGCATGTTATAGCATTGCTGTTGGAGGTTAGAGATTTTGATTTTTTTTGGCAGTAAAAAAGGTTTCTCCTTCTGTTAAATTTCTAATATTTTGCAATCATACAATTGCATAAGTTATAATCTTAGGCACTTATGGGAATTGCAGGTGGTTTTGGGTCTTATCTGTTGGGTTTGAATACAAAGACATATGAACAAGCAGGGGTTGATACAGAGGGGAATACTCCTGGGAGCACCAAGGAGCCTGGGATTGGTTGGATGACTGGTTTCCTTTTTGTAAGCAGCTTTGTTGGGCTGTTGGCATTGGTTCCTATCAGAAAGGTTTGTTTTTGGTGATTACTTCTATTAGGTTATTTTCGTTATGAATTAATTAGTTTTAGGAGAGTTTTTTTCCTTGTGGTACTTGAAGTGGTTGTGTTCTTTTACAGATCATGATAATTGACTACAAATTAACTTATCCAAGTGGAACTGCTACTGCGATTCTCATTAACGGGTTCCATACTCCAAAAGGAGATGTGATGGCGAAGTACGCATGTCCTTTTATAACTATTGTCTTTTCAAATGAAACCAAAACAATTTCAGTATGAAACATTTCTAACAAACTCAAATCCTACTTGCAGGAAGCAAGTTCATGGGTTCACAAAGTTCTTTTCATTTAGTTTTGTATGGGCTTTCTTTCAATGGTTCTATTCTGGTGGAGATCTATGCGGATTTGCTCAGTTTCCTACATTTGGATTGAAAGCTCGGAAAAACTCGTGTGTACTTCACATCTTTTCTCTGGCCTTTGTAGCCTTATCCAAAAGTGGTCTTTACTGTGTCATTGATTAAACAGGTTGAATTTTGCAGATTTTACTTTGATTTCAGTATGACCTATATTGGAGCAGGAATGATCTGTTCCCATCTCGTGAACTTGTCTTTACTTCTTGGTGCCGTGCTCTCTTGGGGAGTTATGTGGCCACTGATAAAGGGGCTAAAAGGGGATTGGTACCCTGGAACTTTATCAGAAAGCAGTATGAAGAGTCTTAATGGTTACAAGGTCTGAAGTCTGGACTTTTAAGGCCATTTCTTGAGCTGAACTATGAATTACGTTTTGGAGTGGTTGTAAACTTTGACAATTCCGGTCTTAGAATGTCCTCTTGTCTGCTGCAGGTTTTTATTTCCATTTCCCTGATCCTGGGAGACGGGCTTTACAATTTTCTCAAGATACTGTACTTCACTGCCACAAACATCCATGCAGAAGTGAACAAGAAGAAACTTAAATCATGTAAGTGGGCACTTATGGGATGTTGGCATGCTGAAATTGATGTTCTTTTACTCTTCTGTACCCTTAATTGGTTTCCTTTTCCTACAGCATCTCCGGATGACCAGAATCAGCCTCTTGATGATCTGCGACGAAACGAGGTATTCATAAGAGAGAGCATTCCCATATGGGTGGCATGTACAGGGTACATACTCTTCTCCATTTTATCCATCATTGTGATTCCACTCATGTTCCCTGAGTTGAAGTGGTATTACGTAGTCGTTGCCTATGTTCTTGCACCCTCTCTTAGCTTCTGCAATGCTTATGGTGCGGGTTTAACTGACATGAACATGGCGTACAATTATGGCAAAGTGGCTCTTTTTGTGCTTGCTGCCTTGAATGGAAAAAACAATGGCTTGGTTGCAGGACTTGTTGGCTGTGGTTTGATTAAATCCATAGTTTCCATCTCTTCTGATTTGATGCACGATTTCAAGACTGGTCATCTCACTTTCACTTCCCCTCGATCAATGCTTGTAAGCCAAGCTATTGGGACAGCAATAGGCTGTGTGGTAGCTCCTCTCACTTTCTCTCTCTTCTACAAGGCTTTTGATGTTGGGAACCCAAATGGAGAATACAAAGCCCCTTATGCCATCATTTACCGGAACATGGCAATTCTAGGCGTTGAAGGCTTCTCTGCCCTACCCCATCATTGCTTGCAACTCTGCTATGCGTTTTTTGCCTTTGCCATAGCAGCCAACTTGCTGAGAGATCTTAACCCCAAGGGTATTGGGAAATGGGTTCCTCTTCCGATGGCTATGGCTGTGCCTTTCCTTGTTGGTGCTTACTTTGCAATTGATATGTGTATGGGGAGTTTGATTGTGTTCGCATGGCACAAGCTAAATGGCAAGCAGGCCAGTTTGATGGTTCCTGCAGTTGCTTCTGGTTTGATATGTGGAGATGGATTATGGATTCTCCCTTCATCAATCCTTGCTTTGGCCAAGATACATCCTCCCATCTGCATGAACTTCTTTCCATCCAGGTAGAATTTCTTTGAGACAAAGCAGATGGGATGATAGCCTGTTTCAATGTATGTATAATAATAATGCAGCATTTTGAATAAGTGTACCTAAGCTGCTACAGCATTACATGTAAATGATCTCAAGTGGCAAGGAAGCACTGGTCATTGACAGTGTAAACGACCAAGTTGGATTAAACTTGCTCAGTTACTCTGTCTGTATTAAATGAATGATTACCTACAGCTGCTAACATCTGTAGTTAATGCAAGGTGGATTGAGATTTCTGTTCAGAGCATCTTGGGCAATGTCAACTCTAGCATTAAATGCAGCTAAGGTTCACTTGTTATAGCTATCTTTTTCCGAATTGAATATAGTGTTTGGTCAGAAAATTATAGGAAATCGAAATCCAACGTATGAAACATTGTTTGCCAGAGAAAATTAATTGTTTTCCTTTGTTCGACCAGACCATTACCTATTTGTCTTGTCGGTCTATGAACATTTTTTTTCTCTTTTTTGGCAAAAAATTTAATTAAAAAATTTAATTAAATTAGTAAAATTAAAATTAAGCGATGTCTTTAATATTTTATATATGGTTAATGAATATTAAATAATTTTATTATATATATAGTCAATAATGATCCTTTAAATAAAAATTACATAATTATTTTATACAATTACTATATAAAATAATAATTATATATAGAATTTTTAAATATATATATATACATTTGTAAGATGGCTTAATTGATGAAGGTAATGTTCCCAACACCATATACAGCTTTGGAGTTGCAAAAATATATGGTGTAGAATAAGGAGGAGATGATAGTCTGACATAAGAAGATTTGAATTTTACTCTGGATTTGAAAGAAGACATGATTTTTCCTGTAAAAATTATCGGGAAAGAAAATCAGGAAGATAATTAGAATCTCATTTAATATGATCAATATTAAAATAAAAATTACTTAATATAGTTTGTCATTTGACAAATAATTTTTTACATCTTTAATAAAAAATTTCCTGACTAATTCTCAGTCAATTCTAAGTAAAAATTTTTGATTTAACAAATGATCTTGAAACTTTGAAATACATAATAGTATAACTAAAATATCTTTCTTTATAGTATTATAATTTTTTTGAGCAAGATTCCAACATCTTGAAAAAAAGCGAATAATTTGTTATCATATACATACTTTGGGAACAATATATATATTAAATAAGATAACTTATAAATATATTAATAATATAAAATTAAATACATAAAATACAATTAATATGTAATAAATATAACACATAGATATCACATGGTACGAGCTTCAAAATGAGATCATATGAGCCAAATTAAGCTTATACAAGTTTTATTTATGAACCTAAATCGAGTCGAGTCAAGTATATACGATTTTTGTTCGTTTGATATTCGAACTAATATTAGTGTTTATGAACATCTCATTGATTAAATGAAACGAGTTCAAACTAAGTATATACAAGACGAGTTCGAACTATTGCAGCCTATACTTGCTCATGCATGTAAAGAAGGCAACAAAAGTAGCCGATGAGCACACAAATTATGGCTCAGCCGGGCACACACTAATGCTTACTTTTCATGTTTATCTCAACTTCCCAATTAAGCAGCCAATCGGCAGCTTAATCTAGCTAAGGTGAGATTGCCCAGTTTTTTTTTTTTTTTTATAGGAAAGGATTTCATTGATATGCAGGATTACATCATACAAGTTAAATCTTCCGTGGCCATATTTTTTACCTCTGGAGGACCATCCTCTAACCAAAAACATTCACAACTAGCTGTATGAGCAACTCTGTTAGCAGGTCTATGAACAAAAATCAGTTGCCAGTTAGTCCTCTGTCAACTGTCCCAGCCATGAATTGTCTTCATTTTTGGAATTTACAGCATCTATGACTACTTTGGCATCTCCTTCGAAAATGACGTGACACAGACCCAGTTCGAGGCATAAAGCCATGGCTCTATGAAGAGCAACTCCTTCAGCTTGGAATGCTGAGTGAATGTGGTCCCTTGAGGCATGCAAACAGGCTTTTAAAACTCCTGCATGGTCTCTAATAACTATCCCCATCCCCATTCTGCCATTGCTCTCAATAAATGCTGCATCAAAATTAACTTTAACAAAAGGCTGATTAGGAGCCTTCCAGGTTCTAAGCAAACTGCCAGTCATACTGCCTTCAGCTCGACTCCTGATGGCTGTATTGTACTCTCTAAACAAAGATTGCCCAGTTTTAGACAATCATGATCTTCTTGATCTTATGTATATAGCTTTTATACAAGCTTGGTTTTGGGATTTCTTATAATCTCTCTAAGTTTTTAAGAAGGTAATTAATTATATGAAATCACCTACTTTTTCTTTTTCCTCGAGAGCAGTGAGTTTTAGATGATCCCTTGCTTGAAAAGTTGTCTCGTTGGCCTTTCTTGTGGCTGGCTCTCTCACCAAACCAACCACCCCACTCAACAACCAACAAAAGGCTCATGTGTTGTGGTCTTTAGCATTGTGCTTGGGAGAGTAGTGGTGTTCAAGTGGGATGATTTTATTAGAGGAGAAATGATATTTACAGTTGTGAGTGTGCAAGCGTCGTGCAGTCGCTTTGGAAAAAAATGAATAAATATGAGACCCACATGAAAAGAAATTAATTTTTTAATAGTGGACTCCACTCTTTTTCAAAGTGACTGCACAGCGTTTGTGCATTCAACGACTGTATGTAGCATTTCTCGTGCTACATGGAAGTCTCACACTCTTACACATCACTTAAAAATATGTGATTTTACTTTTTTATCCGTATATTTTATATTTCAATTCAATATGAAATAATAGGGTAAAAAAATAAAATTATATGTTTTTCAATAGTGTGAATGGTTGTGAGGCTTATGTCTAGAATTTTTCTATAGAATTTTGCTAAAAATAAATTAAAGGAATGACAACAAACAAAACCCAAAAATTATTTGTTTACTTATTGCAAATAAAAACTATGGCATACCACCAAAAGAAGATATATATATATATATATATATATATATATAAATATATATATATATATATAGTTAGTTAGTTAGTTAACAAATGAAGGTTTAAGAAATTACCGTGAGACGTTTACCTTAGATCAATCGGATTGATATTTCTTATAATTTTTTGATATAAATATTTTTTATAATTTGAAGAGAGATAAATATAATATATTGATTCCATTATATTAAATATTGTCGCCCGTGGGTATTATAGATCCTAACATTAAATGGAGTGAGATTAACATATTATGTTTATCTTTCTCCTAATTGTAGCCATTGTCTAAAGATATATAATTAAGAAAAGCCCTAATTTGATAAATTATTCCATCAAAATACTTGGAAAAATAGAAAAATACTCGGTCAAAATCAACAAGTTGAAACATACACACGAAACACAAGTCCCCATAATTTGCTACTAACTCTACACAATTTTTTAAGAAAAAAAAAAAAAAGTCTTACACGCGTTCATCAAAGTTCTTTCAAACCTTAAAATAAGAGACTCAGCACAAAAAGACAAGAAATATTAAAAAATATATGAAAAATACAAAATGTATTTAAAAAAATTTATTTCTCTACATGTCCATTATTAATATGTTGAAAATCATAAAATTTAAAATTTAAATTTAAAAAAAATTAATATAATAAATATTGTAAATAAAAATGTAAGTCAAACTATATATATCACCTCAACTATTTTGGATAAAGATTTAAGTCGTTTAATTAAAATCAATTCATATAATATCGAAATCCAATTTTATATAACACAACATTTAAAATAGACAATTTTTGTCGCAACCCACAAATGCAATACAAAAATAATAAATTAAACTTGAGAAATATGATCGGTTTATAATAGAATATTAAAAAATAAAGAGATAAAGTGAAACTCGTGTTTCTCATGCAAAACATATTACTTGAGTCTTATTAACATAATCCTTAATATATGTATATATAAATTATATAAAGATATTAGTAAAGGGTCGAAATTTTCTTTTAAAATATGTAGTATAATATAAATAAATCATTTTATCAAATTGAAATAATTTGTAAACAAACTTGAACTTATTCAATAATTTAAATGAGTTGTTTGTAAACATAAAATATAATATAAATGATATTTATCGTCGTGAAATATATAAATGTTTTATATTTTAAAAAAAAATTAATAAATGATTTATATAAAAAAAATTAATTTTTTAATAATAAAATTTATTTATTTTTAAAATAATTATGTAACGCCCACGAATATTAATAATCCGACGAATATTCGTAGGATTACTCAAAATAAAAACTCGACTTGAATGCACTACTTGTCAATCCAAGTTGAATGGTTTACCCCGTTGATACAACTACCCACTAATTTTCTACCTACCATATCCCAACAGATTCTTACCACCCACCGGTCGTACCGGTCCTTCGTCTTCGTTAAAGAATTATGTATCTAATTCAAACAAAAATGGCATTGTACGTGGTGTCCTTCGAGATCTTTGATTATAAATTTAATGTTACCCTCAATGGCGTTGTAGTCAACCTGGTATAGCCCTTGACTACAACAACCAAGTGAGGACTGCGACAACCTTTTCTCTGAAAGCATCCTCTCTAGTCGGTAAGAACGATTCTCTACTTTCCTTTTATCCCAGTTCAAATCTTTCCCAGTTCCTCTTTCACTTTTGTTGATAAATCTTCAGTTTTTTCTGTTTAAATTTTGCTGGGTTTTTTTGGACCTCTGTCATGGATGATTTCTAGATTTGGTTTGCGAATGTGTATGGATTTTTGAAGATTTGGGGTTTGGTGTGGCAGGATTCAGTGAAAAATGGCTTTGAAACCAAAAGTTTACCAATTTGAAGAAGTGGTGACGCACAACGAGACCAAAGATTGTTGGCTTATTATATCTGGGAAGGTCAGATCTTTCTTGGTTTACTTCTTTCTAATTTGTTTCCTCCCACAATCTATTTTTTTTGTTCATTCACTAGCTATCTGTTTGGTTGCTGAGAAAACTGAATATTGATTGCTTTTTGTTGTTGGAATTTTTTAAAGGACTGTACGAGCAGTTATATTATGTGTGGTTCCATGAACGGTATTATGAGAAATCTAACAATTTTATTATGAGAAAATTTATTTATAACCCTTATTTTTTACACAGTTAAGTGCCGATGTGCTATGCCAAAAAATTATTGATATTTTTTTTAAATTATAATGAGTCTCATGGGGTGTCAAAAAAATATTGATATTTTAGTTTTTTTTTTTTTTAAATTATAATGAGTCTCGTTATAAGGGGCGTGTTAATACTTATTTTAAAAAAAATGGTTAACATACCAGCTTATGTACACTAAAACTCATTTTCTTACCTTGGCTAATATTTTTGCAATATTTTTTTTATCAGACAAAAAGGTATTTCTGCAATATTTGTGAAATGTTATAGGAGGTATGTACAGTATGAAAAGAAAGGGATCTTTTTGTTTTCTTGGTCAATAAATGCAGTAAAATGAATAAATGAGAATTAAGTTTATTTTGCAGATGCGATGAGATGAATTAAGATTAAAGTTAAAAGTTAAATAAAATATTGTTTAGATATAATTTTTTTAATATAATTTTTATTTTGGGATTGAAAAAGTTGAATTGTTTATTTTATTTTGTGTATGAATTTGAAAAAATTATAATAATTAGATGAGATGAGTTGAATTGTGAAAACAAACGAGGTCTTAGGGATGTTTGGAAATATTTTTCATCTCATCCCATCTTATCTCATATCATCACATCTCATCTCATTTCCAAACATCATTGAAACCCAAATATTTTCAAATTAATCATTACAACTTTTCCAGCTTTTCAATTAAAAAATAAAAAACAATTCCAAGTTTTTTAAATTACAAAATAAAAATAATATTTAAGAATATTTTAATTTTATAATATTTTTTATTCTAGTTTTTCTCTCTCATTTTTCGAAACCTAATAAATATTTTATCTCAAATTATCTCACTATTATTCACAAACCATCTTACTATTATTTACAAAATTCTCATATTATTTTCCAAACATCCCTGATAGATATTCGGGATATACTCTGGCGCCTATGTAGACATGGACGGTTTTCCATTTTACTGCGGTTTTCTAGTTCTATTTTGCTCGTTAGCAAGGCCAGACTGTCTGGGCTAAGGTCTACTCTTGCCTTTCCCTTTTCTTCTCGTTCATCTTTTTTCGTGTATGTACTAGTTGTTTCAGGTATGCTATGTATGTTTAAGAAGCTTACCTATAGTTTCTGGGCCAAAGCTTTATCTTGATCTATCTATGATCAACATCTGTCAAATTTGTGCTATATGCCTGACATTGGATCAATAGATAGTGCAAATGCTGGTAAGTGACCACAAGGGGGAAAGGCAAGCATAATGTGCATTTAAATTGTATTTATCTATTTTCATGGTGGGGATGGCTTTGATCAGAGAGCATCATCCCTTGTGATGAGTACTGCTTTCTAGAAGTTTCTAGGAGGTGGGTTTGGGACTGAAGTCTCAAAGGAAAATCCACCGGCAGTGAAAGCAAGGTATTTTGATGTTTGTTTATTGAGATTTTTTTTTTTTTTTTAAATTTCAATTTTAGGTTTATGATGTATCTGCATTCATGGAAGATCATCCTGGAGGTTCTGAAGTCCTATTGGGTGCAACAGGTAAGGCTATTCTGTTACTTTTTTTTATGGAAGGAAGATAATGAATGACCATGAGCCTCAATGAATTGCATAGCATATGAAGGACAGATATTGTCTGAAATATTGCAGGGAAGGATGCAACAAATGATTATGAAGATGTGGGTCACAGTGAGTCTGCTAAAGAATTGATGGCAAAATACGCCATTGGTGACATCGATGCATCCACTGTTCCGAAAAAACGTACTTACATTCCACCCAAGCAAGCTCCTTACAACCCTGATAAGACTTCCGATTTTGTGGTTAACATTTTGCAGTTTCTTGTTCCGCTCCTGATATTGGGTTTAGCCTTCGCCGTCCGACAGTTCTCCAAGAAAGAGTAGTTAGTCCATTGCACCTTACAGTATGCCCTTTTGAAGGGCGAGTCATTTGTCCACTCTTGAATAATAAAAAAGGAGCTTTTCTTCTCGTGATTAATAATTTCTTTGAGACGTTCGTCAGTTCAGAATCCAGCTGTAATTGTAGTAGTTTTAGTGTCTTTCCGTCCTATTTATGCCACTGATTTCAGAACCATTGTAGTTTTTACTTGGATTATAAGCAAGATGGCTGTTTCATACCTTCAATTTTGTAGCTTTTGCGTGGCATGGTTTTTTGCGTCTTTGTATGGCATATAAAACAAGAGGGAGAAGCTCTCTGCTTTATCTCTGTATTCATCCTCCATCTCCATGCCCAACTACTACTCATTGCCAGAAGAGTGAAGCTCGATCTATCGCCGACCGTCTACCTACTAGCACATGCCTCCCACAAGCTTCCACCGTATGACCAAGTTTTCTCTCCTTGGCTGCGCTAATGCTTCAATAGGTTCTAGGTGAGTGGGAGTGGACAATGGAAACTTTGAAATTTCCACCAGCCAAATCTCCAGTCCATGCACCACAATGCATAAAAAATGGACTATCATGCTCTGCATCATCTAAATTATTATTAACTTTTTCTTTCTTCTGCCTTCGGAGATCGCAAGTTTCGGCTACAAATCTTGGCCAAGAGGGAGATGGTTACTTGTTGCCTTGCAGCCCTTTGGGCTTTCTGGTTCAAACACCAGGGAGAATTCCAGAATGGGTTTGTTCAATCTACTTTCAATACTCATTCAATTGCTAATCCACATATGGCTCGAGTCAAGTTGTTCCTGCAGAAAACGCTCACCTGTCGGTATGTCCAGCGTTGGGTTTGAATTTTATGACCAACTATGAAAGCACACAACTAGAGAGATGGCCCCAAGATTGATTCAATATTGCACACTATAAAAGTCAGTTAAGATGATGATGACGATGACGACAACAACGATGATGGGTAATAATGATGAGCCTGCCTGCTGTGATTTCCTTTTTTTGGACTGTTGTAGTAGTGTTGTTACAGAGAAAAAGTGGTGCGTGCAATGTCAAATATCAAAATGATTCATCTATATTTAACCTAATGCAAAGGACACTGAGAGCGGACAGTATCAGAACAAGCAATATAACTTCACAACACCGGCCACATACAGCAGCACCTCAGGTGCTTGTTTCATGTGCAGTGCCTAAAATTACTTCAGATCCTTTAAAAGAACCAAGATCCTTAAGAGAGAACTGCAACCTCATAAATCAGTCAAAAATTCTGCAGCCGTCAGAAGGATGTCTCTATCTTGTCATGGAGGGTCACCACCAAGGCGTGAGCGTCATCTAGAAGCTTCCACACATCAAGATGCCCGGCCATGCTATTACACTCCCTTAAAATCTCCTCCATGCTGCTATACTTCTCAATAATCAATTTCCTCCGTTGCAATACCGAAGCTGCAATTGCATAAAGTAACAAATCATCTGTTGGTGGGGCTCGCTGCCTTATCCTGCCCCACGCAGACTTGCTAATCCCAGCTCGAATGGCTGCCTGGTCTGCCCACATTACCTCCCAGAGACAAATGGTCTGTTCGAATGTTAATTCTCTCCTAAATAGTACCACCACCATTCTATAAACAAAAAAACAATCCTCAGCCTGGAGCTTCTCCAAGTGTCTGTAAAGGTGAGAGTCCTTGGACTTGATTATCCTTGAAACGGTATTGAGTTGCCTCCGGATTCCCACCTCATCAAGCCTAAAATTATGCCGAGCCTTCCTCATGAATCCCACAAAACACCAGAATGCCTCGTGATCCTCCGCAATGACTGAAATTATTGGAGAAAGAAGATCGCTCATGCCCTGGCAGTAACCAATTTCAGGATCATAGAGTGCATATGCTTCAAGAATAGCAACAAGTCGGGCAGCATGGAAGATCCTGCTGGGTTCCAGGTGATCATAATCCTTCAACCCCACTGCCTCAGCAGAACGGCATGCCCTAACCTCTGAAATTTCAGCTTGACATGGGGAGTATGGAATCCATTCTGAATTAGCACGTACAGCATCAAGGCGGATGATCCGCTGCCAAGAGGCAAAATCTTCATCATTGCGATATTTTGTCGAGACCTCTGTCCTCGAGGGAGAAGAATCCTCCTTGCAAATCATATCAGGATCATTCTCTCCTGTTCCTTCTGTGGAGGGGAAAGTCTGACTGACTTCAGGTTCTTCAGAGGAGTCTGAGTCCAATGAATCAGTGTCAAGTGTGGAGGCATCAGCATTTGTATTTCGTCTCGCACTATCGTCTCCTCCCAATAATGCATTAGGGTGGTTGTTGGAGAATTCTACATCTGAGCTCCTTTCCTCACTAGAAAGGGATTCCCTCGCACTAACCACATCTTCGGAACTAGGAGAATCTGTGTCCTGGGCGAGGCTCCCACTGTACCCATCACAGCTTATTCTACCAAATTCATTCAAATTAACACTATCTTTACTATGTTTTAGAAGTCGCCGGCATTGTCTGCGAAGTTTCTCATACTCCTTTCTGCATCCAGAGATTGGCACAGAATCACTGGGAAGGTTAGAAACCTAGGAGAGGTAAAATAAACACACTTGCACACAAGCGCAACCTCAAATTATCTGAGGTGAATATAGTGGTTGCAATTATTAAATTGAACTTTCAGAACAAAGTTGGTGGACATACCTTTTCTGAGTTCTTATATTATCTCTTTCTTCTTTGGAACTGTTCAAATCATAGCTGTTGAAACAAAGAAATTCAGTCAGCATACAGAGGTATGCTACCAACCTCCAGATACAAAAGGAAATGCAATTATGAAGTGGGGTTAACCAGCATAGCACATCTAAATATGTGCACCACGGAGAGGAAGAAGGCGATCAAATGATGAGAAGTGACATGCTATAGTGAAATTAACATGATCAAGGAAATGAGCTGTATAATGCAATAATTTCCAGCACCAGAACAATTGTTTTGGAAGGAATTAGTGTAAGGCTAAAGGAAAAAATCTGATTATCTGTCGGACTTCTAACTTTTAGAAACTTGTTCATTTTTTATTTAGTATGGCTAGCTCTGTTATCAATGCAGTAAAAAACACAATAATACAGATTTACTTTGATTGTCCATTCAAGACGAATTCCCAATGCGCGATGCAATTTACATCAATATGTAAAAGAAAAATTATTTACATCATTCTAAATGTAGCTTGATACTATTCATCTATGTAAAAAAATTTTATACATTTCCCTCTTACTCTCTTTCTTTAAATTTTTTATAAGTTGTTGGGTTGGCACTCTTAAAGAGTGGTTGGTTAAAATAGAAAAGGTAGGATTTGGTAAGTTATTTTAGATAAAAATATAGATAAACCATTGAGAATGCAATTAAGTTTTTTAGACGGACATAAAGGAAAAACCTCTTCTGGTGCTTAATCGATAAAAACCCTGAGTTCTTGAGAATTTGTTTTTCTGATAGGGAGGTTCTTGAGAAAATTCTTAAGCAAAAGGATAATTTTTTATTGATAAAAAGGGTGAAGCTGCCTTATAAATCTGTAACAGCCTCCATCTAAATGAGGATTGAATCCTAAAACCCTGGCATGAAATCGTTCCCCTTAATTAATTCTCATCCTAGCCACGCAATAGCTTAACTAATAATAATAATAAAAGACCTGCACACGCATAAAAAAGTAGCCATATGAGCAAAACCAAAACTTCTAACAGCTACAGCACTACGAACAACTACAACAATGCTTAAGGAGGTTTTGAAAATTTAAAATATCACTTTGTTGTGGCCAAGACACAACTTCCCAAAATTAACCATAGGTTGACTATCCAAAAACCAAGAACTGCACTTTAACTAAATGAACACATAGCCACAGTGGATATAAATAAAATTAGAAAGTACCCAAACCCCAAAGTGGCTTCTGTAACCCAATTGCTTTAGGTAAGGAGCCAGAAGGAATTTGAAAACCAAGGAAACAAAAAGAAAAAGTATGAACTCATGAAAATGAAAGCAGTTTGTGTTTTTATCCCCAAAGTAACCTTTCACAACCTAATTGCTTCAAATCAGGCACCACTGAGGAAACAAAACCAAGGACAAAAGGATAGCTGTGGAATTTTTTAGATAAGAAACCAAGACTTCACTAAAAAAATACAAAACACATAGCTGAAATACATAGGACATATACAAGAGTAACACCTAATTAGAAACGGGAAAAGATACAAGGGATGGCTGCGGATGACAAAGGGAGAAAACTAATGACTGAGAAGAATGGGTGCAGATAGGCTCGTACAGATTCCCAAAGCCTCATGCACTTGGCAGGTCAGAAATTTATGCATCAGCCAATCCATTAGTCATCTAGACTCAATGAGTATGAGGCCATCCAAATCCTTGTCAAGTATGCCAAGAATCAAGACCAAATTTCAGCCCGAGCAATAGACTTAGTGATGTTTAATTATTGAATTTTTTAATAAGGCCTGTCACACAACATACGAGATAATAATATTAGTAATATAGTTCTCCATAAGCAAAAGAAAGAAAGAAAAAAAAAGGAAAAAAGAAAATAATAGGGTCTATCACCTGACACAGGAGACTAAAATAGTAATTTTTTCTCTGCATGCACATGAACAGATGATACGAGAGAGAGAGAGAGAGAGAGAGAGAGAGTTTGAACATGCTTACACTCCTAGAAGGAAAGGCCAAACATCTGCCCTAATACTTGGATTGATACCCTGCAGATAATATGAAATTTATACTTTGTGAGTGCAGAAAAGGATGTAGCACAAGTACCTCTCTAAATTGGAAAAAAAAAAAAAGAAGAAGAAGAAGAAGAAGAACTAAGTGTTACAGAAGAAGGGAGGTCAAACAGCACAAAATCTTGGCCCAATAGCAGTTTAAAGGTTGGACAGGGAGCACCGTGGAAGTTCAATCAATGTCCCGATAGACCGGAGTGAGACATATTGTTGCAGTCAATATTTGGTCTATATCAATCAGCCAGAGTGCCCGACAAACATGGGTGGTCTATTCACGTTTGACTGCTACTTCAACTGCTGTGGCAGCAGAATGACAAATTTTTTATTCTTTTCATGCTTTTAGCTTTTTTAACTGAAGGAAAGTCCAAGCCACACTTGGGCTCATACTCCAAAAGGACCGGTCAATATTTCAATTGGAACCCATTTGAGTCATTATAAAGGGCCTGAACTTTTCCTTCCCAAGAAATGTGGGATCTCATTCACCACCTATCTACACCACATAATTTGAGATGTTACATTTTAAAATATTTTCAAGGGCATTTCCTTATTATCAGTTATTAGGGCTAGATTTTTCAATGTAACATATATAAAGGCATGTTTAAGACCTTTTGATCATTCTTGAATCTTTCAAAAACTTTTCTCTATTTTCCTGTGAATCCCAGTTCTATTTGTAGTTTAATGCCATTAAGCTGTTATCCCTACAGCTACCACCGCATCAAAAAAATATATAGAATAACTGATAAGGATGGTAACTCACTCCACTGCGAACTTTTTTCAAAAACTTAACTCCGCCATCACTGAGCTTCCCATCTGGCGTAAATAAACTTCTCCATTGATGAGGTGAGAGGGCATGTTTTCTTTTCTTTCGTGACCACGGTGACTTGAGATGACCCCTAAAAATGAAAGAAAGAGAAATATTAGTTATTGGAAAAAAAAAAAAAAAGAGAGAGAGAAAGCATTACCGTGAAGACAAAGGTTTCCAGCAATTACATATAAATTAGGACAGTTCTACATATAAAGTGTTAAAAAGGATATGAATGAAAGCATTAAGGCTTCGTTTGGTTGATTAATTCCTCTCAACTCATCTCAATTCATCATTACAATTTTTTCAAATTCCAACACAAAATATAATAAACAATTCAACTTTTTCAAATCCTAAAATAATAATAATATTAAAAAATAATATTCTAACAATATTTTATCATATCAACTCAACTCAACTCAACTCAACTCAATTCACTTTAACATCCAAACACAACCTAAGGAAAAATCTTTCTTTTTTTTTTTTCCAGGTGTCTGTAAGGGAATATAGGGGAATGAACTTGGGAGCGAAATCCCCAGTGTATCCCAAGTTGCTCAAATCAAGCTTTCACATTATGGCACAAAGAATGTAAATGTTAACTTATCCTTCAAGTTCAAGTTCAACTATTTTGGTAAATAACTAGCTCATTGGAACTCCAATGAGACGTCCCTCGGGGGCCTCAAATCCCAGATTCAAAGAATCGGCTACATCAGAATAGTAGTTTAGCATGCCAATGAATAAAATTAATAATAAAAACATATATATCCAGTTAGGACACTCTATTGGTGGGAGGGGGAGGGATGCCTGACTCCAGATGACCATATAATCCATCAGTTTTCGGTTGGATCATTTCATAAAAGCACGAGCTACAAGGTACAACCAGACAGGAAAAAACCCATTTCCATACAGATTATGATGATTAAATATCACATTGATTCCTGAACTTTTTTAATCATCTTAGACCCCCCCCAAGAACCCAATGCACATTATAAGGCACTACATATTTTCTATATGGAACCAAAAGATAATTATTATAATAATTTTTTTAAAAAAAAGAGGCGCTGTTTGCGAGAAACAAAGTAATATAAAAAATCCATTTCGCACAATCCAATTAATATCATCCCAAACCAAGAAGAAAGGAACAAAGAAATAAGCGAATTTAACATTAAAAAAACAAGGTTAAACAAGACCATATGGGTCAACTAAGTGACATAGAAGATCAATTCAAACGGGAAATCCACCCGCGGCGGCGGCTTTAGAAAGTAGATTGAGCTTAAGATTGGTACAGTAAACACGATTTGGGGCACGTGGGAATCGAGATCTGAACCGAATTAGTGAAGTCTACAGAAATCTGAGGTCAATTAAAGATATTACATAAACTAAGAGTTAGAAAGAGAGAGAGGACTCACCGATCAGAGGAAGAACAAGAAGCTGGTGAGGAAGACGCAACAATGAATAGAACCGAACGCAAATGAATCCACGACGAAGAAGGAGAGGAATTCGAGTTGGAATTCGAAGACGACGACGAAGTGTGACTTCGTCTTAGAGCTTTCATCTATTTAACACTTAAATTCCTACAATTTTTGTTTTTCCTTCTTCTTCACCTTTTCCTCTAGGGTTTCGCAGCTATAGTAGGTATCCCTTCTGTGGACAACAAAAACCAAAAAAAAAATCTTCCTTTGACTGGGGCATTATTTTACCTACGCGCGGTGAAAACTACAGCCGCGACCACGGCGACTCCGGCAAGCGCCGTGAAAACCACCACCGCATCGGTCGCGGATATCCGCGCCATCAACCAGAGCCAGCCGCCGCCGCCGCCTGAAAAGGTGGGACTGTTGTGGTGGTGGTGGTGGTGGTGGTGGTTGTTGCTGAACATGGAAGAAGGAGTGGACGTGCAAATCCAGAAAATGCCTTCTTCTTCTTCTTGTTCTCCTAAAGTCGTCTTCTTATGAAGAAATTTGGAAGGTATTTACAGCACACAAAGTGAGACCCAATCCCCCCCGAAGTGCTTTCTCTTTCTTTCTTCCAATGGAAGTCTTTTTCTTTTGTCTCTCTCTAGACCCCTATAAAAGAGCTTCAGACTCTCAAGCCCACACTAACCACACTTGAAACGACGTCGTTGCCACTGGCTTATTTGGTGGGTTTATCTGTTAATCCAATCATGTGAGGTAGGCAGGCACAACGGGTTGAATTATTGTGCTTTGGACTTTTGTTTTTTTTTTTTTTTGGTTAGGTTTCATGAATTTAAATATTTAATGTGGATCACATCAACCATTTATTAATTAAATTATTTTTCAAATGTGTATATATCTAATTATAATAAAAAAATAATAATTTTTTCTTAAGATTTTATCAATCCGATCACCATTAATTGATGTGACGTATTTTAAGTAATTTTTCATTTAAACGATCGATATTCCAATCCGCACAATTGGGAATGATAAATATACAACGAAGATTAATATTATTGCCTTTACCTAACATAATTAAATATGTGCTCACAAACTCATATAGAACATGATACTTCTGAATTTGAAAATGGTTTTTTTTTTTTTTTTTAATGAGTAAGGTCCCGTTAGATAGTGAGATGAGATTAGATGATTTTAAATAAAATTTAAAAGTTAAATAAAATATTATTAGAATATTATTTTTTAATATTATTATTATTTTGATATTTAAAATAATTGAATTATTTATTATATTTTGTACAGAAATTTAAAAAATCTGTAATGATGAGATGAGATGGTTTTAAATGAATTGAATAAAATAATATTATAATATTATTTTTTAATATTATTATTATTTTGAGATTTGAAAAAATTGAATTGTTTATTATATTTTATATAAAAATATAAAAAAATTATAACGATAAAATAAATTAAAAGTATTTTTGTATCTAAACGGGACCTTAAGATCTACCTCAACCTAATTCTTCCCTTTGGGATTTGAGAAATCTGGTAGAAAGGCTGTCCCACACACCAAACATTAGCAGGAAACCTTGAGAATTATGCATTTTTATGGATGTTTAAAGAAGACTCTTGATTGCCAAACTCTTGGTCATAACCTACCATTTCATGAGTAATTACATGAACCTGCTTCTTCATTATTATACTGATACGGCTACTTCAAGTTATCCTTTCTTCCTTTCATTTTCACCCCTTTTCACTGTTTTGATGGGCAGATTCATTTTGGTAGTCAATAGTCATCTCTTATTTTTTCTGGTCAAAACAATTAAATAAAGAAAGGCTTCAGGTTCAAGATTTAACTTGGATTGTGTCCATGAATTACAATAACAGACAAGGGTCGTTCAGATGATTATCTAAAACAGTGCCACTTTGAACTTTCTGAGAAAGCAGTAAAGGAAGGAGTTTCAGCAAATATGGATCATTTGCAGTTTAGCTGTTCCTTTATCTTGTATTTTCCATTTAAAACCTGGTCAGCTTCAGTCAAAACTTGATTTAAAAACCATCCTAAATCTGTCCTACTATATATATTTATATCTGATTGCAGTCAAAAGGTGCTCAAATTGATCTAAGTAAAAGACCAAGCTAGAATTTCTTTCATTTTTTTTGTGGCCCCATGGGCTAACCCAGAAAGGGTAAACAACTCTACATTAATAGAACCATTCTGGAGAGTTGAGACAGCAGATCTCATGAATTGCCTGAATATATAGTTTATCTGGGATTTCATGCAGTTCCAATAGGATGATCTGCACCCTGCATGCTAAGTCCTGATTTTGTGCTGTATTGAAACTTTCCAATTCTTAACTAACATCGATGATCTTGCACTCGCTTGTGGAAAAGAAATGGCATCACAAGCTGCAGACTGAGTCAAGAAAATTAGGCGCAGAGCCTTTAGAAGAAGAAGAAAAAGAAAAGTAAACAAGAAAAGAAAAGGGGAAGGGAAGGGAAATATATTCACATGCAGCTAAAGTATACACTGATGGCAGGAACGAGAAATCTTTTCACAAAGCTGCGGCTGCTCTGATAACATTATTATTTTTTTAAGGGAGTTTATCATTTTTTTCACTATAACTGTTACAGATATAAAGAGGTCAGATAAAATAAACTCATAAATTGATGTTATTTCGTAAAATTTGTTAGATCTATTTTATAATAAAAGTATGTACTACATCAAGCCACATTAGTTTGTAAGTTAATTTTTGTGTTATTCTTTTTTAACTAAAGTATTTTCCTTTTTTGTTATATTTATTGATATAACATATTTTAGATAATATTTTATTTAAAATTAATTATTGCAAATATCTGAAAATCTTGGAAGCATAATCATGTTTAAGCATTTATAATTTTCTTCATGATTGTGGTGGAAGAAGCATACAAGCATGAGAGAATTCATAAGGTCGGCCATGATCTCCCTCTCTCTCTCTCTCCTCAAATAAAGCATGGAGCTGATAATAAGTTAATAAACCCTACAAAGAGGAAAGCACGCAAAAATGTACATTTTGCTGCAAGTTGCAGCATGTAATGATCACATAAACACAAAAATAACAACCACAGCAATAAAGGGTCATCACTTGGTGCTTACTTTTTTATGACATCCAAGAATATATTTCATCTTTTGTAAGGCAAAACCACCCCAAAAAAAAGACCATCTTCTGTGGGGGCCAAGATGATGGTGGCCCTTTGCATATATAGCATAAACCCTTTTTTGCATCGGCTGCCACACTCATGAAAGGGATTCAACAGAATAAATGAGGTCCAAAGTGAGCTCTTTCTTCAATGGTATGTACAGTCAACAGTGACAAGACGGCACCAGCTGAGTGCTGCAGATAAAACATCAAGTTCTTCCTGTTATTCTAATCTGAAGGATGATTTTCCTTTATATCTGCGGAAAGGATACATGCATGCTATCAGAGCTGATCATTGACCATCATCAGAGTAGTTTCTCTCTCTTTTTTTTTTTCCTGCAGATCATGCAGACCACAATAGAGGAGTAATTCTGCAGAATGAATCAGAAAAACAAGTAGTTGAGATCTTTCCCACTTGGAAATTTGTTCACATGTTTTTTGTGTGTGAATTATCACCTTGTTTTGCTGTTGGGTTTCATTCGAGGAACATCTCGTGATTAGCGGATCCCATTTCAAAATTTGATAGTTAAGTAGATCAGTAAGTACGTACCTGTTAGTCTTTGTTTATAAAATATTCTTTTCTTCTTGGGGGCAAGCATTGATTGCTTTAGCTTTAAGGCATATATTTTTATTAGGAATTGACTACTAGTTTGCAAACCCAAGTCCACCTTCTTCGCTCGGAAAAGAGATGATAACTCATGCATGTATTGTGCTACTTTGGATTGTGAGATAATTTTAAATGATTTATGAATAATAGTGAAAAAATAATAAAATAATAATAAATAAAATATTAAATAATAATAAATAGTTATAAAAAATAAATAATAAGTAATGATAAAATATTGAATAGTTGTAAAAAATAAATAAAAAGTAATGATAAAATATTAAATAGTAATGGAGTGATCTTAGATGGTTTCAACATCTAATTATTCATCTAATTATCCAAACACAACCTTAGGCTCCATAGATAGTTTCAATTTATCTCATTTCAACATCTAAATATCATTTAAACACAAACACTTTTCCATTTCAATTTTTTAATTTTTAATTTTTAATTTTTCATCTAATTATTACAAATAATCATTATAATTGTCTCAAATTTTCAAATAAAATATAAAAAATAATTCAACTTTGTCAAATATTAAAACAAAAATAATTTTAAAAAATTATATTATAACAATATTTTAATTTTATAATATAGTAATGTTATACATCACACTCTCATCCTATTTTGATCATACTAAGTAATATGTGGCACATTCATCACTATTAAATGATAAAGAAGCATGTAATAAATGATCATTTAATAGTGATAAATGTGTCACATCATACTTAGTGAGATAGTAGTATAGTGTATATAATTTTCCTTCAACTTTTTCTCTCTCATTTTTCAAAATCTTATAAAACATCTTAATTCAAACTATTTCACAACTATTCACAAACTATCTCACTACTATTCATATATTTCTCAACCCGTCTAAATGAGACCTAATATTCCACATTGAATATTTTTTATGGTTAAGATAATTTTATTATTAAAGAAAAAGAAATATATAAGGAGAGGGCGAGGACTCAACAAAAACTATTAGATACAATAAATAAATAAAAATATAATTAATAAATTATACCTAATAATTGGTTAAGGGAATGCTTGGAGAGCGAGATGCGATGAGAAATTTGTAAATAATAATGAAATAATTTGTGAATAATAGTAAAATAGTTTGAGCTATGATGTTTTATGAGATTTTGAAAAATAAGAGAGAAAAAATTGAATTAAAATATTGTTAAAATAAATTTTTTTAATATTATATTTGTTTTGAGATTTGAATAATTTAAATTATTGTTTCTATTTTATTCAAAAATTTAAAAAAGTTATAATTAAAAATATTTGTGTTTAAAAAAAAAAAAAAACAAGATGTGGTGAAATGAAAAATATTACCAAACATCAAGTCTCATGTTTGGCTATGGTGAGAATGGTTGTTGGAGTAACCTATTAGTCATATTTATTGCGAGAAACTCCCGCGATAGAAAGATGTCTTTTGACTCCAAATGCATTGAGGCAGCCATTGAAAAGAGTGATACTAGTGTGCCGCTCGGATTTGACTGTTGGGCATGTCTATTAATAGAAATTTTATTTTTTATTTTTTTGTTCTTTTTACATTTTTAAACATCTTTAAATATTTTTAAAAAATAAAAAAAATATACCAATACAGTAAATGTCACTTCCTTAACTATTAAATAAAAAAATAAATAAATATATGAATGGTCAAAATGAAGGGACAAAACTAGACGGCATACCAACATTTTCCTATTAAAAATCTCCAATCCTACACCTTCTGCATTCTTGTACAGGGAAGGTGGACAAAAGTTACTTCTCAACAAAAGAAAACACCAATAGCTTTGGAAAAAGCTTATATTTCTAAATTCTCATCTCATCTCTTCACATGTTATTTTTAAACATCACTCAAATACAAATACTTTCAAACTAATCATTAAAAATTTCCTAAACTTTCATACAAAAAATAAAAAATATTTCAACTTTTTCAAATCTTCAAACAAAAATTATATTAAAAAATTTATATTATAACAATATTTTAATTTTATAATATTTTCCATTTAACTTTTTCACTCTCATTTTCTAAAATCTAAAAAATACTTAACTCAAATTATTTCATTACTATTTATAAATTATCTTACTATTATTTAAATAATGAGATATTCTCAAATATTCTGTGAATAACAATTAAAAAATAATGATAAATAGTAAATTATAGTGAAAAATAGATAAAAAATAAAAAATAATAATAAAATATTTTGAGAATATTTATTCTCAGTACACAAATGAGGTGTAAGACTCCCACTTTTTGAAGTTCTCACTCCTCCAACTCCTAGTTTGGACAAAAATTTCAAAGAAATATTTTTCCATTCATTTGTATCTAACGTGTCAGCCCACGGATTGGCTTATTGGGTTTTGGGTTTGTGGGCTCAAGCATTTTCAATCCCAACTTTTTTCCCCTTCCACCGTTCCACCTTCTAATACCAGCCCACAATTTCATTTTGAGCTACTGGATATTGGCTTGCATTGGATAATTTAAAAATTTTTAGATTTAAACTTTTAGGTGCATTTGGATAATAAGTTAAGATAATATCAGATCGTTTTAAATGAATTAAATAAAATATTATAAATATTATTTTAAAATTTGAAAAGATTAAATTGTTTATTATATTTTGTATAAAAATTTAAAAAATTATAATGATAAGATGAGTTGAGATAACTTCTCAATCTAAACGGAACCTAGAGTGATTAGTAATAATTAAAAAGAGAAAAATCAACAAACTCCTCTTAAACTAAAAGTCTACCACCCAATTTAAATCACTTTCTTAGTTATCCATTTTGGTAATCATCCCTTCAAACGAATATATATATATATATATATATATATATATATATTTTATATATATATCTGTAATCTACCCACTTCATAAAAGTTGGCATAATTACCATTGATTAAAAAAATCAAAAAATTAAAATAAAACATTAAAAAAAATTTAAGATCGTTTTTAAGATGAAAAAGCATTCATGTCGCAATAAATTTAAAGGTATAAGGTGTGATTATTAACGTATTGAACCGGAATTCAATTTGAAAGTACTGTAAGATTAGGAAGAATATAGAGTAAATGATTCTTCTACTCTCTATTTCTTTTGATCATGTGCATCAGGAACGCGTTAAATTGATAATGCAAGCTCCGGGTAAGAGCCACCAACATATGGAAGTAGGTCTAGAGAGAGTGGAGTGATCTCAAAGATGCTATCTTTTTCTGTTTTTGTTTTTCCTTCTTGACAAATGACAAGTGATCTTATATTGTTAATAGAGCACAGAGATAATAGAGGATGGAAGTAGTTTCTACTGCAAACAACAAACCAAGATACATCGTAAGTGCCTAAACCTGTCCAATTAAGGGTTTTTAACATGATAAGAGGAAATTGCAGATGGCAAAAGTGACCCAAAAAGCAAGGACAGTGCAGAGCTTGTTGAAGCTGCAAACCATAGCATATTAGTAACTTGACTGTTGTGTGTGGTAGGGAACTCTCGATATTTGGCATTTGGCGGTTGGCATTTGGTGAAGTTGATGGAGGAAAGATATGGGCTCAAGGTAAGTTCATTTATCCCGAGACACCTAGATGGGACGAAGATAGGCTTGGCCAACATAAAAGTGTCATTGACTGACCAATATCTATGAGAGGAAGGGAATTTCATTAAAAAACTCTGATGCAAATAAGTTGGCGATATCAAAAGATCAATCCACCAAATGATCACATGGATGACAAGAATTCGCCTAATATTAGAGTTCAATCTTAAAACTGAGTAAAATTCCAAACCTCTAAAGATTGGCCTAATTTTCAACAGTAGACCTTAAATCAAAACCAGGAGGAGGATAATTTATTCTTATGTCACCCAGTGTATCGAAAGCTAATGTTGAAGAGACCACTCACCCAGTGAAGTGTTAGAAATTGTATTGGTTTTGAACCACAAAATACTAAACAGTAATGAATTATAGTCTCTAGGCAACTATCCTCTTGACAAAGAAAATAATTTTAAACCCATAGCGGTAGGAAAAACAACTCACTTCCAGTGTTGAAGACATGGTATGAAAATTGGATTTATGTTTAAAGATATGTGCAGAATGTTCTATGTTCTCTGCTGTAATGTTGTATCCCAAGCTGACCCATGATAAAATGGCAAATATAAAAGACTTCTAGAAGACAAGAAGGAAGAGCAGAAGAAGTAATAGCAAATCATATATAAAACCTGATATTATTCAAACCCTTCTTTTATTGCAAAAAGATGAACCACAGTACAAGATAAACATACCAGCACACTACATGGATGACCTCATTCGGATTTAAACATCAGGACTCCTACAGCTTTGAAGCTGCACCCTTGTCCAAAAACCAAGTCAACTCCCCTTCAGGTGAAACCTCTTGAACAGGAAGCTTATCTGAATTTTGACCCTCTCCCAATGCTGTTTGCACTACTCCAGCTTTACCAGCACCCGCCACCACAAGGGCAATATATGCAGATGAGTTGATCACGGGGAAGGTAAAAGTAATTCTCTCTGGCGGTGGTTTTGGAGAGTCCTTAATAAAGGTGACCCACTTTTCATTTTCTTTGAGGAGAGGATGCCCAGGGAATAAAGAAGCGACATGTCCATCTGGACCCATACCCAGCAGCATGAGATCAAACTTGGGAAACCCACTAGCTGCTGATAGATCTATCACATTTATATTGACCAAATGTTTGAGACAGGTCTCATAATCATCAGCTGCACCCTCAGCTGACAGCGCATCATTGATTGCGTAGACATTACCAGGGAGAATTGGTATCTGTCAAGAAAAAGTTTAACAGGCTTAAACGCATCAAAAGTAGAATAGCCATGGACAGAAGAATGAAAATTCATGATAACAAGTGAATAACAAGTGAATTAAAGAACACAAGACTGCCTCTTAAGTACATATGACCCAAACTAAGCTTTTCACATTGATAAAAAACAACGACCTTGAATTAGAAATTTATAAATTCATCAAAAAAGGTGTAAAACATCACTTGCCATTCAAAAACACCCAATTTTTTTCCATCACCTAAACTAATTATGATTCAACTCAATTGAGTGTAATATCCTAGATTGAGTATAAAAAGATGGTGAATGGGATCCCATATTGATTGGAAAAGAGAAGTTCTTGCCCTTTATAAAAATCTTCAAGGGGCTTTAATGGTAATATTGACTAGTCTTTTTGGAGCATGATATTATGTATTCTCTAACCATCCGGATCTCATGTTCTCTTTTGACCTTACAATTGTCCTTGCAATTCTTTCAAAAAGCGGTGCGGCCATTAGGATAGATAGATTACACTTCTACAAGCTCCAAACCAGTGAGATAATTCTCCAATACACTTGAGAGTACATTCAAAATAGAGCATTAAGGTGTAACAAATAACAGTAGAACCTGTATATGCAATTCCTACGGCAAGTTTTAGTAAAAATGAAAACAGGAAATATTCAGTAGTCACACCTTAGAAAGAAACCCATCATAAGCAAGCTTATAGTTGCTGTCTTCATGATCCTTTGGCACTACTCTTTCATCAACCCAAAAGACATGCCATTTCGACCATTCAATCCTATCAATGTATGGAGGTTCCAGTAATTTCCTGAAATCCGAATATCAAGTAATTACCAAAACTATTTTTCATATCATCAAGAAGCCCATACGACTGATCGTTAACACTGCATTGGGAAAGGAGATATCCTTTTGATTGTAAATTGAACACTTCCAATACAATCGAACATCAGAAACTCACCTTAACCAAGTAAAAACTTTAGACAGAACTCAGAGTATGGAAACTCTTGCATCAATTTCGTTTGTTTCATAACAATGAATAAACACATAATTAAGTTTTCTATTTTCTCTTCCTTCCCCACCTTCTCTAGATCATTAAAAGCGTAACCAAAATTAAAAGCAGATTGTCCACACGAGCGATCAGGCACGGATAGAAATAGATGATTTTAGTCATAAATCTAAATCTAAATCTCCATGTTCTTTTCATTTCCTTAAACAGTTTCCCATCAACCAAAGAGGTCATCTGGGTATTACCCCAAAAAAAAAAGGCACGATGAAAGTAAAGTCAAAACATTACAAAAAACAAAACCTTTTATTTAGTTACCTGAGGGACTTGATGAGAGACCCACCAGACAAGACGACGGAAAAAGCCCCTCTTTCTTTAGAGAACTTATCGGAGAGATCGGCCGTGTACTTGGCCAGAGACACGGCAAGATCCTCCTCCGTATCAAACACCTCGACCTTCTTCTTATTCTCAGCTGTCGTCGCCGCCGCCATTGAGGCCTTCGCTATACAACTACCCAAATTCTTCTTCTCGCCAACCAGAGACAAATCTTTTGGTCTGAAAGCACTGCGGTGGACGGGTACGATGGACTTGTGTGCAGATACTCGGGGCAAATGTAGAGGGGAAGAGTGCGTGTTGAACAACCTTACGGACGAGGAGAGCGAGCGCACAGATGTTGGGAGGAAGGCCATGCGAACGCCGGGTTCTTATAGGAGTAAGGGGTTGGGACGGACTGACTGTTCGGTGGGTTTGTTAAACTTTCTGAGTAAGGATGGTCAAGATTTTAGAGTTGGGGTGACTTGGCGTGCTCATCGATGCTGTGCGGCACTGGCGTGATCTCAGGAATCAGTACGTTTGTTTATAGTCATTGTCTTGATCTTCGAATAAAAATTATTGGGATATATTTTATGTGCAATTTTCTTTCAAAATTTTATTACAGTACATGTGCATGTGTTTTCGTCATTTTTATTACAGTACATGTACATGTCTCAAATTTTTCTCTTTTTTTTTGTTTTTATTTTAATAATAAAAAATTATGTCAGTATTGATATGCAATTTGATGCATCAAATCGATTGTACCTAAAAAGGCTAATGGATAAATGGGATTTGTTGTCTTTGCACAAAGAAAAATATGAGAAGTGAGCTAGTTGCATCATAGATTTAGACATGAGTTTTGCTATTCATCATTTCCATACGAGCACAGCTACGTATTGTCCCTGTTGGGAGATTGTGTGCGAATGAATGGGATTTCGGTCATTTACCTCTCAAATTATGGTCAAATGTCAAAATTGTCCCTATCATATTTTCCTTCTAGCGATAGAATTCTCAAATCCATCCCGCGACAGAGCAACATCGTGTGAAACTCCAACTCCGTCGACCACTCTTCGAGCTCCATCTGCCACAATCAAAGTTAACTTCTCCTCCACCATCTCTGGCCGCCGACAACGTAAACCATCTGAACAAACCAAATTTTTTTAATCAATTTTTTTTAGATTTATTTTATTTGACGAATTTATAGGCATTGTGATTAAGCTATGCTATTTGTTCTATATGAAATAGTCTTCAACTTTGAAAAAAGAGTGTAATAGTAGTTGGCACCAAGATTGTTTGCTATGTTATTGCATTGGCTTTTCCATTCAAAGTGTTTTGGAGCTTTCTTGAATGATTTGGGAGAGAACCCATTAAATGTTGTTTCTTTTAATTCGTTCTTATTACATTTTGATTTATAATTACATTTACTATATGAGGGATTTGATAAAAAGAATATTTGAAAATGAGAAATAAATTCAAAAAAAAATAAGGATCTTATAAAGTATTCAAAAAAATAATATTCGTTAAGTTCATCCATCTTAATTTTGGCGTTCCAGCAACTGATTTTGTATCCTCTTGTGTATGCTGGCATTACAACCTTAGATCAGAAGAACCTGAGTATTATATCAAGCTAGCTTCATATATATGGTTGTTTTATATGCTTAAATATTCATTATCAATATTGTTACTTTAATTTGTTGTTCTTGCAATCATGCTCTTCCTGATCCTCATATATATTTATCATTTTAATGCACTTCTAAATATTTCAATCAAATCTAGTAGTCATGTCTTGCATGCAACCAAGAGATATACATGGCGCTGACATTGCACCTAATTGCGTAGATATTCCTTTGGAAGTAGTGTTCGATAAACATATATGGGCAATGATAAGTAATATAATATATAAAAGTAAATTGTCTAATAAGGTAGCTTTAATTATCCATTCATTTGGTATACGTGGAGGTGGGGAGGGGATGCTATAAGATTTGAATCAATCCATTTTTTTGCCAACCAATAAAGTGATGCCATATCGTGGGGAAGAACTATAACCCACGATTTTTATTTTTTATTTTTGTTATGATCAGGATGGAAGAAAGTAGCAAAAGCAATCAAGTTGAACCTACCTTATATACTTGGCGATCGTTATTTTTTGAAGATAAATTTTTAGAACCGATGATGGGCTCTAATGCTGAAAATATTATTTTTAATCTCGTACCGTACCGGCCGGAACGGTCGAGATTTTCCATACCAACCACAGGGCCGATACAGGTATCATATACATTTCGTACCGACTTATATTTCGGCATGTACTTGCCTGTATTTCAGCCTTCATGTAAACTACAAGCTTATTTTTTGACCCACAATTTAGACTAGACTATTTATAATTTATATATGTACTTATATATAATTTATTCATATATAGACTATTATTTTAAAATATAATTTATATATATAATTTATTCATATATCGACTATCCCAAAATGATACCGGTATCGAAATATGTCGTTCCAGTGCCTAGACCGATACGGCATCCGGTACGGTATTCAAAACATTGGTTGAAAATGAGGTGTTAGAACCAACGCCGGGATGTAATGCTGATGAGAATGTTTTAAAAGCAACGTCGGGCTCTAATGCTGATGAGGGGGTGTT
This sequence comes from Juglans regia, assembly GCF_001411555.2. Lineage (NCBI taxonomy): Eukaryota > Viridiplantae > Streptophyta > Magnoliopsida > Fagales > Juglandaceae > Juglans > Juglans regia. The sequence goes on from NC_049913.1 coordinate 30,695,993, forward strand.
AGAGCCAATGTCAGGTTGTAATGATGATGATGAAGTTTTAGAGCCAACGATTGGGATGGTTTTTAAAACTGAGGTGGAACTCATTGAGCACTATAAGAAATATGAAAAATAGGCTGGATTTGGAATAATGACCCAATGAAATAAAATGGATCAAGATTGGAGTGTTAGATATGTAACACTTGGTTGTGCGCGTGGTGAGAAGACAATGAATTGTAGTACTAATTTTCACTAAAACTACGTCCGAAAACCAAGACTGATTCTAAGACGAGAATTAATGCAATCTTGGTTGGTGGGTTGTTGCGCATAAATACTGTTGAAAATGTACACAACCATGACTTAAGTCCAAGAAAGGCAAAATTTTTTAGATGTAATCGAGTTATTGATGATTCTGTCAAGAGACATCTAAATATTAACGACAAGGCAGACATAGATATGGCTAAAAGTTTCAGCGCATTGGTTGTCGAAACTGATGGATTCGATAAACTACCATTTTATTGAGAAAGATGCACTTAATTATATTGACAAATCCCGTCACTTTAGACTTGGCAAAGGAGGTGCTGCAGTATTGAGGGATTATTTTGTGAGAATGCAGTATAAAAATTAGGGTTTTTACTCATTGATGGATTTAGTTGACGACGGAAGATTAAAAAATATTTTTTGGGCTGATGCACGGAGTAGAGCATCATATGGATATTTTGAGGATGTTGTAACATTTGATACAACATACCTAACAAATCGATATGGTATGCCATTTGTCCCTTTTGTTGTTGTTAATCATCATGGACAATCCATATTGTTGGGCGCAAGTTTGATATCAAGTGAAAATAATGAAACGTTTGTTTGGTTATTTAAAACTTGGTTGAAATGCATAGATGAGAGAGCGCAAAAAACTATCATTACTGATCAAGATAGGGCCATGAAAAATGCTATTGAAATAGTTTTTCCAAACACTCAACATATATATTGTTTGTGGCATATTATGCGAAAACTACCTGAGAAGTTAGGTTCACATTCCCAATACAACTTTGGTTTGAAGACTGTCTTGTACAAATTGTTTATGATTGTCAAACTCCCAACGAGTTTGAGGCTTTCTGTGAGGTGTTTCTTGATACTTACAACTTGCACGAGCATGTATCGCTTCAAAGTCTGTATAGTAAGCAAATGTTGGATTTCTGTATATCTAAAAGAGACATGTTGGACTGGGATGAACACAACTCATATGAGTGAAAGTATGAATGCATTCTTTAATGGATTTGTGCATTTGGAGAAAACATTGAAAGAGTTTGTTGATCAGTTTAACAATGCACTGAGGAAGAAAGTAGAGAATGAGATGGCAGCAGACTTTCATTCATTTAACTGCACAATCCTGTGTATAACACATTTACATGTGGAGAAGCAAATTCAAGAATTGTATACTAACTCTAAGTTTAATAAAGTACAGTCCCGAATCCTGGAAATTATCTATTCACATTGTATTCTCATCAAGACAAAATGGACAATTTCGACATATCAAGTTAATGACCAGCTGCAAGTCGAGGACTGCATTAAGCACGTTACATATCAAGTATACTTCAATGAGGATGAATGTGAAACGAAGTGCATGTGTGACCTATTTGAGATGAGAGACATTTTATGTAGGCAAATTCTTGCAATTTTTTCAATGTGAGATGTCCAAGTGTTGCCTTCAAAATAAATTATGGACAGATGAAAGAAAGACATTAAACGTAGGCATGCTCTCATTCAGAGTAATTACAATGATTTGAGTGGTAAACCAGCTACTAGTAGGTACTCTATGTTGATTAAGCTATGCTACAAAGTCGTTGCAAATACATCAGAATGTGATGATAATGCAACAGATATGCCACAAAAGTTACAAGTAATGAATTTGCAATAAACAAAAAAGAAGACCAAACCTGCACTTGCACAAGCTAATATTAAGGGACATGATGTTGAGGTTGGAAGTTCAAAAATTGTTTTGAGTCCTCAAGTTGTTAGAGGCAAAGGGAGACCCCTGTTGAAGAGAATAGCACATCGAATTGAGAAGATTATGAGAAATGATGTACTAAAAATAATTAATCTAATGCCGGTGACAATAGAAAGAGAATAAATGTATTCTATTTTTATCTCTTTTTTATTTCAATGGTGTTTCTCATTTGTATTTAATATGTCGAGTTTTATTTAATTTGATTTTTAAGAAAATGTATATATTCAAATGCAGGCAAAGAAACAAACAGAAGATGACAACATCACAAGTGGCCCTACAGTTTTTACAGAGGTTGTGTTAGTGTCTGGCTCACAACAAAGTGTCATCTCACAGGTATGCAGTTTTTAAGTAAGAACATGCTTTTTAAAAAATATTTTGAACTTGCTCAGTTGATGAATTAATTCTGAATTTTGATGTTTTGGATTTTGAGTTTGTGATAATGTATTTTGAGAGTTGCTACTCTATGTTGGTTTCGAGTTTTTGATGATGTATTCTCAAAGTTGCTACTCTATGTTGGTTTTGAGTTTTTGATGATGTATTATCAGAGTTGCTACTCTATATTGGTTTCGAGTTTTTATGAATGAAGTGCAGTTTTTAACATTGGCAGTTTTTGAATTTACTGTGCGCAAAGAATTTGCTTATGAAGTATGGCTGCTGGACAATACACTGCTATATAAATAAAACCACAAAAGCAGAAAATTTTTGAAAAATTCTAATTATTTATTGTAACATCACAAGTATGGTACAATGTAGCACATAAAGTGATATTAGATGCTTACAACACTTACAACAACTTTACAAGTGACTAGTCTAACTACAATGGTTACAAACTTGGCAAAGGAGTTAAATCCCAACATAACATTAACAACATTAATTATCATTTGATCTTGATCCTAGCAACCAAAATGAGATTAAAATTGAAAATCTCCAATACACGCAAAGTAGCATACGTGCGTAACTAATTTCTTTAACTAGACTTTCAAACTCTTCCCAATCGTTAAGAATAAATAACGCTCTCTTTTGGATGTCATTCTTTCTTTTATAGATCTCTTCCTTTGCATGCTGGAGTTTTTCCTCTCTCTTTTGAAATTTTTCCTCTCTTTGTTGAAGTTCTTCGTCTCTTTGTTGGAGATCTCTTTTCCTGGCAACTGGACTTTCATTGTATTCTTCAAAATCTGCCCCAAAAAAGTTGTTGCAGTGTGGTTTTCCCTGCACCAAAAACAAGTTCAGAAATTCTTGTAGGATATAGGAAATTAAAAGCAACACCAACAAAGTGTTAGTAATAACCTCCTTATTGTACTTTGGACATGAAAAAAAGGTCGTCTTAGATTTCTTGAGGTCTTTGCAACTTTCAGACGTGCTATCAACCCACATAAACCTTTTGTAGCAGTCCCTGAACAATGATCAACCAAAGAATACGATGAATGTGATTGCAATGAAGACATTCCAATTAGGCAGCACAAACACCCTTCAAATTACTATAATGGACAGAGTTCAAATTATATACAAGTCCTGGACAGTCCAAGATACTGTAATGGGCAATTTCACAACAACCAAACAAGAGAGAAGTCACAAATTAACTATATCCAAGTGATAATGATTTATAGATAACAAAAACGTTGTCAAAATAAATTCTAAAGAAATAAATTATTAACATCACAAGAATATGCTCAATAAAAAGAAAAAAGTTCTTAGTAAACACAAGAATATCTGAACCCATTCATACGTTTAATATGCTCAAGAACATTCGTATTTTCCAAACACACTGAAAACTGAGCAGTATAACCCAATCAAGAAATTTAACATCACTTATTTATCCATATATCATGAATAACTGTGTGCCAAAATTTCTATTGCCGCACGCGCACACATAGAGAGATAGATAGAGAGACAGAGGGCAATAACAAAAACAACAACAAAGAGGCCTAAGTCTGTGTCTAAGGCTAGAAGAGGAGTTCAAAAATTCTAACGACCAATCACAAGTAACTAAGGCAAGGTTTTGTTAATTGAAATAATGTAGAAAAACACAAAGTCTCAGAATCCATCAAAACTTGGATACACGGCAATATTGATTATTTTTCAAGATGAAACATTATGGAGACTCAATATTTAACACCTAAAAGCTCAAAAATCAGGTCAGGGTAAGTTTAAACAGGAATCAAATTAGATCTAAACAAAGACCACATCACAATGTCTATTAAGTCCCCAAAAATAAGAAAAATTTCAAATCCAAAAATAAAAAGTAAAAAAAAAAACACGGCAAATCAAGCCAAACCAAAGCATAGGCAAGCTAAAATGCAGAATAAATTTAGAATTTTCTGAACTCTGTACCACTATCTATGTCCTTGGCACATAATGTTTTGTTTAGTTCTTGTTAAAAATAAGAGGGAAAACAAAGGAAACATGCTCCAATAAACGTACCACTCCGATCAATAGGAGCTTTATGAGGTAGTCGTAATCGGCCCGAGCCCTTGCTGGTGGAGTAGCTATTGAATTATTAGTTTAATTTTAATATGAAATACAATTCTCAACCAATAATTTACTTCTGAAAGCAAACAAAAAGAATTTTAAAAACCAGAATTCTATGTCGAATGCATAGAAAACTCGATGAGAACGAGAAAAAAATCAAAATCAGAAAGAAGAAATACCAGATCGAAAACAAATTGAGAGAGTGATCTCGGAGAGGTTCGAAGTGATAGAGCAAAAAGATTTGTGCGTGTGTGAGAGAGAGAGAGAGAGAGAGAGAGAGAGAGAGAGAGAGAGATTCCAGTTTCGAGCATAGGGTTTTCGTGCCTGGGCAAGGAAAATTTGGGAGAGGGGGAACGGGGGGAATTGAATTTGGGATGAACGACTCGTTTCATTATTTGTGTGTGTGCAGTCCTGAATATGGACGACACCCATAATTTTTATTTCTACACATCACATATTACATTTATTTTTATTTATTTTTTGGTTTTATTTTTTCTAAACTAATTGATTTCTTCTACTTTTTATTCATACACTATATATTTAGTAAGAAAAAAAATATATAATGTGTAGTGTAGTGTAGTGTGAGGATGATGAGTAGAATTTTTCAAAATATTGGAAATGGTGGGAATTCATTTTTTGGGTCATATCAAGTCATGAATATTCGATTATATGGATTAACTCAAATTCGATCGGTTAAGTTAAAGGGAAATGCTAAGTGTCTCGATAGTGGGTCTCGATAATGGGTCTCAACACTTTTTTTTTTTACTGGCTAATTAAGAAAATATTTTTTAATGATATAAATTTTTTTAGCAATCTCTCAATTTTATTTCACAATTTTGAGATGTTCTATTTGGTATAATTCTTGTTGGAGAATGAGAGTGGGGTGTAATCAAGATAAAATTTGCATACGCTTTTTTTTTTTTTTTTTTTTAAAGAGATGAATATGAATGTGTGTTAGACTTTTTGGCCACAACTTGTAAAATAAATTAAGGCCTTGTTTAGTTACACAATTTAAATGAGATGAGACAATATATTTTGAATAATAGTGAGATTTTTGAATTAAGATGAAATGAAATGGTTTATAAAAAAAATTTGTGTTTAAATAGTAAGATGAGATGGGATAATTTTTACTTTTTAAGATTTGATAAAGGAGTAGGTCTCACCAATGATTGAAATTCATTTAATAATTATTAGACAATAGTTATGAATATATTAATAAAAAGTAATATTCATTATTAATTGAAAAATCTATAAACAAATTTAAGTCTCAACTTATATTTTTTTATTGTTGGCCGAAATTACACTATATTCCCAAAAATTAAAATTTATTTGTTAAAATATATTATTCTAATTTTGACCTATTTATTTTTCTATATATGGCAAATTCGAATTTTTTTATTCTAATTATAAATTAGAATAATTTTGATTGTTGTAATAGATAATTATATGTATTAAAAGTGTGGTAGACTTTTTTTTCCCAATTTATTAGTTTCGAATTTCCTAATAAAATCCAAACTGCCGAACTATTCAATACTCCCAAAAATATGAATTTATTTGTGAAAATATATTATTCTAATTATAACTTACTGATTATTCTATATATTAGGAAAATCGAAATATTTGTGCCGTAATTATGTATTCTAATAAAATTAAATATTCTAATATAAAATTATATTTATTCAAAAACTTGAATGCCTTTTTTTCCTCCAACATTTCACCCATTACCAGTAAAATGATGGGTTTCGACAAGGAGGAATGGACATAAATAGAGAGGAAGATAATTAGAAATAAGAAAAAGTTTTGTATTATGCCGTTTGGATAGACATGAAACACGCCTTACAACTTAAATAAGAAAGTTTGTATCTCATTTGGACATCCAAATTAGGCCTAAAGATCTCAATTGGTAGATAAAAAGAAGTGTATCTCTGTGAATTTAAATAAATAGTGAATTGCATTGATATTAGAACTATAATGAAATAAAACTAGTCGATAAGTTGTTCGAGATGGTCTCGTTTCAACTTCAATTTAGCTTGATTCATTTATTAAATATATTGTTTGCGAATACAAAATTATGATTATTGATTGATTATTAAACGATATATCTAACGTTCATATCAAATTATATTTTTTTGTAAATTCACTTTGATAAAATCTTTTTGTATATTTAGATTTATTTTTTCCTAAAAATAATCTCTACTTGAATTTCCTATCCTTCCTTTGGAATAGGATAATCCATCAATTGAACAGGACTTATACCCTTTTTGGACTCGGATAATCCGAATAACAAACAGAACTTTGGAACCCAAACACGGCAGAAACCCTAATCTGCCCCCCTATATAAACTCCCTCAAACCAAAACCCTCCTTGCCCAGAGAGATACGGAGAGTAGTGAGAGAGCCCAAGCAAAAATGCAGATATTCGTTAAAACCCTGACGGGGAAGACCATCACCCTCGAGGTCGAGTCCAGCGATACAATCGACAATGTTAAGGCCAAGATTCAGGACAAGGAAGGTACGGTACTCTTTCATTTTGATTTCTAAGGAATCAATTTGGTTCGCATCGGATGGGATGATCCCTTTTTTATTGGGCGGTAGGCTGTAATGTGACGGGTTGAAATTTTTAGGTATTCCCCCGGACCAGCAGAGGCTGATCTTTGCAGGAAAGCAGCTTGAGGATGGCCGTACGCTCGCGGATTACAACATCCAGAAAGGTTAGTGCTTTAAAATTGTGATTTATTTGGTGGATTATTTTTTTTCTTCTGTAAATTATTTCTTTATCCATTTCTCGCGCGAGTGATTAGTTCGAGGCTTTATTTGGTGGGATGGAAAAACAGATGGAAAGTGGAAGAAAATGTATTTTGATTGTTGTATCATATGGTTTTAAAGTATCGATTGAACAATGCCTAATTGGACTATCTAACGTTTCAGAGTATCAATAGGACGACGCGTAATTGGGCTATGTAATACAATACTAGAAGAAGATACGCATAGATTTTGAAATCAGACATCCGTTTCTCCTTATATTTAACCTGAAAACGAGTGAAAGTGAATTAAAACTATAATATAATGGTTCAGGTTTTTCTGTTGAAACTCCAGTTTGGATGTTGATATAATCGAGGAGTTGGTGTATAGGATGTTGACATAACTGAAGAAATGGTGTATTTGATCTCTCTCTCTCTCTCTCAATTTTTTAGAAGTTCCTATGAGATTTCCACTGTTAAGTGAGTTCTTAGCATCTAGGTTCTCTGAGCTTCCGACTGAGATAAAGGTTAATATTGAAAATGACCACGAATATTTGGTTACTTTCCTACTAACTGTAGTGTGTAAGAATTTAGTCGTGGTTGACTTTTTAATATTGGGTTTTTGACTTATCAGAAAATGTTTTAATAGTGGGTTTGGACTTCATTTGTAATTTGATGTTGATGAAAATGATCTTGTGCAGAGTCAACCCTTCATCTTGTTCTGAGGCTTCGTGGCGGAATTATTGAGCCATCTCTGATGGCATTGGCCAGAAAATACAACCAAGAAAAAATGATTTGCCGCAAGTACGTTTTCTACCAGTGGTGATCATAAGTCAAGTTTGATTAAGCTTTAGTTTTTTGTAATCACAATTTTTGTGGATTTCTTTCTTTTTGAAACTTGCTGATCTAACTGTTAACATGCCAAAATTAATGATCAACCTTTTAATAATAAAACCCTGGCACTCTTTGGCTTAAGCCTTGATTGATGAATTACATGTTTCAGATAAAAAGTTTGATTCAGTTTTTAAAACTTGTCTAGGTAAACTACCTTGTTAATTCTTGACCTTGTTAATAAATACCACTTTTTCATCAAAAATATGGTTGAGACCAAGTTCTCAAAAAATTAATTTTCAATGGTTATCGAGCTATGTGGTGGAATTGACTATATAATATTATGCCTATGGTTGTTAATGCTTCTTGACATTGTCAACGGCATGCCATTTTACTTTTTTATTCTCGAGTGTTGTGACAACATAATTGATCTTTTAGAGGCTTTTATGCATTATTTGTCATTATATTTGATTATGGTTGTCATTAGATGCACACAATTGATTGACTCAATTTATATTTGAACACTTGGTTAATTTTATGCTTTTATCTCATCTGCTGTACCCTCAATGGTCTCCTTACCCTGGGTTCTGGACTTTGATAGGTGTATTGTGCCTTTTCGATTGAGTGACACTTTAGCTGCTTTAGGCTAATTTAATACTGATGAAAGCATGCTTTAGCTTAAGGCGCTGGGGCCGAAGAGCTTCTCTTACAAAAAAGCAAAGTGCATTACAACAGTTCAATTTTTGTGTGAGCTTAAAGCACAAAAATGCACACTTTTGTCATTTTTTTGGTAAACAAATATAAAATATCAGCTCATGGCTTAGAAAATTCTGTAAAGTGTTCTTAAGTATTTAGTTGATATTGAAGATCATTTACCTTCCATGGCACCGCATGTTGTCATATGATGTATATGCTTTGAACCCACTATAATAGTCAAAGTTGGCTTTCTAGGTGGATTGATATCCGATAGCATATAAGTCTATAACCTACAATTTGTGAGCTCTTTTGGTCATGGTCTTTTCTGTATAAATATGATTCAACCCTGTACTTCAATTTCTTTATGGTTATCAAATATCATAGATGTGTATATTTAGTAAAGTTGAAGAGAATTATGTAAACTGTTATGTTTAAATTTTATGTAATTAGATGATTACTTGAGTGCCATGTCCATCAATAAATTCCTTGATTACTTTTGTAAATAACTTGACCTGTTGCATAATACTTTAGTAAATTGTGTTAATCCGCTAAACATGTTACCATCTTGCTTTTAAACATATTTTATTACTTTTTTATGGATCTTTGTTGCTGTTATAGATCATTTTTAAAATATGCGATTTACTTAAATCAGGTGTGCTTGCACTTAATGCTTTGCGCCTGGTCTCTAGAAGGTGTTTGTACTTAATGTGCCTAGCAGTTTTACCAATGCTGGGCTTTTATTCATTGTTATTCAACATGGTATTTCAACTAAGGCAATGAAAGACTTGTATCTGTCAGGCTTTGTTCTTGTTAGATAGTAATGGACTCGCTCTATGCTAGTTAATATTGGGCTTGTAAACCGTTTAGTAGTTTCTGTAAACCTGATAAGTAGATGGTTAGTTTGTCAAGCAGCTGATTGGGGTTTTTTCTTACATAAATACGATTATAGTATGTAGTATGACGTTGTAGTTTGTATTTCGAATAGCCTTTTGAAGACAAATTTTCACCATTGTTTCATACGTCTTATCTGTTTTCTCTCTATTACAGAATTTCATTACGAACAGCCACCAAGTTAGGGAGTAACTTCACAATAGGGCAATATTTTCCTGAACCTCTAGAAATTTTTGGATGCTACGAGTCTTTTTAAAGGTGTCTTATCAAGAGCAAGAAATATCCCTAATTTTCCTTTTCTATGTTGCATAGCTTTTAAATAGAAATTACTGATTATATTTGTTAGTTTGATGTTGCGCCTGATGACAAATTACTGTAGAGATATTTCTTGTTTATATGCTGCTGATTCTATTGTGCATTTTGTTCGAAATATTAATATCCCTTTTGCTTGATACAGATGTTATGCACGCCTGCACCCACGTGCTGTCAACTGCAGGAAAAAGAAGTGTGGACACAGCAACCAGGTATTGATGGTTTTCATTTGCTCTCTTTTCTCGCTCTCTCTCGCTCTCCTTTTTTTAGACTGAAATGTTCCATCTACTTGAACTGCAGCTGAGGCCGAAGAAGAAGATCAAGTAGATTACTGAATGCGAGGAAGAATTGCTATTCATTGTCTTTGGTCAATGGATCTCTTATATGAAGCTAGCTTGGTAGCATCGAACAGTTTGCTAGCAACTCCTAGAAATCAGACATCTAGCAATGTTACTTGATATGATTTTCTACTTTGACATTGAGCTATTCATTTTTTATGAGTTGAAATTAAAACCTATTGCTTTGCTAGTTATGTGTGGGGCTGCTGCCTTTGTTTTTGTCTTTTTCCTCTTCAATTTTGAGACGTTGGAATGAAGCCTTATTTAGAATGTGAAATGACGCATTTTATTTCTAAGCCTCTAAGGGCTCCGGGGTGTAAGTTCAAACCGGTCCAGACTAGACCGGACCCGTTTTGAATCGGTCCGGTCCGGGACCGGTTCTTAAAATGTAAAAATTGGTCTGATTTTTGTTTTAGGATTTTTCGGATCGGATCAGACCGGACCGATTGATAAAAAAATATATAAAAAATAATATTTGTATTATTATATATATAAGTTTTATACAAAATATTATATATATATATATTAATATATATATAAATTTTATATATTATGTATATTTATAAATTTTTATGTGAAATTTTTATATATAATTATATATATTCATATATGAAATAATTTCTTATTATAATTTATAAATTATTACATAAAATGTTAATTCTAAATCACTAAAAGTTTATAACTAATACTAATATTAAATATATAGTTTATAACTAATACTAATATATAACTTATAATAAAAGTATAAAATAGTATTTTTTAAATCAGTTTTTTTTTAAACAAATTTTTAATGATAAATTGTAAAATTTACATTTTAAAAAAATTAAAAAATCGGACAGGATTGGATCGGAAATCGGTAAAATCGGAAGTACCGGTTTAGGAGGGTAATCGGTGTATAATTGATTTTGAAAAATATAAAATCGGTACATACTGGTTCGGTCTTAGATTTTGTCTAAAACCGGATCGGACCAGACCGGTTACACCCCTACTCCTAACCAATTCTTTCTCGAAAAATTCGTGTATTACTTGTAACAGTAATCTTTACTACTAGTTTTCATGATTTGTATATAGATTTAGAGCTTGCAAGTCTACTTAATTTTCAAAAAAGTGACCAAATTTGGGATTTAAATTAAAAAAAAAAAAATTTTTTTTAGTAGCGAATCTAGCATTACCTTTTTTTTTTTTTTGTTTTAAAGGAAGTGTGCTCAGCTGTATTTAACATTACTAGGTGTTATATCTATTGTAGCATTCAAGATCTATGGTAGCATTCAAGGGGTTTTTTAAGCCTCCACTTGACTTTTTCTCCCCCCGAGTAGTATCAACCAATGGAATATATAACTGTTTATTTTTCTTTTTCGTCGGAATAAGAATGCCATGAATGTAAGCAGTGGTGTGGGAAGAATATGGGAGTCATATTGTGAAAACCAAGGAAGCCGGGTGAGCAGTAGTAACAAGTGATTGTTGAACTTAGAGGGTTCGATAACTTGCATTTCAAACTTGTATTCTTACCAAGGCCAAAGGCTGAAGATATTATCCTTCCTGGCAAATGTAATCTTGATTTTATTCTTCATTCTTCAGACCACTATAATGGAGCACTGTCTTGAATTCCTCGGACAACTATAGTGTCTATGTATGGTTTGAATGATGAAAAATAAAAGAATAGAAATACACCTCTTAGGCTGAATTTAGATGTTGAGCTGAGTTGAGTTAAGTTGAGTTGATTTTTATTAATAGTAATAAGTTAATATGGTTGAGTGAGTTTTGTGGAACCTATTTAAGATAAGTTTAAAATATGTTTAGATGTTAGAATGAGTTTAAATATATTTATGAAAAGTTATAAAATTATTAGGACCCACCATAAATATGTATTATTTATTGACATTATTGTCTCCACACAGTGCGCTGAACTTGCAAAAAAAAAAAAAAAGTTTTGTACACTTCATTCTGGCGCAAAGATTAAGGAAACAAATGTCATATTTTGGGTTTGAGTTGTGGGGCCCAACAATACGTCAATGAGTAATGTACATGAAATGCATTGTCCAGCCGATGCCAATTATCAGCTCATGTCTGAGGAACCATAAAGTCTATTTCAGTAGTTTTTGGCACTATTTACGTGGGGCCTAATCAACGAGTAAGTTAAACTGGACTCATTTGTATGCTTGGATGTCCAAAACAGCTTAAAAGTGAAGTGCATTCAGCTGTTTTGTTCATCCAAACGGAGCCTTAAATTATACAACCTGTTTGTTTGTACTACATTCAATTTTAGTTGTGTAACCCAAATATAATATATAATAATATAAAATATGGTTCAATGAATGCTAATTAATTTATTAATTTATAGTAATTAGGTGGTGTTGTTATGGTAAAGAATAAGAAAGTATAAAAAAAAAAATGTCACAAGCCACCGCAAGACATCCCAACCTCTTTGTTTCTCCACTCAAGCCTCATGTTTTCTCCTTTCCATCTCTCTCTCTCTCTCTCTAGATCGGAGCAAAACCAAGCTTCGTCTGTCAGCCCTTTATCTGCTTCATCCAACAATGGCTTCATACCATAATTCATTGAAGTTGGCTCTTCTCCTCTCATGCTCCCTCATGATTGTCCTCGACCTTTTCTGTATTCCAGTCCATGCCCTTAACATCGGCCTTCAAGTTGCAGGTTCCGCTGTCTCTGTGGTTTGTTCTTATTCCTTGCTATCTTTTCTACTCCATTTTATTGTACAATTTCTAGCTTCTTTTCCCTTTTCGCATTCTTGTCTTCTGATGCTTCAAAATTATTTCATAATCTTCCCCAACTTCGTCAATATTTGTTGGTAGAGTAAAGAATGCAGCAGGAAATGCGAGTCACACTTCTGTACAGGTATATCTATCTATCTATCTATATATATATACATAGTATATCCTTCTTGTGGCTTTACTTATGACTACCTCTCTATATTCTTGAACCGAGATTAATTAGCTAGGTCTCAGTTTCTTTGTTGTTAAGGTGCTAATTTAGTACTGTTGTTGTTGTTGGTTTTTTTTTTTTTTTGTAACCAATATATATATATATATATAGTTCCTCCATTTTTAAGATACGGAAAGTACTGTGGGCTGTTATACAGTGGATGCCCTGGGGAGAAGCCTTGTGATGGACTCGACGCTTGTTGCATGATGCATGATCATTGTGTGGTTGCTAAAAACCGTAAGTTCATCCACCATATATATATGAATTCATATGCATGACCTTTATGATTATTTCAAGAGCATCACATGGGATTCATATGCATTGACAGTATGATCTGGTTTATCATGTTTGAAAAGTTATTGTTTGTGTCGTGTCAGTATGAGAGAGAGAGAGAGAGAGAGAGAGAGAGATTCATTAGGATGGTTGGCTTTTTTCTATATATATATATATATAATAGTACTACTTTAGGTTAGAGATGGAGACGTATTGGGAAACAAAAGTGTTGTGTGGTGTCGCCGTCGGTGGTGTGCTTTTTTTTTTTTTTTGATGAGTAATCTTGGTGGTGTGCTATGGACTAATCTTGGAGAAAACAAAAAAATAAAAAATGAAAAGAAAATTGAGGTGGGTATGGGATAATCTTTCATTAATTTATATAATATATATAAGTTTGTTTATTGACACACCAAACACATCACTGATATGTATTTCCATCACATCATTTATCATATAAAAGTGGTGTTGTTTTGATTTTGATCTTTTATTAATGAAATGGATCCCATAATACACACTGACTTGTAAGTGATAGAAATCTTTATTAAAAGTGTCATAGGGATGCATAATATATATAGATATAATAAATTATAATTTGTTCCAAGTTGAAGTACAAATTACTTATAATTAAAAAAGCGTGTTGGGCTTGAGATGAAATGGTATGAAGGATTTGATATGAAATGATATGGTGATGGTGTTGTTGGGCAGAGGGCTATCTAAGCGAAGAGTGCAGCCAAAACCTCCTCAACTGTATGGCTAAATTCAAAAACTCAAAGGTCCATACGTTCAAGGGGAACAAATGCCACGTTGATGAGGTGGTTGATGTTATTTCTGCTGTCATGAAAGCTGCATTACTTGCTGGAAGATATCTTCACAAGCCTTGAGAGTGATTTGAAATCTCCTTCCTCTGCTTCTCTCTCTCTCTCTCTCTCCCCTGGGCTTTTGAATCATCTGTGCAGGATTCACCTTTTTATTCTTTATACAAATTCATCTGTTTATCCAGAGTGAGAAAATAATGTGCAACAGGATGAGTTGTGTACTCAATTTTATATTTCTAACATGTCACGTGTGGTTTTTACAAACATCTCACCTTGTCTGAAAAATGTTCTGGATCATCCTCTGGGGAGACTCACGAGCTGCATTTTCTAACTGCACCAACTCGCCTGAACTAAGTCGCCAACCTAGAGCTCCCAAATTTTCCTCTGCTTGTTTTACTGTCTTAATCCCAGGTATTGGAATAGTGCCCTTGCAAATGCACCAGTTTATAGCGACCTGGAAAAAACATTTTGTCTTACATTTAAGTGAAAATAGACTCGCCATCTTGGAATAGATTAGCATTAAGAATTATAAATATTACAAGTAGGAGAGACGAGAATAATCCTATTAATGCATGACTAGCAAGTTGGGGACAAGAATTGTTATATTGCACTAGCGTCCATCTGGAATCAAGTGACAAATTTGTGTGGGTGTGCCCGTGCATGCATGAACAAATTGTATAATAGTGGACTTTTTGACACTTTCTCTACTCCAAAACATAAAAGACAAAATGATCTAAGACTTCAAGGGTTCTATGTAGTGAAACATGAAAGATAAAATACCTAGGGAATATGGAAAAAAGACAAGCTACTAGATAAAAGGTATAGAGACTAATATAGCCCGTTTGGATTCATCTCATCTCATCTAATCTAATTTCAACTAAAAATCTCATTACTATTCACAAACTATCTCAACTCATCTCATATCTAAATCCAAACGGGCCCTAAAGTTAAAAGAGCAGTTTCCTGATTTTTATTTGCACCCCTTAATTTGTTTTGGTATATTCTCCATTTACATTTCATCCACCTGAAGATTTTTTGGCATAGCATTAGTGCTAATCTCATCAACAAAGCAAAATTACATCCCAAATCTTGCTTCATTCATGTGATGAAATCATTTTTCACACCAATATGCATGCTAAAAGATAAGGTTTTCATTGTGGATGTTTTCATTCAGAGTAATCATGATTGTCATTTCCAAAGTCAAGCCCAATGTTGAAATATGAGCAATCAAAGTCTCGTAAAGGCTCCTTTGCAATATGAAATTTCTCCAAGAAATTAAAATAATTACTTGTGATACGGTTTTGCGCCTCCTTTGTGCAATTTCTCTAAGTGAACTTAACAAAGGCTCCAATCCTGGAAGAATTTGCCTGAAGAGCAAGGCCCTACAAAATGATGAGATAACCTAAGCAAAGAGTTATATGCATTGCATTGAGATAGCATAAATGTAATCCTATTTACCGAGGTCCGCGTGGAAGTTTAGTGGGTGTATATTTCCCAGTAAGCATTCCAAGCCCTAGTGGACTATAAGCAATCAAGCGGATGCCCAGGGAATCACATATCTTCTTGATTTCCAATTGATCTTGTCCCATGCTTAGCAAAGAAAATTGCACCTGGAATTGTTGTGTTGTAGAATATAAGACAACAGTTTCAGTATAAATCCATAGAGTCTATCTACCATAAGCAGTAAAAAACTATAAATGCATAATACACTTCATATTCACTTCCAGGAACATAAAAATATATTCAAGTTGATTTGCTGTAAAAAGTAAATTGAGGTGTTCGGTATGTTGAGTGATAAAAATGATAGACATATGGCAGTAACCATGTTATAGGAACTATAAAGAAGCTTGGCCAACATATCCAGCAGAATATACCACTAGCCTTGATACAAGTGCATAAAGATATTACCTGAGCAGAGCATAAGGGGACTCCCCTGGCTTTCAGGTAATCATGTATCTTTAGAAGCTGCTTTGGTCCATAGTTGCTCACACCAACTGCTTGAACTAAACCCTGCATGATACGATGTTTTGAGTATCACTATTTGCATTATGACTTAGTGTACTAACTTTGAAAGGTTGACTCTATTTGAGAAATCAAATTAACAACTATGCTTCCTCTTCAAACAAATTGATCAAATATTCCTGGGGAGAAAATGATACAGGAAAACATGGGAATTAGGAAGAAACAAAGGGAAAAAATAAAGGATTAGGAAGTTAAGAATGTCAAAATGTCAAATAATGCATTGAAAAGATCTGACTTCATGCAATTCCCAAAAACCTCAGATGTTTTGATGCTTTGGAACACGTCAAAACGCCTAGAAAAAAAATGAATTCTCTGAATCTTTTCTAAAAAATAGGATGCTTTATGTTTGTCTAAAGTTCCCATGACAAGAATGTTATCTATTTGTAAGTTCGATAATACATTGATGCATGTTTCTCTGTGTTAGTTCAACCTGATCATAGAAGCTACAATAGCAAGATTGGATAAAATTTTTAAGTCAGTATTCCAAAATGACACAGTATATTGTTTATTGAAATAGCTTCCACTCTTATATAAACAATGGTAACCTTCTCGTACATTGCCACTAAACCATCCCAAAGAACTAACTCCTGCAAAGGAGCATAATTTGCAGTTGACCAGTGCAACTGTCCTATTCCAATTTGTTTGATCTGCATCCGATCTAAAGAGGCCCTGAAAATAGTTCATCAAAATTTATTATCATAAGCTAGTAGAGCAATTTACATTCATTGTTGTCCACTCTAGGGGAAAATAGCTAAAAGGACAAGATATAATCAATAGAACAGCAAAAAGTAGTATTACTTGCAAGCATTCACGAACTGCTGTGATGTTAAGCGCCATGGATATGCCGCAAACTTGGTAGCAATCACAATGTCATCCTGCACCCGCTTTTTCCCTGAGTGTACATATATACAAACACTAAAACAACTAGTACCTCCATAGATATTAAAGATAAACCAAAGACTTATCCTGCAACACCAACACAATTTTTCCTCCCCGTTATGGAACGATCTTAATTATTTGATTGTCAGATTAAATTATCTGTGCAATGTTGCAGACTGCATTCTGATCACTAACCATCAGTAGAGGATCTACTGTTATGCAAGGCTGCATTCAAATGAATACATCCTTTTTCTGAACATTCAGTTAAATCTAGATTAATTTTCCCATCTTATTTCAGTAATGGGTACAAGATTGGTCATTGCTCTAGCAATTAGACCTAACATCAATCGACCTCATGATAAACCCGCACCATTACTGCCAAGTTTTTATTAGCAGGTTTAGTTATCATGTTTTGATTATTTCACATATTACAATTCGATTCGTTTGTATTAGTGGGAAACAGGTCCAATGAAATCCCCACAATACTGCTGTTTGGAAGACAAAAGAAGTTGAAGGAGGGAATTGAATAGAACAGCTCCTCTTCAGGGGGGAATACCTCGTGCCCTCATTAGAATGATGGAAAATTGAATTCTCACCTCAAATAACAGCTGACTGTGAAATTACATGCATGTTTCTTTCCTTTTCACAAATACACTGGAAAAAGCACATCTCAATCCTTTCTATTCGATGAGATTACAACTTAATTTATTCTTTCCTTCACATTCCTTTGTAAACATCTTTTCCATCTTGTGTCGGTTATTAGGTAATCTGAGCATCGACAACAAGCAGAAGCAATGTGACAGTAATTGAAACTTCAATGAAAAGGACCATCTTTACCGCTTGGGCGACTTAAAACTTTTAAACACACACTTGTGTCTAGAAACCATTCATTAATGAGTTTTGTAGCACCTGTAAACTAGTTGAAGTCCAATGTTCCTTAATTGACTAAATATGCAGTTAATAAAACTTGAAAAGGCAAACTGACCCTGAAGCTCCCTGATGAACTTCCCAAGAAGCTTTTCACTCTGCCCATTCAACTTGCCAGTCCCATAAGAATCAGCTGTATCAAAGAGATTGATACCGTTATCCACTGCCAAGTTAAAAGTTTGTTGAAGCTCAGTGTCCATTGATTCCTGGTACCCCCATAGAAGCTGGTTGCCCCATGCCCACGTTCCAAACCCCATTGGAGATATGCTCATTGGGCCAATCTTCACCTGTCAATATCAATGAACATATCCTCCTTAAATTCAAATACACAAACAAACCAATTAGAGGAACGTTCAACGATATACCTTTTCCCATGGCCAATAGGATGGGAGTTTAAGGGGCTTAAAGGGTGAGGAAGGAAGGGAAATCTCATTTCGAGGGCTGAAAGGGCTAAAATATGCTGTGGGTGTTGAGCTAAAGAAAGCCATTGCTTGTGTCTTCCTTCCCAGTCACTGGTGGGAGTTGGCGAGGCAGTCGAAACAGCAGCGGTTTATGTGGCGTGGATTTGGTCTTGGACTCTTCTAAGTGGATGGTTTGATCTGGATAGGACGCCTTTGTCTAAATAAAAAATAAAAGGTAATAAATTCAATGCTGAGGTTTACACAGTAAGATAAAATGAGATAAGATAATTTTAGATGAAAGTTAAAAATTAAATAAAATATTATTTTTTAATATTATTATTATTTTAAGATTTGAAAAAATTAAATTATTTATTATATTTTATGTGAAAAATTAAAAAAATTAAAATGATAAAATAAAATAAATTGGAGTGATTCTTGAATCCAAATTGAGGCCCTTTTTGTCTATTGGTTTGTTTGGTCATACATGACTAACTCCTGTTAAAATATAATGAGTAATGCTAGATAAAACTGTGGTTGTATAAATACTGTGTATTCTTTTTGAAAAAGAGCGTGATCAATTCTTAAAAAATTAATCTTTCCATGTGTATCATATATTTACTTTTTTTAAAAGAAGTGCGTATACTCTATAATTGTAAATATTATTTTTTAAATATAATATATATAATTAAATTAATACTATTAAAATATAACATATATAATTAAATTAATTTATTTTCATTAGTTTAGACTTTTTAAATAAATGACGATTTAACACTTTATTCGCGCATTTTTTCCGTATGATAATTCCAATAAAAGAGCTAAGCTTGTAAAATACAAAAATATCAAAATGTCTCTATATTTAGGCTATTGTTATCCTAAGTCGACCGGTGCTTCAAATATTGGGATTGGAGCATACTTTTCCTAACAATGAAGAATTATATTTCAACTTATGCCAAAAGTGATAGACTATTTGAATGTTAGAAAATTAGTAGGTAGTCTTGGAGCATAGATGACAAGATATTTCCAACTAAAGTTTTGAATACCGTATCGGAAGTTGTACCTGTCAAGGCACTGAAACGAAATATTTCGATACTGATACCATTTCGTGTACCGTTTTAAGATAATCGATATATGAATAAATTATATATATATAAAAACATATATATAAATTATATTTCAAAATAATAGTCTATATATGAATAAATTATATATAAATATATATAAATTATAAATAACTTAATCTGAATTGAGAGTAAAAAAAATGAGTTTATAGTTTAAAAAAATAAAAAAATAAAAAATTTAAAAGTTAAAATATTGGTCGGTATATGTCGAAATACAAGCCAGTATAAGTCGAAATATCGGCCAGTACGACTAGTATTTGAGCCAATATAAAATATATGTAATATCTATATTAGATCAATGATCGATACGACATATACCGACCGTACCGGCCAGAACAATACGGTATTTAAAACAATATTTCCAAGACATCATTACATTAAAACTTTTAATGTAAATATTATTAATGATAAGACATTCTACTATAGAATAAGAGTATTTTGTATCCGTACTTCAAGACTACTTAATACACTACAAGAAAAACCGTATATACCGGCGATTTTTATATTGCTGGAAATTAAATCGCTGCGATTGATTCTTATTTGCAGCGATTTTATAATCGCCGCAGGTTTTAAACACCGCATCCTGCTAAATGTTCAGGACTTAACTTATGTCTTTTTTTGCAGCGATTTATTATGTATATAGCAGCGAATTTTTTCGCGGGGGGGATAGCCAGCGATTATAAAATCGCCGCAGAAAATATCGGCACCATTTAATATCAATATCGTCGAATACAAACTCGCCGCAATTGAAGCCCATGGGCGCCAAATGCACGAAGTGCCTTTTATTTTCCCCCCAAGTTTATTTCTCCACATGTCTGCCCACTTCGACGCGCGAGAACTCTTCTGCACTAAGACCCATTGCACCAAAAGACTCCATTTTCAAACCCAAAAGCTCCGACATCTCCAGTGTTCTATCATGGCATCAACTCCCCCATCGTGAGCTTTTGACCCATTATTCGAGTCTCATTTCCCCACACTGGCCTTCTCCCTTCCGTCGAAAGTTCGAAGAGATTGTAGACCCCCAAATCCCACAATCGACTACCCTAGTGTTCTCCATTGCTCCTATTCTCTCTCTTGAGGAAGCTAGGTCCTACGTTTGTGGCTCCCCTTACAAATTTCAAATCCGTGCCTCGTGGAGACATAGAAGTTCATATTGAATTTTCAAGAATAATCGAGTGGTGGCTCCAGGTATCTCTTGCTGCCATTGCATTTATCTTCCCCCCTCCACATTTAATCGCGGTTGCATTACGAATTTGTTGTCGTCTTTAGATCTTTTCATGATTTTTCCTTCTGTGAAACTGATGTGCATGCTCCTCTGTTTATTTTGCTGTTTAATGTTGTGTATGATCTGCCTCGTGTGTTTGAGCTGCTGTATCAGTTGTGGGCATTAGATAATTTTAATTCACCAATTTTTTTTTTTTTTGGCTTATCAGAAGCTTTTCTTGTAGAATTTATGGCTCAGTTTTTGGCTTATCAGAATGTTTTTCTGCTAGAATTTATGGCCCAGTTTTTGTTACCGTATTTAGTGTAAGTTAGTGATATCTTATAATGCTTGAAGAAAGTGCTGCCATTTTTCCTATAGTATATGAATTTCTGAAGTTGTTGCACAATGTAGGGGATTTCTACACACTACCATAGCTCATTTCTTTAGATCACGTCTGCTTATATAACTTACTAATGACAAGGATTAAAAAAAAGACAGTATTTGGTGAATTAAATACTGCTACCTTATGAAAAGGTCTACTTATGAAGATGTGCTAAAAGTCCTAATATATAATTATAGGACACATTTCTGTTCACGTCTATATCATTTTTTTTTTCATTTCAGAATTAGACTTATATATATATATCAAGCCATTTAGAGAATATATATGGTCTTAGCTAGTTATTTCATTTAGAGAAGCAGATCAACAGTGGGGTCATTTCTCACTCGAGTTCTTTACCAGCTTTAGGAGCTTACTGTCTGCCTTTTCTGATTTATGGCAGTCATTTACGTCTGCTTTTTGCAGATGTAATGTGTACCAAAAAGATATGAAGGATTCACTTCATCAGCTTTAAGGTTACCAATGTTTGCCACAGTATTGATCGTGTATTATCATAGAGTTTGGTGCCCAGGTTGGCAATCAATGGAACTTATGTTGGTACTCAAGTTAGTAACCAATGGAACTTACCCTTGTCTAGAATATATACCCATATATGTAATCATTGAAAAACTAACATGAATAGACTAGTAAGGATACCTCACTTGCCAGTGGATTTATAATATTCCACTTAAAAGTTTCAATATTCTAACTTGTACGGCGTGTTTAGCAATGCATGCAATCATTTTTCACTATCCAATCCGGCTTTCTTTAATTTTTCAAATGCTTGTATAGCCTCTGCATCAAAACCACCTGCAAACTGAAGATTCTGGTGGTTAATAAGATAGATATTGATGGGTGCCATTCATTTTTTGGAGTCCGTTGTACCTGGTGTACTCGATATGCATATCGAACTGGTGGTAACTTAAGATTCTCTTCACATGACTTGACATCAGCCTGCAGCGAGTTAGCTATCCTTTTCATGTATTCCCTGGCGAGCTTCAGTGAACTTAGTTTCATCTGCTAATAGTAAAAAGAGTTAGGGTTTGCATTTATTATGATTGTTGGTTTTGGTGGAAGTGGAGTTATCTCGGCAATATGAACTGATGGCCGATCTGGAAACCCTAGTGTAGATTATTGAAATGAATACATAGAAAAGACTCGATGGATTGCTGGCCGTTTAAGTAATCCTAGCTTGATTACTTATCAAAATAAAAAAAAAAAGTAATCCTAGATTGATCATTTAGCTATGAAGTTTAGGCAGCTTTTGACACTAGGCAGTTTACTTGTTAGGCAGGTAGCTAAAAGTTAAGACTAGGGTGCACAACCATACTTACAGCTTTATGATATCTTGAGCGGTTTTCAATTTCTCCAATCATGTTCTAAATAAAATTTCATTTTACGAATAAAATTCCCCTTTTATCCAATCTTTTCCATTTATTTGCTGGGAAATGTTTATCTTTTATTCCTTTTAAAACTGCTCAATAGCAGATCCTCCCTTTTTTTGCCATTCTCATCTTGATTCTACTTTTATTATCCTTCCAAAAACTATTACTATCTAGAGCTACTGGTTATCTATTTATTACGGCAATAATATATGGACATAGTCTACGGTTACTTGGTCTAGAAGCAGTAGGAAGTAAAGTGATAATAACTGAAAAAAATTTCCTGTCTCGATTCTAATATGACTTGCATTATGTTGATCTATTATTCAATTCATTATCCTTATGCACTGCATTTTATCTCTAACCTGTGCCTTCTTGTAAATAACATCTCTATAACATGTACCTTCAGCTTACTCGTCACTTATACATCCCTCTCCTCGTTGTCCATGTCAAGCATATTTGGGGGATCCGATTAGATACCATTAAGTTGTGTTCATTCCCTCGGTTATTGTTATAGAAAATTTTAGCAGCCTATCTCTCTGAAATATGCAAAATCAGTTCCTACATAGCTTGGTGTAATAAATTCCCTTATCTATAAATTATACGAGAATAAGATTATACCAGTGTTATCTTCAACCTGGTTTAGACCCAAGCTGTCTCACCTTAGAACCAGTGTTATTTTCAAAGCTTGTGGTTGTTGTATTACCAACTATATATTCCAATCCTTTATACATAAATCGCTGCCAACTTTATTTCTTATAATGTCCATGGAAGCATTCTCTATTATCTTTGACTGCTGCTGCCATTATATTAAAAAGCATTATATTATGGAGTTATTACAAATGGCCGCATCTATTAGAAACATAGTTTTGTCTTTGACTTCGTTGAAGTACTTGACAGTACATGCAGTGCCCTTGTATAAGAGTTGGGAGTGATCATTTGTCATTTGGCAAACGGCTAGTGTCATATATATATTTATATATATATGAGTACATATATTATATTGAGATTATTATGAACTCTTGCCCTGCAGATCTGTCTAGTAAATACATTTCATTGTTGCACTTGCCATGGAAATCTGTTAAACTATAACAGCATAATATATATTTACTATTACTCAAGTTTTTCCCTTCCCTTTTATATATTTATATATATATGAGTACATATATTATATTGAGTATAAAATGAACTCTTGCCCTGCAGATCTGTCTAGTAAATACATTTCATTGTTGCACTTGCCATGGAAATCTGTTAAACTATAACAGCATAATATATATGACTATTACTCAAGTTTTTCCCTTCCCTTTTATATATGTATATATATGATAATTCACTTCCATTCATTAAGAATGATTACGAGATTTGACCCATATATATTACTTATTCACATGAGTAGATCAGAGGGAGAGCTAGGGATGTTGGTTCTGTTCAATTAGCATTTATGAATCCAACCTTTTTTTTGGTATTATTATATAGATCATATGTATGCATACAACCACCCGGTCGCATGCATGAGGCACTTCGTAGGTTCAGTCGATCCGTTCAATCACTTTTGGAACCACTGTATATATTAGCTTTCTGATATTGCTGTCTGCCTAGCTACCGGCCTGCAGCAATTGTTTTGGGAAGTATTAATTTTTTAATTTGGCAGATTATATATGTTTGACGCTTGTGTATAATAAGTTTAATTAATTAAGTTGAAGTTGAAATTAAATCATAGATCGATAAAGTTTGAGAACCATCAAGATATTAACATTAAGCATGCTGCATGGTGCTCTGAGGTTCTGATCAGCACCAGAATTACTTTGTAATAATTTATAAATTTTCTTAATTTGCTGCTTAAATATTTATTGATCAGTTGATGAATTATTTATTGATCAGTTGATGAATTAGTTTAGTACAAGAAAAAGGCCTTTTCCCAGGGATTTTATATCTGCTGCAAAAGAAATCGCCGCAATAAGATATTATTGCCAGCGATTAAGAATTCGTCGTACGTTTTAAATTCCAATCCTCATAAAAAATCCGGGCCGGTCCCAAATTATGTTGGCAGAGGTTTGTGCCCAGTTTTTGTACTTTATATATATATATATTATAATTGCATTAGTCTAAACAGTACTCATATATGAAAAACAGACATCCACGTTATAAATGTTGGAATGATAACTGCATGCACGATTTCAGTACCACAACTAGAAATAGAAAGCTGGAAGATTTACACGAACATAGATATATATAAATATATATACATACATATTATATATATTAGTTTCTTCTCTAAAGTTCTGCTTGATATATATATTCTCAACCAAGGCATTAAGTATAATGAACTACTCCTCTAGCTAGCTAGCTAGGCTCCATATGGTTATACTCCATATATATCCTCCATTTAAAGAACAAATAATGTATGTACACAACCTGCAGGCACGAATTTAATGCAGTTTATTGTTAGAGGTAATTAATGAGGAATCTGATCCCTAGCTATTGGACTAGGGCTTCTCAAAACAGTGTCATCTTTTACTCATGATATAGCATTAAATGTAGGCTTATTGAATGTGCAGAAGTTTATTTCTACTCTTTTTAATATTGAGAAGATCTTCTGTTTTAAATATTGAGTTTGAATCATTTTTTGACTATGTTTAACCCTTTATGACTATGTGTTAAACTAGTGGAGATGAGAATGTATTATTTTTAACACTTTTCTTCAAGATATAATGCCTATGTAAGCAACCGATGATTTTATTCAAACTAGTAGGTTCGATTAGAATTTTCTGGTTTGTCAAGAGCTACTCTTGTATGGGTGTTCTATGCTTTCACACAAAAATGATGTGAATTCTCTCGTTTTCTTCGAATCTAGTATGCTTGGGTTGTGTACTTGAGATTGTGGTTAAATGAGGGATGTTTAAGAGCATGAATGTACTAAAGCTGCTAGCTGTCCATGGTAGTGCAGAAAATTCTGCACTGCACTCTGTTTTGCTTGCATGCTGTCCATTTCATTCCCATTTTTCATTTGCATCTTTTGCTCAACCAAAGTTATTTCTTTGACAGAAATTGTGTTAAAAACAAGGGACAAAAACCAGCCATCTTGTAATCTTTAAGCTTTAACTTTTTTGTACTAAATATTGAGGCAAATATTATTTCCCTTGGGATGAAGGAGATGAAGTTCTTTTTGCATATAGAGATTAATTTATCTTACAATTTAAAAAGCTGATCAATAGGTTAATTTATCACAGCAAACTATATAAATTTATATTAAGGGTGTATATATAAGTAGGTATGTATTTCAGTTTCTATGCAAAAAGAACTATTTGTAATTTCTGTTTGTGATCAACCAAACATTTATCTTTGTATGTGATCTATAAACATATACTTTTATTTGCAAAATGAAGTTGTACTAGGCTATTTGTGTTATTACTTTTAAGAATGACACAAATATATGAATCTTTCATAGATACATATTTGTGTTATTACTACTAATATTTAGTCTATAAAGCCACCACCCGGTCAATTTTGTAACTACTAATTAACTTAAACTAAATAATATATAGCAAAGAGTTAAATTTATCAACTAAAATGACTATCATCAAACAGCGATAAAAATCTTGTTTAAAGTTACAATTTATTAAAGGAAAAAAAATTTAGAGGAGCGTGACATCATCTAAGTTATAATGATATATATATATATCATTATAATATATCTTATCTTCCATATTGGAGCTAATTGTCAAACAATATTGTATTAATGTAACTATTGATCATGATGATGATGGGATCTCGCACTATGTTCAATTAATCACATTGGTACTACATTATTGCCGTGTACTAAACTTATACATTATAATATATATATATATATATATTATATATATATTTATATATATATATATTATATATATATATATAGTCCATGCATTACGTATTTTTTGCGCAATGTCTCATCTAAGTTATAATGATATATATATATATCATTATAATATATCTTATCTTCCATATTGGAGCTAATTGTCAAACAATATTGTATTAATGTAACTATCGATCATGATGATGATGGGATCTCGCACTGTGTTCAATTAATCACATTGGTACTACATTATTGCCTTGTACTAAACTTATACATTATAAGTTATATATATTTATATATATATATATTTATATATATATATATATATAGTCCATGCATTACGTATTTCTAGCAACTTATTATATATATGTATATATATACACATATATATATGAAGCAGTACTACTAGCTTATAAACAGAATCAACTATCACTGATGGTCGGTGTAATACCTAAAATTTTCCATTTCCATATTCTGCCTTATGAGCACATACGTGCCATCCATAATGCTTTAGTTCTAATATATTTTTTTATTTGTTTGAACCATAATTTGAAAGGGAAAGGAGCTACACTTGATTGGGGATCAGTAATTGTTAAATGAGTCCCACGACTCCCACCTAAATATGATTTCTTCCATAGAGAAATACTTTAAATACAAAGTAACTTTATGCCAGTTCTGTGACTTAATCATGTATTACGCCAACTTTACATAGTTTTATATAATCATTTGCCATTATGTTACTAGCTGTTTCTGTCCAGTTGGGAGTTTCAACCCTGAACAGCCAGCAAATGAAATTGATTGATAATTTGATTTTAGTTTTTATATATATGGAGGAGTAGTCCTATTTATGCCAGTTCTTTTGTGACTATAATGCAGACGTGAGTACATATGTTTGAAGATTAAAAGCACTAAGCAGAACTTTATGTATTTGTCAAATAGCACAGTTGAGTGTAGCTTCCCCTTGCATATGATCTAATATATAAGACCAGATTCAAAGTCCCTATATGAGATGAGACAATCATGACTAGTAACCATATCATGACTAGCCAATCAAGATAAACCTTAATGGAGTTAAAATATTGTGAACTTGGGTTCTTCATTGGTGCTTCATTAAAATTCCTGAACACTTCAACTTCTCAGTTACATTTGCATAGTAACTTGGGATATTTAGTCATTTAATTATTGGCCATGCGTGCGCACCAACCCCACTCTGTCCTTCTCTCTTTTCCTGCCAGGGTAGAAAACTGTAAATAAATATATTTTGAGTTACTGTTTTAACGATATTGCTTTCTTTAAGGGTATTCATCATACAACTTTTTTTTACTGCTCTTATTCCAGGACCATACTAAGTATGCCCCTTTTGCCTTCAACAAGTGCCTCCCTTTTTTATACCTTCATATGCAAAAGCAGTAAAAAAATAACACTTTAATTCATTTCATTTATGTTGCTTTTGCTTGACTTGATTTTGAGGGCTAAAATGCAGAGAGCAATCATTAAAGTAATGTAAGAGCCATATAATGCGTAATCTTTGTATGAAGTTCAAATAAAAATTCATGTCCACCTATGCTTCAAAATTCCCAACTCGAGTTTAACCCTAAAATGCAAATATTCATTTTAGCAAATGAATAGATACCATGCCCCAATACCTACAACAATTAGCTTCCCCTTGCATATATATGCTATTAATGTTTCTAATACCAACAAAGTGTATATCGCATACTAAATTGAAAGCAGTTTGTTGCAATTTCAGGGTTACTTTTAGTGTCATGTAGTTGAGATTTGCTAAAAGTAATTTTATTAATTGGAGTGATTTAGATCGAACTCAAGTATTGATTGATGTTTTTGTACTTATTTGAATATTTTATTCATTAAGCATTGAATGGATTGTTTAGCCGTTGGTATTAATATGTACGTTGTCTGAGCCAATCTCAAGCTTATAACTAGCTTTCCTACTTTGTGCACTAGTATACGGGACATCCTATTTCAAATTGTTATTTTTTAAACAATGAAACTACACTTACATAAATATTGAAGATACAATACTACATGAAATACTATTGAACTTATAGGAACTCAACCCAATTGGTTGCTTCCATCCATTTATCTTTCATGTACAAAACCCGACGGCCTTTATTGGACAGCAAACATGCAATTTGAATGTATGCTCTAGTTATTTATTTAGGATGCTTGGAATAAGGATTTTTAAAGTTTGGTTTAGTGCTAAGTATGGATAGAAGTTAAATGGTTTGATGTCGTGCTTGTTAGTTAATTTTTCCTAAGTTGACAGGATGTAAGGAACGTGCTTTCTAGTTGAAATTATATAGTTGGAAGATGCAGTTAATGCCTTAGGATTAAAATCATTACTCTTATAAGAAGGTTGCTTTTATTTGTATATTTTCCTTTTGTTTATTGATTTCGTTTGTGTTAGGC
The DNA here is from genome assembly GCF_001411555.2 of Juglans regia. Taxonomy (NCBI): domain Eukaryota; kingdom Viridiplantae; phylum Streptophyta; class Magnoliopsida; order Fagales; family Juglandaceae; genus Juglans; species Juglans regia. Next base: position 30,724,868 of record NC_049913.1, read on the forward strand.
TCTTCTATATATTAAGATTTAATCTGACACTTTATGTTACATTTTTTGGTGCAGATTGTGGGACGGATGTGCTGTCATTTTGATTGAAAAGCAATTGGTTGAGCCCGACGGCCTTATTGGTGAGCCATTTCACCTAGGGGTGAGCTGAAACAATTTGTATTGGGGATTGAAGGTAACGAATACCCATACACGTCCGTAATTCCTTCTTCCTTTCATTTCATGAATGCTCAAAACATAGATGGATGTTTTGTTGTTAGTGTTATTATATATGCTAGACATAGCTTTGATTGGTTAATATATATGGTTTATTATTAGATAATCCATCTAATAATAATTCTATTCTACCTAACAAATTTCACATCCTGTTTGTTCTTTGTTTTGGGTGATGTTGTTTGCCGGTAATATTGTATTTTTCCTTGTGTGGCTAATTAATTAATTTGAATTTGAGTTAGAGTCGTCAGTGCTATGATTTAATTTCCTTTACTTAATAACACAGTTCATAGATATAAAATAACAACAAAGTACTCAAGGATCCTTAAGCAAGACCATGCAAAAGATGTCAACTAAAAGTAATTCTGCATGCAAACCAAAAAACAATTATTACTATAATTGAATATAAACTATTTAGGGCCTGCTTAAATGCATCTATGTGTTTAGCCTTGGATTAAACAATTATTTTCTTAGATTATATATATCGGACAAGTATTATAAGGAATTGCCTAAAACAGTATGGAGTATATAAGCTAGATAAGCAGTTTCTTCCGACCAAACAAGAAAAAGTGGTCAGTGTTATGGCCTCACAAACGAACTCAAATTCCCAACTGAGATGATATCAAGAAAACCTGATTACTTCTTGAATCTTCTATCTTTTCTTATCTTCTATATATAATCTTCAACTATAATGTTGGACCAATTATAGTTGTTTGCTTACTTTTGTTAGGAAAATTGCTTTAACAATATTACATCATCTATCTACGATGAATTGTAATTTCCATAGATGAAAACATAAATCCGAACTCACCCACCTCAAAGAATGAAATGGAAATTTTAGACAACATAATAAAGCTATGCTTTGGCTTCAAGAAGTGTAATTTTTTTTTTAATAATACAAGTAAATAGGCATTGCCCAAGTACATATGAGGTACTATACAAACACCATATCTTGAATTCATTAATTTGTTACATGATTCCAGTCCAGGGAAAGCAAACACCACAGCTTAGACCACCTTCCTATATCTTAAGAAAGAAACTTATTTGTAAGTTGTAGGCACGAGGGAGCATCACAGTTCATTGCCTTGAAAAAATGAACTGTTACACACATATGCTCTTTAACTAAACTATATTACACCAATTTGTTATTCAATAACTGAACAGTGCCACACATATATGCTCTTTAAATAAGCTGGCAACCTCTATAACATCCTTCACAGTCTTGATTAGAGTTTCCTGAATTCCACGTAAAGGTTACTCCCATTGGCGCCACGCTCTACTAGCCTAGTGTCTCAACCACCTTCTAATATGCTTTTTAGGAAGTGAACTAGGTGCCTCCAATTCTCTTCTTCAAACAACTTCTTATTCATTCTTCTAAACGTGAATGCGCACTATGGTGAGTTTTTCATCGATCTTAGTTGTTTACGGTCCATGCTTAACTAACTTTCTTCCCCTCCTATATCGTGCTTCAGATGGACAAAAGTTGGATGAATGACCCCGATAGGCTTGTATCACCTGCATACGCCGAAGGCGTTAAATATTTCCTCGCACAAGCACGAATGCATGCAAGTGGAAGGGATCGCATCCGGTGTCCATGTCGTGCATGCCTTAACAATCTGTGGCTGCCTATATATGAGGTGGAAACTCATTTGTTCATGAAAGGGATCAACCCAAATTACACGCAGTGGATATTTCATGGGGAGGAGGATACAACATTGAACGTGAGTGATGAAGATATTGATGATGATATCAACCAAGAAGACGATTACATAGATGACATGCAGGATATGTTGGATGACATCCGGGCAGGCACCTTCGATGATGCGCCCCAAGCTAGCACTCCTACGGCAAACAGGCCACGAGAGACGGTAGATTCACCATCTTTCGAGCAGCTACTAGAGGATGCCCGACGTCCGTTGTTCGATGGGTGTACAAAATTTTCAAAACTGTCATTCGTTGTGAAGTTGTTACACATCAAATCAATCGGTGGGTGGTCAATTAAGTCATTTGACATGCTACTTGATTTGTTGAGGTCTGCCTTTCCTGATGCCCTATTGCCACAATCATATGAGGAGTCAAGGTCGTTGGAGCGCGGTTTGGGCTTCAAATACCACAAAATCCATGCATGCCCCAACGACTGCATCTTATTTTGGAAGGAAAATGCAGCTCTTCATGAATGCCCTGTATGTAAGGCTTCGAGGTGGATACCAAATACACGCGGACATCGCGCGGTACCTCAAAAAGTGTTGCGTCACTTTCCATTGAAACCGAGATTGCAGCGTCTCTTCATGTCTGCAAAGATAGCAGGTGATATGCGATGGCACAAAGAGCAACAGACGAAAGAAGATACTTGTATGAGACATCCGGCCGACTCTGAGTGCTGGAAGAAATTTGATGAAGACCATGGCTGGTTCGCTTCGGATCCTCGCAATGTTAGGCTCGGTCTGGCAAGTGATGGCTTCACTCCATTCAACAACTTGGCTAAACCTCATAGCATTTGGCCAGTGATCCTTGTCCCCTATAACTTGCCGCCGTGGTCATGCATGAAAGACCAATTCTTCATGACATCTCTGATTATTCCTGGTCCAAGGTCACCAGGGAATGATATTGATGTATACTTGCAGCCGTTGATCGATGAACTGCTTGAATTTTGGGAAGATGGGGTACCTACATATGATGCCTCAACTAAGGAGACGTTTATGTTGCATGCTGCCTTATTGTGGACAATCAATGATTTTCCTGCCTACGGGAATCTGTCTGGCTGGTCAACAAAGGGAAAATTGGCTTGTCCGTCTTGCAATGCAGACACAGACTCTAATTGGTTGAAATATGGCCGAAAACATTGTTACATGGGACATCGTCGTTTCTTACCCCCAGATCACATATGGAGAAGGAGGAAATGGTTGTTCAACGGTAGAGAAGATCATCGCATGCCACCAAGGGAATTTGGTCCTGAAGAGATTCAAAATCAATTGCAGATGATTGGGGATGTTCAGTTTGGCAAATCTCATAGGAAGAAAAAACGCACTGCTGAAGAGCTGAACTGGACAAAGTGTAGCATATTTTTTGTGTTACCTTATTGGTCAACAGTTCGACTTCGGCATAATTTAGATGTTATGCATATTGAGAAGAATATTGCCGACAACATCTTGTTCACTTTAATGAACAGTCCAGGGAAAAGTAAGGATAACATCAATTCAAGGCGTGACTTAGAGCTTTTGGGCTATAGAAAAGAATTACACTTGATATGGCATGGTGATCGTGTAACAATGCCACATGCACAGTACACATTAAACGTCGAGCAAAGGAATAAATTTTGTGAGTGGTTGTCTGATATCAAATTTCCAGATGGGTTCGCTTCCAATATCTCGAACTGTGTATCTCGACGTGACTGCAAAATCTCAGGGTTGAAAAGCCATGACTGTCACGTTTTCCTTCAAAGACTACTCCCTATTGCTGCTGGGGGGTATTTAAGAAGTGACATTGGCTTGGCTTTGGCTGAACTTGGTACTTTTTTCAAAGAGTTGTGTGCTCGAACACTCGATGTCAACCGCCTGGCCCAACTCCAAACTGATGTTGTCACCATTCTATGCAAACTGGAGATGATATTCCCTCCTTCCTTTTTCGATGTTATGGTCCACCTAGCTGTCCATTTACCCCATGAGGCCAGACTTGGGGGTCCAGTACAATATAGGTGGATGTACCCATTTGAGAGGTATCTCGGCAAATTCAAGCGGTATGTTAAGAATAAAGCCCGCCCAGAAGGTTCAATAGCCGAGGCTTACATTCACACCGAATGCTTGACATTCTGCTCCATGTATCTCAAAGATATTGAGACGAGGTTTAGTCGACCGGACCGCAACATTGATGCCGACGAAGCGGAAACGTTAGATGGGTTCAAAATTTTCAACCAGAAAGTTCGTCCCTTGGGCATGCCTTCGAACGTGCAATTAGAAGATAAACTATTTAGGGCAGCCATCTGGTACGTGCTCAATAATTGTGCGGAGATTGGACCTTATATAGAGTAAGCATTAACGAGTTTGCCTAAAAATCATCTTTCATTCTATACAATTTGTTATGAACCCAATACCATCTAACTTCAATATGTTGCTTCGCCTCGATGACCCAAATGCAGGGAACACTACGAGAAATGTAAGGTGCAACACCCAGATTGCATCGAGCGCACGCACCAAACTGAGTTCCCAACTTGGTTTAAGCAACGTGTAAGTTCTTATCCATTCCTATCTAAGATGTGCTGCTATAGCTTTCATTTTATATGATTTGGATCTAATCATATAATAAACGTTATGACAAATTGCTTTTTTAAATATATAGATCTAGGAACATCGTACCTCGCAGACACTTGATGTGTCCGCTGATCTGTACGCGTTAGCTTGCGGGCTTGACCGTTGGGTTGCAACATATGCTGCTTGCATAATAAATGGAAAAAGGTTTCATACGAAACAGCGTGAACTTCGCCGTCGTACACAAAATTCTGGACTGGTGGTAACTGGTGATGAGGCCACAAATAATTTGGACTTCTATGGAGTTATTAATAATATTGTAGAGTTACGCTACATGGAGTGGCGTCGGGTGTACCTGTTTGAATGTGATTGGTTTGACGTTGGTGATCGAAAACGAGGGGTGCGGGTGGATGACCATATGATTAGTGTCAACATGAACAGGACTTGGTATAAGGATGAACCATTCGTGTTGGCGAGTCAAGCTGATCAATGTTTCTACATAAGAGATTTAAGGGCGAAAGGGAATTGGGGTGTTGTGCAGAACTATGCAAATAGGAATGTATACAACATTCCCCATCAAGTACTACCGAGAGTTCTTGGAGTACTTGATGGGGAATCAAGTACTCCCGATGCCGATCAAGAAGATGAGCCATCATATTATTATGAACCAGTGCAGTGTGATAACACAGATCAAGTGGCAACTCAACTGAATAGGCCTGATATACTACCTAGCCATGTAGATGCACGAGAAATCATGGATCCGGTTGGTCAATGCATAGATTCAACAGGCTTTATTAATGATGACATGATCACTTCTGAGTCTGGAAATGCGGCCAGTGAGGGGGAATATTCAGATGAAGATGACCTATCAACAAATGAGGGGGAACATTCAGATGAGGATGGGCACACAACATCTGATGAGTCTGGCGACCTGTAAATATAACCTAGGAACTTCGTTCATTTAAGGTTGAGATATTAGAATTCTTGTTCGAAATTTTCCATGTGTATATAGACATCTGACAATATGAGAACAATATTGAACTTGGTATGTGTATATAGACAGTTCAATATGAGTTTGGGTGAAATATATGTTTTGATTTATTTTCTTACTACCATGAAGAAAATCATTTTATCTGGCCCGAACTACTTATTATGCAAACTCATATTTTCTTATTATGCAAGTAGCAAACAATCTTGAGAGTAGTATTCAAGTTTTACAACATCTATACCTAAATTAAATAGTACCTAACACGTGATTTAATTTGCTTCAGGTTACGTTCAATATCGGGAGGCTGTGTGAACTGGGATGCACTATGCATTATCAAGGTATATATACGGCCGACTCTT